>NC_056688.1:71390206-71692252 GCF_018350215.1 Panthera leo
TTCATTGGCATTCCTGGGTTTGAAAGTTGTTTTGTCTTTCAAACTTTCTGAGAAAAATTTCAGCCACTATTTCTTTGAATATTACTTTTCCCCCTGTTCTTTTTCTTCTCTCCCTTTGGAAATCTGATTAAATCCTTGGTAGACTTTTCACTCCTTGGCTTTACTTCTGTCATGTTTTGTCTCCCTTTGTCTTTCTGGGATGCATTTCAGATCAATTCTTTTGTTCTGTCTTTTACACTAATTCATCCTTGAGCTGTGATTAAGATCTCTAATGAGTTTTTTCATTTTAATTGTTATATTTTTAATTTATAGAAGTTCCATCTCAAATCTGGTTCTTTCTCAAATCTGCTTGGTTATAATTTATAGCCTTTGTTCCTTGAAAAATATTTCCATGACTCTTTTATTTCTTGAAGCTAAATTCTCTAATTGAGTCCCTTCACACCCCCCCCCCCCCCCCAAGCAATGGATAGTGTGAACTCAGGTCACAAACCTATATGAAGGTCGTTAATTCTTGGGAGAGATTTTACTTTCCTTTACTCAGTGGTGAAATTGGGATACAACTTTTCTTGCATCTTCTGTATAGAAGATTATTTCTCATTTACCCTTAACATTGAGCTTCTGGTCTTTTGGACTCTATTTGATCCTTTCCCTAGTCCCTAGGCTTTGTGCCTAGTTTTCCCTACCCAATACACATGTGAAACAGAACTTAAGGAATACAGTAGCAGATGTTCTTAGGGCAAAAACTCCCTTCAGTTCTTGCTTCTTTTCCCTGGTTCCTGCTTTTGCTTTCCTCCTGGCCTCTCCAGATTTCTTATTTTTTGCCAGCTCAGTGATGCATTTAAAAAACATCAAGCATCTTTGTCAATCCTTTCAAATTCTTCTCATGGAAAAGTATTTTAGAATATGTGGTCCATCATATTGCCAAACACAAAATTTCTGTGTGAGCGTTGTCTATAAGAAGGGGACACAGTTGTCAACTAAAAACCAGGTGCTGAAAAATAGTGGCATAGTATGGAGTTCCTTAAAGGGTATGTTGTCTTGATCGCCACTCAACTTACTAGCTGTGTACCTTGGCAAATTTTAGAATCTCTCTGGGTCTTTATTTCCCCATCTTTAAAATGGGGATAATAGCAGTACTGATTAGTTTGGATTTTTTTTTTTTTTGAGAAATAAATGAATTTATTTGTATGAAGCACTTGGAAGAGTGCTTGGCACATAATAAAGTGCCCAATATTATATTTCATTGAGTTTAAAATGCCATAGATTGTAAGATGCCCTGTTGCTTCATAAAAAAGAAAATATGCTTTCACTTAAACTGTAACACAGTGCCAAGATGCCATTGACTGAAACATGTATCCCAATTTCAGATGCTAAAATATGAAAAAAATGCACCTTAGAACCACCTGAGTATAGTAAAATGTAGCTATTATTGTGAATGGATACATATGAGCGACAAGGCAGTGACTGAGAAACAGAATCGTAGTCTCAGAATTGATAGGACTTTAAATGTTTGTAGGTATTTATTCCATCCTACTGTCACCTCATCAACTTCTGGACTCTAGCCATATTGTGCCTGAACTGGAGCCAATGTCCAGAGGCAAACTGTTAGACAAACACAGTATTCTACCATCTCCTACAAGACCAAGGAAGATAGGAAAAGGGACTTATATTTACTGAGAGACTTCTGTGTCTAGCACTCTTATGGATGCCTTAAATATAGCACTGACTTTAGTTTTCATAGTTAGGTTAATTCAGATTGTTTGCTATAATAAACAACCCCCCAAACACATTATGTTTATTTCTTGTTTATCCCTCAGACTGATGTGAGTTGGGTGGCTCTACTCTAAATCATGCTCAGGACTCATCTTCTTCCATCTTTTGGCCTCACCGTGTTGGTGTGGCTTTCCAGTTGCTCTGGCATCACTTAACGGGCAGACGGGAAGAGAGAGGGCCATGGAGAAAGCATACCTACCATTATAACTTAAAACTGTTCAAGACCTCGCAGCTTTATTGAGTCCTAGGTAACTCTTTGGAGGGAGAAATCACATAGGTTAGAGTGGTTGGAGATGGCCTCCCAGATGAGGTGGGATTAGAGCTGCGTCCCGAAACCTTGGTATGACCTGGAGATAGAAAAAGAGAGTGGAGGAGATTTTGATCTGGACGTGTTGGGATGCCATGAGCAATGCATAGCATTATGGAAGAGCAAGATGTTTTTGGAGAACCATGGAATCCCCTGTTGGGTAATGACCAATATTTGTTGAACTCCTACTCTGAAGTAGACACCATGCAGTGCACCGTTTCAACGCTGCTGTGATATGCAGCGTACCAGGCAGAAATGAGCCTTGATAATACAGCATTCTGTAAATTGGCTGTTTTTTCATGTTTGACTCACTCTATGCCCCAGATCGTATGCTTCTCCCTCCTATGTCTTCTTTCCCAAGGGTATATAGACCCCTTCAACCTGGGGCCTCATCATGACTCAGAGAGGGAAATAGCTCGCCCCGCGTAACCCCTGAGCGTGATTTATGAAACAGGATGTATCCAAATTTTCACCACGCTGGAGCTATTCAATTTTCTCTAATGGCTTTTATCTGAGAGTTATGTCTGTTCGTGGCAGTCACGACCAGTAAGTCATTAGCTTAAAGTATACTGATTGTTAATTTTAGCACCCTGGGATCTGGGCCCAGTGAGAGAGGGCTCTCGCTTTTGCAAATCGGAGCTAAGGAACATTTGAGCAGTTGGCTAACATTCACATCAGGAAAAGTTAGAAAGTAAGAGGGGATAATTAAAAAGTGAAAGAGTAAAAAGCAGTTGACTAGCTGGATATAGTTCAGGAGGCTGTAGACTGGCCTCCATCTGGCTGCCTCCCCTGCTGCTGGCTACTTGTCCTCACCAGAAGAGAAACAGAACCAGTCTGATTCTGAGCACCCCTGTGTGCCAGGTACTTCACATCTGTGATCTCACTGATCCGCATAGCAGTGCCATGAGGAAGGAACCATTACTCCCATTATCTTTATTATGTACCCCACTTCACAGATAAGGACACTTAATGCCCAAGGTCACACAGCTAGGCACTGACTCCGAATTTGTGTTCTTAAGCAACAGGGGTTCTGGATGGGGGTGGCCCAAAGGCCCGGCATAGCTTCTCTCGGGGGCTACATTCTGCCTAAGGTCTTGGACGTCTGGGGTACCAGTGTCTCACTTTCGCCTATTAGATGATCAGCAGCTCAGGGCCAGCTCCCAGATGGCAGTAACTGCAGTTTCCTTGTGTGGTTCAGGGCTGGGTGCTCCTCTTATGGGCAGCTGGGGTGTCATGGCCCTAGAATCAGGAAGGGGCCACCCTGAGATACAAGATGGAGCAGCCATGGCTTTCCTGGTTCCAGGAATTTTGGGCTTCCCCCTGGGACAATTACACATGCTCATTTAAGAGAGGCTGCCTGGCAGTTGGCTTTGACAAGCTGGAGCCCTTTAGAGGATGGGCAATCATATTGATCAGGGACTGGGGCACCTGGACCTCAGCAGGGAGAGTTTAACTCTGGCTCCTTTCTCTCAGACCTCTGAGGACTCGTGGACATCTCTGCATCAACCTGCCTGTCTTATTCCAAGGCTGAGCTGAATTAGACTAGGATTCCCTGCGGTTTCCTATCCACTGGTCATTCCCCTGTGCTTGATAGCTACAGCAAAGGAGAAAGAGCATGAGTAATTATCCTAGATTTATAGATGGGGAACTGCCAGAGCCATTGATTTCCCAGGGAAAATCACACTGAGCCTGAGTGGGGTCTCTCTGGGCTCTAACCATACAAAGCCTTGTTTGGATTTCTCATGGGGAAGTTTCTGGGAGTGAGAAAACCCGAATGCAAGTTCCAGATATAGCTCAGTTTGCTGTGTGACCTCAGGCAGATCTCTTCCCCTCTCTGAACATGTCTTTCCATCTGCCCATGTTAATCTCTCTGTGATTCAGTTTTATCATCTGAAAAATGGGGCTAACACGAGCTGTTCATAAGATTATTCTGAGGATGAATAACTATAAAGCATTTACAACAGTGCCTGACAAATAGCACCCTCTTCTCCCTCTTCTCCTCCTACTTATTATTAGTATCATTATAGTTATTATTACAAGGGAATAATCTCTAAGGCCTCCTACTAATTCTAATACTCTAACAGTATGATGTGAGCTCCTCCAGGAAGGCTGCCCAGATTGTGGCTGGAGGGCTCTAGTCTTGCCCCGGACATATTTGCGCAGGTGGGATTCTTGTTACCTTTTAGGTAAAGCCTAGAAGGTAGATGTATCCAGTTAATCAAGGGGAGGCTTGGGGCCTTGTTTGTGCTTTGTTGAAACTGTTCTGGCTCTGGAATTGAGGAGCAGGGCTGAGGTCTGATGCACAGTCCTTCTCGGCTGCCTGGCCAGGGTCTTCAGGGCCTGAGGGGCAAGCCCAGCTCCTGTGAGCCCTGAGGTCTTTTCTGCCCACCTGCTTGCTTCTGCTGCCTGACAGCTGTGAGGGGCCACCCAGGCTTCCTCCAGGGAGCCGGAGCTGTCTATATTTCATGAGGCTCAGTCTATTCAGTAGGGCTAGGTGACATTTTGCTTAGTTTCATGCATCTCCCCTGGGAATGAGGGTTCTTAGAGTATCTGATTGCTGCAGCATGCTGGCCACCCCAGCTAGCAATACTGAAATATCTCGAGGACTGCTGCCATGCTCCCACAGATCAACAGTGCCTTGAGTTGGGGTGAGGAGGGAAGCTCATTGCTGTTACCTCCCAAAGCTCATTGCAGCCGCCCTCCTTTTTACCCCAGGTCTCCATGCCTCCAACCCAGGGCTTTGGTGGTCCCCTTGGGAGTTGCACCTGTCTCTTAAATGGACCGCTGCTACTGGCCCCACTCCCTGGAGTCCATCCACTTACTGGTCACCATGGGAGCTGAAATTTCACTCTGATCATTTTACTCCCCTGCTCAAACCATCAGTGGCTCCCTACCACCCATAGGAAAGAGGCCAAAGAATCCATTCCTTTCGTATGCAGGACCACGGAAGCACCTTCCCTCCAGTGCCCTGCGAGAGATCTGGGTCCCTGAATACTTGCTTCATTTCCTGGTCTTTATGCCACTGTTCACACTTCTCTCTTGGCACTGAATGTCCTTGTCCCATTTCACCTGGCAAAATCCCACCCTGCATTCAGGACCCACTTCAGATGTCGTCTCCTCTAAGAAATGTGGCCTACTTTCCCAGGTGAAAGTGGCCACTCCTTTTTCTGTATTCCCATGCTACTGGGATCGTTTCCTCTAAACTCCATCACCAGCCTGGGGTGCTCACTTCAGCCTTCTAGAAGCACTTGCAGTTCCTTAATCTCCCTGTGTTCTTCCCTCTGTCTGCCCACCCTTCCTTCCACACCTTCCTTTCTCCTGTGTTTTCACACTCTTCTTGCAAGTGTCAGCTTTGAAGTCAGGCCTTGACCCCTTTTCCCCACCTGTGCTCACCTAGTACCGCTGGGAAGCCCTCTGGACCTCCCTGAGCACCCACTTGCTTCTTTTGCAGTTTTTGCAGTTGTGATGCAACTGTCCATTGTCCCTGTCTCTCTGTCTGGGAGAACCTGTTGGGTCACAGCTGGGGGTGGGGAGGGAGCCTGCTTAGCCAGGTGTGATCAGACAGTGAGGGCCACAGAAACTCAGGAGGGGACAGGTGGCTCTGTGTCAGTGGGTGTAAGGATGCAGAGCCCTCTCCCTGTAGCCTGCATGGTTGGAAAAGGCCCTCCCATCACCCTCTCAATGAATACTCATCACAGTGCAGCAGGATAGGCACCTGCCAGGGCTCCTTCAGTGAGAACCCATCCAGGCAGTCAGGAAGCGTTAGTGGATCTGATAATTGTGCACCAGGTACAGAGTCAGGAGCGGGGTGGGGGATATGGCAGTGGGCAGGACAGACCTCTAGTCCCTGACCCTGGGATCCTCAGGGGGGAAAACATTAAGCTACTAATTTCAGTTAATTGTTTAGTTACAATTATGATAAATTCTAGGGGGGAGAAAAATGAGGGGGCAGAGGATCACATAATGAGGGACATGACTGAATCCCCACGTCTCATTCCTCTCCCAGCCACCCCTCCCCCGCCCCACCCCCAGCTGCCTCCTCCCAGTACCCAGCGCTGCATTGGAGTTTAACTGCTTTCCACAATATTTGCTGTCCTGCCCCTGTTGACAGCCCTAATGGATTCTGCAGATTAAATAATCTCAGCCCAGCCTCGAGCTGTATTGGGATTGGCCCATTAGACAATGGCAGAAACCGCCCCAGTCATTGTTCTAATTGAATAATTTGCTGTAAATCGCCTCCATTTCCTTCTGAGCCCAAGCTGGCTTGTTAGCCAAATGGAGGTGAGCTAGGGCTGCCTCTAATGGGATGTAGGAGCAAAAATGAGCTGTCTAAATGAGCCGTTGTCTCATTGGGCATGGAATTAAATCAGAGACACTTAAGGCTTCAAGTCCTTCTTGTAAACTAGCCTCTCCTGGGATGGGAAGGCATAGCCAAGAGCCTTCAGTACAAAGGCTGCAAAGCTCCAGGGTGAGATTTCCAATGAGTTAGGAAGGGCTTTGGGTGGGGTTAGGGGTTGGGGCTGGAGGTAATGGAGTTTCCTCTTTCTTGCTCACTTCTGCATGTGTCTTTTCTACCCCTCTCATGGGCAAGACAGCATCTCTGCCCTGAGATACATTTCTCAATAACTCCTTCCATGAGGAGGAACACTTCTTCTTGAAGCTACCATGTGTCAAGCACATGATTTTTATTTTATTTTATTTTATTTTATTTTATTTTATTTTATTTTATTTTAATCTATTAGGGGCTTTTGCAAGTGATCTCATTTAATCTTTATGAAGCTCCTAGGAGGCAGGTATAATGGAGGGAACCACATTCATGGGTGTTCATGATTTTCTCAAGCTCAGGTACCAATCTGGTACAGAGTCAGGATTTGAATCCAGATCTGTCAGACCCCAAAATTCAAGTTCTTTTTGCAATAACATTGAGGACAGACAGTGTGGGGCAAAGGGGCTACTTTGAATCCACTCCCTGACATGCTATGTAGCTTTGGAGGTGTGTAATCGGAATCTCTCTGCTCAGTAGGATGAGTCCAGTGCAGGGCAGTAGGGGAGGCGGCTGCCGGGGCAGCAGCCTTTGGGGGCTTTCCTGAGGGCTGCATGCTTGAAATAGGCTTCTCTGTAAAGCTAGTGACACTTTAGGCTTTAGCTGGGACTGTGGTTTCCTCATCTCCTGATCCCTTTGGGGCCCACAACTGTCCACACGATTCTCGCAAAAGGAACCAAGAAATGAGGAACAGAAGAGATGTCCCCACTGTCCGTGCCTGTCTTCTTTGTACCCTTTGACTGCAGTCTTTGCAATCTGCTTCATTTCTGCAGGGACCGTTGTTCTGTCCTCCGGCTGCGTTATTGAGAGCCGGCACTAGACGAAGCTGGAGGACACTCACAGTCCTTCCGGGGGATGGGAGCAGCGGGAGGCACTGGTGACAGGGAAGAGGGCTGGCTGGCTGTGAGGTCTTGGGGCTGGGTGTAGTTGCCACCATGGAATGGAGTCGGGCTTCCTATTAGCAAATGCCTGACATGTGCCACTCGTTTGTTACCATCATCATCTCCACCTGCTCTAGCACCTCCCCTCTAAATCCTAAAACCTTGATCCTAGTCCTCTGTCACCTACCAGCATTGTGATCTTGAGCAATGCATATACCTCCACTGAATTTCTGTGTCATCAGTAACAGGGGGATGGTGATAGTATTCAATGAGTTAATACCATATGAGGCATTTAGAACAGTGCTTGGCTCATGGTACACACTCAGTAAATATTAGCTCTTATTATTGGTGGAGGCATTTTATAAACATCAGCTGGGTTAAACTCTTGGTCCTTCCTATCTCACTTTCCAGATATTCTCTCTTACCTGTGCCTCATCCGCACTGAATATGAGCCATGGCTCTCCTGAGAGCCAATCTGACTCATAATCCTGGCTTCAACCATGCAGATCATTATGTAGGGTCCTGGGATCAGTCCCACATTGAGCAAGATTTGGTTTCAGGCATCAAGGAGTCTTGTCCTACTGGGGAAAAGAGGCAGGCATAAATAATATAGTCTGTGAATAGGTCCTTGATACAGATGCTTCCCAAATGTCCCAAGAGGCTTCTCTAGCCTCGGGGAAAACATGCAATCACAAGAACGAAGGTTTTGTTTGCTGGAAGGCTCCACTGGCACAACTCTGGGAGGCTATGGGTGAAATGGTTGAACAAGGATGTCTCATCAGGGCATTTAAGCGAAATCAAGATATATCAGGTTTATTGTTGTGTTCCCCTCGGCTAGGAGCCCAGTGGTCCCTAACGAAACGGAAGCAGATGGTTTGGACATGACTTGTTCCTACTGTGCTCTAGCTGGCTTCTGCCCAAAGGGCTCACAGATCAGCAGTTAGGCATCTGTTCTAGAATTTCATGGTCACCAAGCTATGTTTCTAGAATCTACCTCTTAGAAATTCACATCATTCTCTTGCATCCTTCTGCTCATGACAGCGCTCCCTTTTTCTAGGTCCATCAGATATGACTTGATCAGATCCAAAGGTCCTCCAATACCAAGGGCATGCTTCATCTCCTCACAGAACCCTAACTGCTTCACACTTCAAAAGGGCCTTGCAGCTTCCTTACCGCCTCCGTGTCCTCACCTGCCATAAGCTCAAATTCCTTCTTGACTGTTCTTACTCTGTACCCCTTTCTTCTTTGTGACGGAGATGGAGGTAAAATGAGATCTGCTTGCTCACTGCTATCTGATGACGTCATAGCATTCACTCTGAAAAGCTGATATTTCCTTTTTGAGTTCAAACAAATTGGAAAGGGAACAGTTACCTCCTTTTGTTGTTTTTTTCTTTTGTGCCATCCTTTTGTGCCTGCTGACTCACTGGATTTCAAAAATATACTTTTTCAGTAATGATAATAATGCTAGAAATAACAATGGTGATACTCCTGATGTTGATGGGCACTATCAAAGCTTTATATGCTTTGTCTCATTTGCTGCATCTCCCTCGACCTAGCTGACCACAGGGCAGGTATACAATGGACTCTCTGGGCATAAGAATAACAAAGGCTACTATTTATCGAGCTCTCACCCGGGCCTGACAGTTCCATATTCTTTATGTCTTGTCATTGCTGTAATAGCCCTGTACAGTAGATATTATTACTCTCAGTTACAGATAAAGAATTAGGGCTCAGCAGAAAGGTACTAAAAATGTGTTCCACTCATCTTTTCAACAGACCCATAGAGTGCTTGCTGCATGCCCGGCTCTTGGCTCAGTGCTAGGAGCACAAAGGGTCCCTGCCCTTGAGGGGTTCATACTGTGGTGGGACCCACAGACTGGGAGACAGGCAGTGGCCATGAGTCTCTGGAATTACACAATTCCCTAGTTTATTCTGAGCTCCTGTCTCCCATACTTTTCAGATCAACTGTCTTATTCTTTATTCCAAGCATCATAAAGGGTACTTTATGTCCAGCGTGATCACTATTAATTAAAGTCCTCCTCCGCTCTTTTCTCATAAGGGTCATTTGTAATCATGGAGTAAGAGTTTAATTTTTCTGGACTTATCTCCCTCTTCTCAGCTGTTATCTTCCCACAAGCTCATACTTGCGTTTTCCCTGAAAGTCTTGAAATCTGCTGTCCTCAAGCGCAGGGCATGCTGGGTGATGGCCAACCCTTCTTCTGTTGCTTTACCCAGGCAACGGTGAGAGAATCTCCATTTTCCTCAGGGAGAACTTCCTCACCAGCTTGGAGAAGGAGGTGGCAGAGAGGAAGAACAAGGAAGGGACAAGGTAACAGGAGGAGTCAAACAGGCGGGCAGCTGATTGGATGGAGGAAGGGCACCATTGTCTTGGTGCAACTTTTGAGGCACAGACAACCCAGGTGGGTCCTCAGTGCTGAGACGGAGGCCCCTGGAATCTGGTTTATCTTTATCAGACTGCTTTTGGCTGTCCACTAACAAAATTTTCACTTTAAACAACAAGGACTTTATCATTTTACATAACAGGAAGGCCTAGGGGTCGGCCAGACTCCAGGGTTCGTTGATTCAGTGGCTTAGTGACCAGGGACCCAGATTTATTATTCTCTATGTGCCAGCTTTATTCTCCCAGCTAGGTCCTCTCTTGATTGCAAGCTGGTCTCCAGCAGCAATGATGTGACGTATTTCCTTGTTCAGGTCCAATGGGAGAGATACTGTCTCCTGTGGTTTGCAGTTGGGAGAAAGAAAACTTTTTGTAGAAGCAGTCCTATCATGGCTCATTGGTCTGAATTGAGTCCCATGCCTATTTCTGAACCAGTTACTAGCAGTTCGAGTGAAATTATATCATCTGAAGCGGAATGGATTTTGGGAAGCAACCACTATGCCCACTACAGAGTCACATTTCCCATGCATAATCGACATGAATAACCCAGCGCTGTGATGGTTATAGAGAATTAGCATGTAGACTTTCCAGATTTAGCAAATAATACAGCTGCCCAGTGAAATGTGAATTTCAGATAAACCATAGATACTTTCAGAGTATGAGTATGTCCCATGCAATATTTGCTGGTCTGTGTGTCCCTGTGTTTGGTACAAAGCAAGATGGGTCAGGCAAATGTTTGATATTGGGAGATAAAAGATTGTAGGGATTCATGGTGAGCTTGGGACGTTAGACTAAGTCCTGCACTACTTGTGAGGGCAGTGGAGTGTAAACCAGTTCAAAAAGGAGAGGAGGGTTAGGGCGCCTTCCCTCCATAGCTGCCTTGGCTCCTTGTGGCCTGGATCTGAGAGCGAAAGTGATTGAGCCTTCTCTCTAAGGACATCTGTTGACCCCATCCTGCCCTCTCTTTTTCCAGGGTCACGACCACTGCAGGCAGGCTTTGCTGCAGATTGGGATCAACATGATGGCGTTGCCTGGAGGCCGCCACCTGGACTCCATCCCTCTGCCGGGTCAGCGGTAAGTCCCATAGATGTCTCTTAGGGCCAGGCCTGCTCTATCTGGCCAATGGCTGAGGCCCAGCTCCAGGATCTTGAGGCTGCAGGTGGCTCCACCTCTCCATGCACTGTCCTGGGGTAGAAGCTTAAGACAAAGCATTGGGGATGCTATGTTCACTCAGCAAATACTGATGCAAGTGGGCCCTGAGACATGAAGGAATCAGGCATGTCCAGTCCCCCAAGGGACGGTCTCCTTAAGATGCAGGCAGACAATGAAACATAATTGAATGGGGTATTCTGCTAAGATAGGAGACCCTGGAGGGGGTTCCTGATCCCACCTGGGCAAGGAGGCTGGAGCCATTGGGGGCCCTCGGGGTTATGGAAGACTCTCTCTGAGCTTCTTGAAAGGGACAGTTTACCCTTAGGTGTCTTCTACTTCTTCGAGGGCACCAGGGAGAGAACTGAGCACAGAGCAGATCCTCCAGAAATATTTGTCGCCCTGAGCTGGGCAGGGGAGAGGGGTGGGGAGGAGGATGGAGGAACACACTGAGCAGAGGGTGAAGGGCAGACGATGCAGTGAGAAGAAAGAGAGACAGAGCCCCAGAGGTGACTTCACACAGCTGGGAGCTGTGGACACCTGGCTGGTTTGGGGGGCCAGCACCAGAACTGAAGGGGAAAGTACCAGGCCATTGAATCTATGGTGAACCACTGTCCCAGATGCCCCATGACTGTCCTGATGTGGGCCCTGAAACTTTTGTGACTTTGAAAACACCTCAGCCCCAGGCAAACTGGGCTGTTTAGTCAGTAATGCAGGTTTGGTCTACAGAGGAAGTGTTCAACTGAGGGCTCAAGGGTTTCTGCCTTGCTTTTTAAATTTTTTTCTGAGATCTTTTGATGGGGTCGTTTTGAGGCAACAGAATCCAAGTAGCCTTACAAGACTGTTAAGTCATTGTTGATTTGTCTTGTATGTTTTGTTTTACGTATTACATGTATCACTGACATCTTACCTTTATTCTGTCCTTCACCCCCCACCTGAATTATGGAGGGTTTCAATTTATCACATTATTCATTTCTTTTTTTTAAATTTATTTATTTTATTTTGAGAGAGAGAGAGAGAGAGAGAGCAAGAGCAGAGGAGGGGCAAAGAGAGAGGGAGACAGAGAATCCCAAGCAAGCTCTGAACTGAGTGTAGAGCCTGATGCAGAGCTTGATTCCACACACCCTGAGGTCATGACCTGAGCGAAAATGAAGAGTTGAACGCTTAACCCACTGAGCTACCCAGGCACCCCACACATTATTCATTTCCATGTTGTTTGGTTTTTGAGTATTTTTCTTACTGTGTGTTGCTTTTTTTTTTTTTTAATTTTTTTTAACGTTTATTTATTTTTGAGACAGAGAGAGACAGAGCATGAACGGGGGAGGGTCAGAGAGAGGGAGACACAGAATCTGAAACAGGCTCCAGGCTCTGAGTTGTCAGCACAGAGCCCGACGTAGGGCTCGAACTCACGGACCGTGAGATCATGGCCTGAGCTGAAGTTGGCCGCTTAACCGACTGAGCCACCCAGGCGTCCCATGTGTGTTGCTTTTAAAATCAGAAAAAAATAATGAGTATTTGCTAAAAGTCTACTGGTACTGGGTTAACCCCTATGAGGCCATCATTATAAGGGAGTATACGGGTGTGACATGTATCTCGTGCATGCTACTTAGAATGGAAAACACTGTTAGAGATGTAGTTAGGACTTTTCTGTGCAGGCTAACATGGAGAATAAGGGATCACCTGGGGACCCAAGTAACTTTCCACACAGTGTGTCTTAGGCAGAGCTCAGGGATCATGAGGTGCAAACCTGTTGGGATACGTGTATGTTGGAGCGGCTGATGGCCTTTGAATTCATGACTGCTTGCTTTCAAAGCCAGGTTCTTCCCCTCACTAGCTGTGTGGCCTTGTGCAAGTTCTCGAATCCTGTCAGACCCCCAGTTCCCTCACTTATAAAAATGGGTAAAAATAGTACCTATTTCATAGGGTTAACGTGTGAATTGACTGAGTTGCTATGTGCAAAGTGTCTCACTCAGGGAAAGCTACATAGGGGGCCTGTTGTTTATTGAGTGCCTACTCCATGTCAGAGGTCCGCTGTGGCTCTTCATGAGGGTGATCTCAGGGAAGTCTTCTAGAAATCCTTTCCCTGACCCCTCTTGGCAAATGACCTCGGTGAGAAAATCAGAAATCAGCAACAGACACTCCTAGCAGCTCAATATTTTAAGCCGGGAGAAAGTGGAGCTATTCTAGATGAAGTGTTCATAGTCTTTCTGGCTGCTGTCCACACCAGGCAGTAGCTTGGTACCTGTGAGCCAGGTGGGCAGAAACAGCTCTGGCGATATGTTGGTTGGTAAGCACCTGGGGAGCTTCCCAGGTGTAATCTGAAACCAGCCTCTGTAATCAAAGGGCAGAGAGAGACCAAAGAAGGAGGCGGGCCACCCAGATTGGTGGGCAGCAGGTTACGTACGCAAGGGAACTTATATATGAGGCTTGTCTTCAGCCGCCGCAAGATGTGTAGATTCCGCACCTGCTGCAAAATCTTAAAAGTGTATATGGAGGCCTTAAGTGGGTTCAGTTGAGTATGCTACCCAGACAGTCTCGGCACCACATCACTATCTCAAGGTTGTGTCCCGAGGGCAGCCTCTAGGAGGGGGAAGGCAAGTGGAATGCACATTCCAAGGACAGGGCAGGCGGTGAGGAACCTCAGGTAGCTGGGGTCCAGTGCACGGGTGAACCGATGGCCACGTCCTTTTGATAACCTCGTCTAACACAATAGGGCTTTGGGACAGCTCCTCAGAGCCTCCTGGGTCCTGGGACAGTCGGACCGGAGAGCCTGTGCTGGGGCTGGGGAAGCTGCTGTCACAGGGCAGTTTAGGATTGTGTGGGAGTCAGGACTGACTCAACTTATCTTGGTTCTGCTGCATAGTAGTTATAACCTCAAGATTCAGCTTTCTTTGTCTATGAAATGGGCATGTTTATACTTACGTCATTGAGTTATAATGAGAATTTAAGATAATATGTCTAATGCATCCTGCCTGTACACAGTAACTGCTAGAACCTCTTCAGATAAAGACTAGGTCCCTGGTCTAGAGAATGTGGGGCAAAGGTAGATCAGACCCTGGCACCCTTTCAGCCTCTGGGGACCACTGTCTCTCTCCGTCACACTTCCAATCGCCTCAGAAGTTTTAAGGATAAGAGGAAATTAAATTACATTAAAATGATTTAGAAGTTACATTACTCTTCTTTTTGGAGGCGGGCTAGAGTTTCTAACTGATATTCTACACACATATCTTGGGAGGAGAGCCCCAGACTAACATGACCCCAAGAGTTCTGGCTGGCCACAAAGCTACAACCTGAGAAGGGGTTTGCTTAGAATGTCTTCAGCCCTAAAGTTCTGATAGGGCAGGGTGGGCTGCAGAGAGAAGGTGGTATTTCCTTTAATGTATTCATAGCCTGGCATTGCCGGAATATTAGGGGAACACAATCCCTGGGCCCTACCAGCCTATTAATTGTGTGCATGGGCCATGTTCGTGAAGAAGGCTTATGTGTCTTTACAGGATGTCAGAGGGGTTAATTTATCCAATCTGATGCTGCATTGTGGACAGATAATAGCAGCTACCTCTTCTTTCCTCTTGTTCCAAGCTATAGAGGCCTCTTTAGTGGGGGAATAACACCATGGTTATTGTCCCCAGACAAATAATTAATGCTGGATAATTGACTTCTCTCTGTCGTGTTTCACTGAAACTGAACTTCACTCTGAAGTGCCATTCATTGTTCACTTCAATGTGCAAAATAAACAAATACCGACAAGATGCGTGAGATCATCCAGCAGCTTGGGTGAATCATAGGGGTTAGGCCTTTGGTATTTGAGACCCTTATGAGTAAATAGCATTAAAAAAAAAGGCTTATCTAGGTGTGGGCTCCAGGTCAGGGGCTGGGATCCCATGCCAAGTTGGCATGGACAATAGGAGAGGGAATGTCAGGGTTCTCAACTCCAACTACATCTCCTGGAAAGCTTTCATATTTAAAAATAATAAAATAAGCCAGAGAACGAAACCCTCCTCTTGGAAACTTGAATGTGGGTCTAAGTGGTTGGAAACATATAGGCCTTGGTATCAGACTTGGGCTTGAGTCCCAGCTCCACTTCCTACCAGCCGTGTAACCTTGGCTCCCGCCGAACGTACCCGCCAGACGACACACATGTGTGCTGATTATTATCTCTATATTGCAAGTGATGGGCCACAGGTTGGGTTCTCTGGGAAGCAGCCTTTGGGACGGAGTTGAGAGTTGAGAGTGCCTATTAGGGAGTGCCTTTGGGACCAGCACTCAGGGAAGGGAGAAGACAGAAGCAGGACCAGGTGGAGGAAGAAGACTTGAGTGACTTCAGCTACCCTCACAGGGAGCCTGGGAATCACAGTTTTGTTCATTGTACAGGGTGGCCAGGGTCTTCAAATCCCACTTGATACGTCTTTTGAGTGGGCAGCCGTGGGCCAGGGTATGACCTTAGGTGAGGTGGCTCTGAGACAGTCTGAAGGCCTGGCGGCTGGAGGCTGTTAGCTAGTGATACTCCCAGCAGCTGCGGACAACACGTCCTTCCTTAAAGGGGAACCTGAGCAGCACATACATCTGCCCCATGAGGAAACTAAGGCTTGCGGAGGTTAAGGTACTTGCCCTGGGTCAGCTTTAAGGAATGGAGCTTGGATAGGTGTTCCCAGATGGTGCTTGGGCCTGAGTGCTGGCCAATACTCTTTCCAGTCTGTCTTTTCCACCGTGTTCCTGGGGGCATCACACGAACAAGCCATGCACTCATTCATCCAGGTAGTTGTTTACTCATTAGCTTTCAACAAAATTTTTCTACACGTACGTACTGAGTGAAGATCAGGTTCCTTGTATGATGCTTGGGTGCTTAAGGACATGTTGGTGACCAGACTGGGCATGTTCTCACCTGGTTTCCTTTCAGCCTGGAGTCTGAGATGAGCCAGTATGGGTGTGGCTACAGCTAATGGCAGGCAGCCTCCCCGATAGCCCCTGGCCTGCTGGCAAGGGGCGTCCAGCTGGAGGCCACCGCAGGCCAGCCTGTCTCCAAGCAGATAATGGCTTACATATGTGCACCTCTGGTCTGTGGCTGTTTTTCTGCTGCTGGCCTGTTTTCTGTGCCTGCGGTGAAATGTGCAGACTGTAATTGTCAATGGGATAATTGGATATTTTTCTGTTGTTTAAATAGAAAGGAAGGCCAATCACAGTTAGAATCGAATTCCCTCACTTCTCTCGTCTCCCAAGAGAAATCCACAGAAACACAGGCGTGACCTTGAGAAGGCAGCGGGACAGTGATTCAATAGTTATTTTTAGGGCGAGAGATTGGGTTTAAATTCCCATACAGTGCCGGGAACTGGGATCATAGAACCACCGAATGTTACTGCTGGGAGTTACCTAGAGCTCATCTCTCACCCTCATAAGATGGGGAAACGGAGGCCCAGAGAAGGGAACGGAGCTGTCAAAAGACTCTTCAGGCCCCTACCCACCCATTTGTGGAGTCCTGCCTCTTCTGAGCTGTTCCTTATGCTGTTTCTAGAAGAGCTGTGTCCGAGCTCCAGGGGAATTCTCATGTGGCAGTGATCAGTAGTAGACACAAACTTCATTCATCCACTCATTCAAATGAGATTTGCTTTGGACTGAGAATTTACACAACCCAGGCCCTGGGTTGTGGGGTGATGATTTATGTAAATGCCATTACCTTTCTCAATGATGAATGTCCCAAGGGCCAAATTAATTTCTGACTCATATTTGTGCTCCTGTGATTAGAGTGTACACAGTAGGAGCTCAATAAGTGGTTGTTGAATGAATAAATGTTTAATGTTTGATGAGTGAATGACGAATGGCTGAGGAGCCTCAGGTGACTATGAGGAATTAATTTAATAGCTTGGATTTTGTTCCTTTCCCCAAGGCACTCCAGTCTTCAGCAAACTCTTCATTCTTTTTGGTAGAAAGTTGCTGCTTGGAGGGAAAGAGTAAGCTAGTTTTATCTTGATTAATTTAAATCCTCTTTCTGAGTTCAAGCCAAAGATTTAATTGTTTGATGGAATCAGAGAGCTGGAGAGACATTTTTTTTTTCTTCTAAAGAAAAGTAACTTTAGTCTTTGGTTTTATGTTCACTGGAAAAAAAAATCCACAGTTTCATCATTAAATCTCTTACGGGAGAACCCAGTGCAGTGAGGAACATGGACTAGAAACCAGAGAATGCCCTCTTGTCCCTTATCCCCTCCCTTCCTCTTTCCTTCTTCTTTCCTTCCTTCCTTCCTTCCTTCCTTCCTTCCTTCCTTCCTCCCTTCCTTCCTTCCCTCCCTCCCTCCCTCCCTCCCTCCTTCCCAGTCCTGGCTGTATACTAACCTGCTGTGTGTCCTTGGACAATCTTTCTCCCTCTCTGAGCTTTAGTTTCTTCATATGAGAATGAAGAGGTAGGCAAAATTTCCCCAAGGACGCTTCTAGCTCTAATATTCTAGGAGTTTGTGAATGAGTTTTGGAGAGTCTGTTCCCTTTGCTGGACAAAAATATCACACATTAGAGTCTAGGACTGAGAAAGCAGTCCCATTGACCAAGGCAAGGTCTTCTCATTCCTTCCTCTGAAATGCACAAGAGGTCTAGTGTTTGCCTTGAAGCCGGGATGGACACTGCAAGGCGCCCTAGCTTAGGAACCCCTTTCAGCATCTAAGGGTGTGCCCCATTTGGATTATATGGAAGCCCTTGGTATATCCAGGAGAAATGTTCTATAGGGGGAACAGGGTGCCCTGCTTTGGTGGGATGTAATACAGATAAATCCATGAATCTCAGAACTCCAACATTTGAATAATTTGAATTCCTCGTTTTTGATTCCACCTCCACTTCTCCAGATTACACTTAGAACTTGCCATTTTCCCAGCATGTGGCTCCATGCCTCCACTGCTTTGTGCATGCTGTTTCTTCTGTCAGAAACCCTAGCATCTTCCAACTCTGATTCCTCTCCTGGGGCACTCGAAGGCACCCGTCCAGTGTTGGCCTGGGGAGCTTTGTCAGATATCAGAGCTTGGACTAAGCCTCCTTTCTCTCTGCTCCCATGATTCTTTCTGCTGACCTCAAAATGCCATGTGGAGCCCAATGAGCCATAATTGCTTCTTTATGGTCATTCATTTACTCATTCAGTAAATGCTTATCGGTGCCTTTGAAGTACCAGGCATGGTGCTGGGGGCAGAGAATGTGTCAGTGTGCAAGAGAAGGTCCTGCCCTCTTGGAGATTCTCCTCTAACCAACCCCTCTGTAATCCCAGCACCCAGCCAAGTTCCTGGCACATTGAGGTACTCAGTAAAGTTTGGAGGCCATTACCAAGTATTCTTGGCATATGGTAAAGTGTTCTTTTGCACAAAACTCTCCACATAGCAGGTAGAATAGAGTAGGGCAGGGAAATCCAAATATCCAGACTTTGAAGGAATAAAGTTCCATTCTAACTGAAAAGAGATTGAAATGAGCCAACCACAGTGTAGGCATAGATCTCCGTAAACTATCAACCCCTGGGGTTTGGGGGAACACTGGATGCCAGGCCTGTAGGATTAGCTGGGGATGAGGAACTGGTACCAGCAGCTGGGGGCCATGGTGTGGGTCTGCTGAGCTGAGAAAAATTGTTCCCTTTGGCATCTGAAGGGTCAGGCACAGTTACCTTTCCCCAGTGATGGGCTTTGATGAATGAAGGGGGCAATCTAAGAGACCAAAGCAGAAGCGCAGGGCAAGGAGGGGTGGGAGAGGACCCCTTTGTGGCCTGAAGTCCTGAGAGGGTCACTCCTCACCCTGTGTGCATGTCTCCCTGGCTTCTCAGCTCTGGTGGTATTTCTGGTACAAACCTGTCAGACATATGTGATGAAGGGGCCACTGGGCCAGGGGTTCTGTCCTGAATTTAAACAACACACACCCAATTTTCTCCCAGAAAGAAATGTGACAAGGGTCTGAAAAATGATCAGACACGCCACAGTGTTTAAATGATTATAAGCTTTAAAAAGGTATCGATATGTCACGTAAGGGCAGTCTAACCATAGCAGAGAGGGCCCTGGCTGTGCATTTTAGGGTTTGAATCTCAGCTCATTTGCTAAAGACCTCAAAGAGCATAGCATAATTGTTAAGAGCAAGGCTCTGGTCTCAGATTGCCTAGATTCTTATTTCTACTTGTCCACTGTGTAACCTTGGCCAAGTCACTTAACCTCCCAAATTTCAGTTATGTGGACCTCGTGGGATTATTTTGAAGGTTAAATGAACAATTAAGACGGAATCAGGCCCTTAGCACAGTGCCCAGAATGTAATAAACACTTGATCAATGTTAGCTTTATTATCACTATTAGTGTGAGGTCTTAGACAAATGTGATGATTTGAAGCCTGTGTCTACACTCGTAAAATGGGGATGGTAATCTCCAGCCATCGGAGTGCTGTTAAGGGCTGAAGGAGGGAGTGCTTGGTACATTGAAGGTGCTCTGTTGTCGATAAACCTCCCTGCTTGCTGTGTGGGTAGTTAATTCCCTCTGACTTTAGAATGAATATTTTAGGGGTCTCATTGTTTTCACACTGGCAATTTCTTGGTACAAGACTATGCTGTTCCCTTCCCCTGTTCCCACCTCCACCCTGGATAATTCCAGCTTAAAGAAAAGAATCATCCTACCAGTACCCTGGTATGTAGAGATGATTGTGGTTACATCTGGCTCTGTGTCTGGAATCTGCCAGACTGCAGAAAACCCAGATTTTAGGTCTTGGTCACCTTCTTCCAGATGTCCAGGAAAGCTGCCATTGGAGAGTAAGAGGGTTACTCAGGGAGTAGGCATCTGTTTCTCTCAGAGGCTCTGATGAGAACTGGGCAGGCACCGGGAACCCCATTCACTGTGTGGGATGCCTTCCCTGCCCCAGGCATGGGGGCAGTCTTGACAGCATCAGGCTCAGATTCCAGTTCACAATGGAGACCGAGAAAATCCAACCCTAGTCCTGGTCCCTGGCCCCTCAGGCTCCTTGGCCAGAGCCCCTAACGTGTCCTGACTGTGGTGGTTTTCCACCATGAAGGGAATGTGACTCATTGCCAGTCCATCTGCTTTGACCTTAATTTTCAATTCCTTTCCTCTGTGTGAGTAATCAGATCAGTCGTCTGTACTTGCAAAGGAAAGATTTCATGCATAGGGGAATGGCAGCTCAAAGTTCATGGCTGAGGACGGTTGAATCCTGGGAGCTGCAAGGTTCGGGGACAGCAGGCAGTCCCCACCACGCAATGAGAGCTGCCCTGTTTAGCCAGCCGTTCTATGTTGGGGTCAATCAGCAAATCCAAGAGGGGAGGTGGAGCCCAGGGAACCAGAGAGCTAATGACAGGGAGTCAGGCGAGCTCTGCAATTACGGGATGCTCGACTCTAACACAGGCCAAACCTTAATGAGCTGCAGTCCCTAGACTCTAAAATTGAGAAGAGGAGCTCATTATGTGGCGGCACAGTGGCCGCGGCTGGGAGTGGACTGGCTTGTGGCGGGGGCCGGGTTCACCGGGCCTCGTCTCCTCCCTGGCAAAGCGTAGGGCCTCTTTGATGGACCTCTCTGCAGGGCCTGCCCCCCACATCTGCTGTGACCTTGTGTACCCCACTTGTCATCCTCTCCTAAAACCAAACAAAATGAGAACTAGCTCTTCACTCGATGGGTTTTCTATCTCAGCCAGGACAGCACCGGTCGCCCAGGCCTCCTGCCACCGAGGAGCCTGCATTGCCTTCCCTCCTTCACTTCACCCTCACATCCTCTCATCTCCCTCCCAGACCTCCCACTTCTTTCTCTCCGGCATCACTGCCAAGTTCAGGCTTCTATCTTCTTGCTGTTTTATGCCTACCGTCTCCTGGTAGGTCAGCCTTCTGTCTAGTAGTTCACTTTGCTCTCGTCCAGTTTTCTACTGACTCTCTCTGCACAGTTACGTCACTGTCCTGCTCTACAGTGTTTTCAGTGGCTCCACATTGTCTTTAGGATTAAACCCAAATTCTGAATCAAGTTAGAGTCTTTGATCACCTGACCCTTCCCGGCCACTCCCTCAACCCCCCCCCCCCACCACCACCATGCTTGAATCCAGTGAAACTCCTCGTTCTATCTCTATTTTTATGCCTCTAGGCTTTTCCAACAGTCTTTTTGCCCTTGTCATCCTGACCTGCTCCTCTTCTCTAAGAACCAGGGCAAATGTCATTTCCTTTGTGTACATATTCCCAGGCCAAGTCAGGCCCTCTGTCTCCTGTGGTCCTCGGCTATCCTGCTCACAGCTTCTTGATGGCTTCGTGATGGCAATGTGCTATTTAGTTGATAAGAGCAGAGACTCTAGACTCTAGAGACTTGGTCTGAGTAATGGCTCCCCCGGTTCCACCATATGACTCTCCTCACAGAAGTCTGCCTGTCTGTGAAAGGAGGCAATAATAATTTTCTCTCTCCAGTTAGTGGGGAGGATTAAAAGAGATAATACATGGAGAGGGCTTATAGCACTTCCTGGCTCGTTGCACATTGGCTACTGTTGAAATGACTACGAGGTTTCCTGGTGCTTTCTTGCCTGTTTGGGGTCTTAGCTGAGCTCCGTGAGTGCTGGAATTTTCTCCTGGTTGGCTTTGTCCTCAGCTCCTAGAACAGGCTGGTGAGCAGGTACACAGACAATGCTGGGACATCAGGGCTCCAGGCCTGGCCCCATCATGCGCTGGCCGTGGAACTTGATGGGACAGGCAACTTCTGGCCTCTACCTCTAGGGGTGCTTTAGGAGGGCAGCCCCTCCAGTGCAGCCTGAGGTGAAGCATCTTTGGTTCTCAGTCTGCCCACAACTGGGGATAGAGAACCTTGGTCAGAGCCCGAGGCTTGGGGGTGGGAGCAAGGGTGTGGTGGAGGAGAGGAGCCCCAGTGGTGGGAACTGGAGGCCATTGAGTCTATGGAGGCTTGCCCGTAGTGTGGACCAGCTCTTGGAAACCCTCTAGTGGTGATTTTCTACTGTCACTGGCACTTCCAAGCACTACCAGAGGTACCCGGATGGCACCTGACACATTCCATCTGTGAATTCTCCTAAACGTTCCACTTTGGCAGATGAAAAGCCTCTCCTTAGAGGAAGAGAACAGAATGGGAAAGACAAAGCTCAACCCTTTTCAGTCTACGCATCAGGTTCTGTGTGATAGCCATGAAGGCTGAGGGCAGACTAAAGCTGAGTTCTTCTGCGTGAGAATGCATGTATAATTATTACCTGACAGTGCTAAGTGTGCCGTTTGGACAGGGCATGGCCTTTCCTAGAGTCTAGAGTAGCACTTAAGGATGTGGGGTCTGGCGTGTGATGGGCTGGGTCAGAGCACGGCTCTGCCAGTTACAAGCAGGGCGATGTCACATAGTTCACTTTCCCTCTCCAAGCTTTCGTTTCTTCAACTGTAAAAATAAGACAGTAAGAACCCCCTCCTCCTAGGGGCATTATGAGAAATAAATAAGATAATGCACCTGAAGCCATCCACATGAGAGATGACACGAAGCCCAGCCTCGGTAAAGGTTGGCAATAATGACTACCGGTTTCATCTCGACTCTCACAAGCCAGTGAGGCAGGATGGTGGTACCAGTTAATGTTATTCCCATTTCCTGCTTCGTTCAGTGCCACACACATACGCCCAGCATCCCGTCCTCAGCGTATCTGGTCCACTGCTCAGGGTGACATGGAGGGAGCACATGACGGACGCGAGCCCTGCCCTTATAGTCTGGTGAATGAAGCAGATATTAATAGTCCAGCAGTGAAACAGTTGAGACCTGCATCACAATGGGGGGAAAGATGGGGTAAAACAGACACGGGGGACACAAGCGCATCTAGGAGTCAGAGAAACCTACTTCAGCAGAGACATTTAGGCAGATTTTAAGGATGTGGAGCCATCAGCAAGGTGAAGAGGAGATGGGGAGAAAGGGGCCAGCATGTGCAAAGGCTGGGAGGCCGGAAGTGACAGCAGAGGGAGTGAAAGAACTAAGTGTGGCTGGGACAGTGGTTAGGACTGAGGGGGAAAGCAGGTCAGGGAACTGTGGCTCCGGGAGGGCAAATGCCATGTGCAAAGGTGCAAGGCTATTAGAACACGGGTGATGGCGTCTCATGAGGTGTTCTTGGTGTTAGTGCTGTCCTACTGGCTCTCCTACGTACACTGGCCATGCTTATACACACGTGTATCCTTTTAAGAGGTTAAGAAATGAGTCATTCCTTAGTTAATGAAAGGACAGGGACTGTTAATTAGCAACCCCCCCCCCCCCCCATCCCTCAGGAGACATCTAAAATGCCTGCATTTGACAGAGTTAACAAGATGGGCTCTGACTCATCAGGAGTGGGCAGCTGTCAAATGAACATATTGGCTTATTGGATTGGAAACAGTTACCTGGAGCCAAATTCAAGTTCCTTGGCTTTCTGAAACAGAAAGAACAATGTACCCCACTGGGGTCCTGGAAAGACTGGGAATAGGTGACAGCACAGGATTTGGAGTTAGCAGACCTGGAGGGAAGTCAAGGTTCTGCCATTGACAAGCTGTAGGAATTAATGTGAGCCTCAGTTTTCCCTCCTCTGTGAAATGGGGATACGAAATAGTGTTTCTGTGAATACAAGACCGAGATGGTACATGCAAGCACTTGATATGTGCTCGGCTCACGCAAGGTACTCAATAAAGTTTTCATTATAGCATGCTTGAAGTATGCTAGATTTTTTATTTTAAGTTGATTGTTTTAGAGTGGTCAGATCTCTTCCCTGCCTTAAAACCCTCCAATAGATTGATGGAAGGCCACAACCTGGAGAAATGGATGGGCCAAAGTGACTACAGTAGCATTATCTATGCCCCCTTCACAAATTATTCCTAGTTATTAGCTTTGAGGTATATTGGTGGACACCATTTCCCCTAACCCATACTTTTGGAAATATCTGAAATGTAGAATCAACTCTCTTACCATGTTATACTGGACAGTTTAATGAACAGAAAATGCTGTGAACCACAATATATCAAAGTGGATAAGGATGAACAATGAAAGTGGGGATTTCTGGAAAACAATCTGAAAACTCTTTCCATTGCTACAGCCTGGAGCAGAAGGTCCATGCAGAAATGGCAGAGAACACAAGAGATCATACAGGGGAAGAGAGCAGGCCCAGCATAATAGGTGGGTGCAGAGGGCATTCTGCAGAGTCCCCTGCAGGGAGAGAAAGCCTCCTTCCTGGTTCTCACGTTGCCCGGATGGATCGGCTGCAAGTTAAGAATAGGACTTCTGTGAGCCTACCCAACACCATCTGCCGTGAAGGCTCTACACGGACAACGTGAACTTGGGAGTAGTTGGGGATGGAGGGTTGCAGAGTGCCGATGCGCAGAAAGCAAATCACCTCAGTGCGGGATTCAGGCCGGAACAGAAGCAGGACGATGAAACCATTGGGAGATTTGGACAAGATCAGAGAAGCAACATTTCCTCTAGTCCCAAGTGGCTGGGGCTTCACCAGGGCCTTAGTGAGGAAGTTAATCCCCTAACCACACTGTAAATTATTTATAGCTTGTTGCATAAATAATTATGCTTGAATTAACTGTTTAGTAAACAGTTTACAAATCACTGCAACGCAGAGGTTAGGTTAACTTTAAATGAATTTATGTGTTGTTTTTATTAAGACCTTAGAGAGCCTTCCAGGTTGGGTTGGAGAGAGGTGTAGGGGTTTGGTGGCCCCAGCTGACATGCGGTGACAAGATTCCTTCAATGTTCAGGAAGAATTCTCCTCTTCGCCCAGAGTGAAAGAAACCTGGGGTGCTCACAGTGGCTTCCAAGGCCTTGCATGATCTAGCCTGAGTCTCTCCTCTGAGCTCATGTCCTACTAATCTTTCTTTTGCTCTAACCACATTCATCTCCCTGCTGTTTCTCAGACAAACCCGGCATACTCCCAAGGAGGGCCTTTGCACTGCCCGGGCCCTCTGCCTGGATTGCTCAGTACCCATACTTCAGTCAGCTTCGTTCTGTCACCGTCTTGAGGTTTTCGCTCATGTCTTACTTTCTCAGTGAGCCTGACCACTTGTTTAAAATGGCAGTAACCTCCCTGCCTCCCATATGACAATCTCATCCATACTTATTCTTTTCTTTTTTTAATTTTTTAAAATGTTTTATTATTTTTGAGAGAGAGAGATAGAGAGAGAGAGAGGGAGACACAGAATCCGAAGCAGGGGTTCTGAGCCGTCGGCACAGAGCCTGCTGCAGGGCTTGAACCCACAAACTGTGAGATCGTGACCTGAGCCAAAGTTGGACGCTTAACCGACTGAGCCACTCAGGCACCCTTCGTCCATACTTACTCTAACTCCGATAGAAATGATCTGCTTTTAACATACCACAAACATTTTCATTTATTATATTTGTTATTACTATATTTGTTCCCCCTGCTCTAGAGGGAGAGGCAGACATGTTTGTTTGTGTTGCTCACCCATGTGTCCCAAGCAGCGAGAACAGTTCCTGTACCTAGTGGACACTAAGGAGATGTCTAGTGAGTGAACATTCATGGTGGGATTTGTGTTGAGTATGTGGGCCACATATCCTGCATGGATCCTGGCAGCACCTGGATATTTCTGGAATGAAGTGCTACAGGAGGACAGCCCAGAGAAAGGGACTGGACACCAAAGGATAAATGGGCTCACTAAACTCAACGTGCCTCAAATTGAACTGTCTTCTGAACTTGTTTCTCCTCTCCATTCTGTGGCACAAGTGAAAAGTCTGGGGCTCAGCTTTGACTGTCCCTCTTATTCATCATTGGTGTGAATCAGCATCCAGGATCAAGGACCATCTGGAATGATTGTCCTCCAGCATCGCACTGGTGTCACTTCCTTCTCCTCTCATACTCGAAAGTAATTTTGCAGAATGGAAGGTCTTCGGCTCACACTTTATTTTTCTGCGTATTTTAAGTATGTCCTTCTACTTATTTTCTAGTATAAAGCATTGCTCTCACACACAAAAATCTGATGATAACATAATTTCCTGTCCCTTTCAAGTAACATGCACTTATTTCTAGATGCACAAAGCATTTCCTTTCTTTCTTTTTAAAAGTCCAATAATCTTAGTAGAATAGGTGTTGTGTATTTCTTTTTACGTATGGAATATGGCCTTTCAATATGTAGTTCAAACAATGTTTTTTCCCCAGGAATGTTTTCCTAACTTATAGCCTTTCACATGTATTTTGTTGCCGTGTTTTGGGTTCCTTCCCTGGGAACTCTTATTGTATATATATTGGGTCTTATTTGCGTATCTTTAATATTTGTCACATCCTCACAAATCCTTTTAATTTCTGTCTTCATTTTCTTTTTTTTTAAACTTTTATTTATTTATGCAGTAAATTTGAATTCAATTCTTTTTTTTTAATTTTTTTACTGTTTATTCATTTTTGAGACAGAGACAGACTATGAGTCGGGGAGGGGCAGAGAGAGAGAGAGGGAGACACAGAATCTGAAGCAGGCTCCAGGCTCCGAGCTGTCAGCACAGAGCCCGATGTGGGGCTCGAACTCACAGACTGTGAGATCATGAGCTGAGCTGAAGTCAGACCCTTAACCGACTGAGCTACCCAGGCACCCCTGTCTTCATTTTCTTTTAATTTAAAACATTTTTGTTTCTTTTTTGCATTTGATTTTCGTAAGGCATTATCTCATGTTTTCGCCTTGTGTAGTCTTTGTTTCTAAAGTGACATTTTCTTTTTGTTTCTAATTCTTTTCTTCGTTAAGATAGCTGAGGTTTCATGCTTCTCTTTCACATCTTGTATCATTTTTTAAAATGTTAAGCTTATTTTGAAATCGTGTATACATTTTAGTTTCCTTCTGTTTTGTGAGTACATTTTCCTGGAATTTTCTCATTGTAGGGATATTATTTTGTTATTTCTTCTCTTTTGAAAATAACCATGCATGGGGTGAGACCTGGATAATTTTTGCGTTGCTCATTTTCATGTGAAATTAGTTGGCATGCACTTTGCGAGGGAGGCGGGGTTCAGGAAAGCTGTTCTAAATCCATCGACCTCCATCCTCTTCTGTTTCCGTGTCAGGTTCAAAGTAGGGTGCTCTGCTTTTCCCAGAGTTCCTGGCTCTCCTTCCACCTCCTACACGGATCTGAATGAACAGCTCTCGCCTTTGATTCTGAGGCCTTTGTCCTGCCCAGTTTTGATTTTGCCTCCAGAAGTTTCTTCTTCACATGGCACTTCTTCATTGTAGAAGAGATTCCTGTTGGGCTGTTTTTGAGAGTTCCTAGTAGGCGCCTTGCATGCACTTGCTACTGGAGAGGGAAATCCCCTTCAGGTTTCAGCCACTCTTCTGGAATTGGCATGCTGTGCTTTCCAATAAATATCCTGCAGGCTCTGGTCTCTCATATTCATCAAACGCTATCTTGTTGGGTCCTCCTTTTTCCTCTTGTACAGATGATACTGAGAAGGTCTTGTGGCTGTTAGTGTTTGGTCCCCAGCTGCTGATATTTTGAGGTTTGCGGGGATATTTTTATCATCTAGTGTTTATCCAAAGGGCTTTGGTTTTGTTATCTTTGCTGTTCTGTCAATTTTTCACGTGGGGGTTTAGAGAGATCTAAAAACTGCTGTCACGGGGCGCCTGGGTGGCTCAGTCGGTTCAGCGTCCGACTTCGGCTCAGGTCATGATCTCAACGGTTCGTGGGTTTGAGCCCCGGGTCTGCTTCAGATTTTGTGTCTTCCTCTCTCTCTGCCCCTCCCTCACTCATTCTCTGTCCTCTCAAACATAAATAGACGTTAAAAAAAATTAAAAACTGCAGTCACTACTGCCATCTTACCAGAATTTTCTTTACTTCTCTACTTTTAAGTAATTAAGTTCTGATGATACAGCTGCTTTAACTGAAACTGCTCTAATAAGAACTAACACATGTGATACTTCCTGTCGGACATTATTCTCAGCACACGTACACACATATATTTGCACGTGTGCATGTATATGTACGTGTACCCATCCACTTCACTTCATAATCACAGAAAGCCTGGGGGCACGGTGCTGTTACCATTTCCTTTCCACCAGTGAGGAAACTGAAGCCCAGAGAGGTTATGTGACTTGCCCAAAGTTATGCGGGTAGCAAGTGACTCCTCTGGGATTTAATCCAGGCAATCTGGCTCCAGAGGTCATGCTGTCATGGGAACAGTGATACCCAACAGAAGCCACATGATGCTTAGGAGACCCAGTGGCATGCCTGGCTCTGATGGTGGCACGATGGTATCTAGAAGATGCAGCAGGAAGAGACTAAGTGGTGGCTGTGACCAGCCTGAGTTGTCTGGTGGAGTCAGCATGATGGCACCCAGAAGGAACGGTAGCCACGCTGGGTGGGCCTGGCAGGACCTGACAGCCAGAGTAATACTCTGTGTAACGGTGCTAACAGAAGAAAAGATGATAGATTTGGGGGAGAATCTACAGTTGACTTTTGAACAATGCAGGGGTAAGGGGCACCGACCCCCCCCCACAGTTGAAAATCTGCATATAAATTTGACCCCTCCAAAACTTGTTAACAGCTTAATTGACTGAAAATCTTCCTGATAACATAAAGCTGACTAACACATAATTTGATTTTATATATTGTATATAAATTGTATATATATACATATATATAAATATATTTTTTATATATATTATAAATATATTTTTATAATTATATTGGTTTAATTAATTAATTATAAATATTTTTATATATTTATAATTAATTATAAATATAATTATATTATATAAATATATATATATTTATAAATATATTTATATAATATATAAATATATTTATAAATTTTATAATATATTATATATATAATTATATATATAATTATATATATTTTTATATATTTATATATATTTATATATATAAATATATATATATTTATATATATAATATAATATAATATATATATAAATATATATATTTATATATATATTTATAATATATATTTATATATATATTTATATATATATTTATATATAAATATATTTATATATTTATATATATAAATATATATATAAATGTATATTGTATATAATTTGTATATATAATATATACAAATTAAATATAATTTGTATATATTATATATATATCATATGCTATATTCTTACAATAAACTAGGGAAAAGAAAATGTTACTAGGAAAATTATAAGGAAGAGAAAATACATTTACAGTACTGTGTTGTAAAAAAAAAAAAAATCCACATTTAAATGGACCTGTGCAGTCCAAATCTGGGTTGTTCAAGGGTCAAGTGTATAGGAGGTGAGCAGTGGGGATGTATGGCGCATGGTGTTGGGATGAGAATGTGGGTGGGTTATGTTTATTTATGTTTGTCTCTCCTCTTAGATGGTGTGAGTGTCCTAAGGGCAGGGTTCACCGGCACAAAGCCTGGCACATGGTCAACATCAGTAGTGTTTCAGTGAATCTGGTTGAGCAGGGATTGTCTGAGAGGTACTACTTACTGTTTTAAGCCTTATTGAACTGGGTGAGAATATTTTGTTTGTTACTGGTGTCATATGGGGACAGGCACTTCCCGAAAGAGCTAGGATCTCCCTTTAGCCACTCCCCCAGAGCTTGAGTGTATATATCCACACCTTACCATTTGCCTGCAACTTCTGAGAACTGGGACTGTGGTTACTAAGGGTCCAAGCTTTATGCAACTCGAGCACTGCTCCGTGGAATATTGTCATGTTTGTAAAATGACTTGTGCAGAAGATTTCTCTGCTTCTACTGACACCTGCTTCAAGTATTTCTTTTTATTTCAATTTATTTTATTTTAGTTTTTTATTTTGAGAGAGAGAGACAGAGACAGAGACAGAGACAGAGAGAGACAGGGAGACTCCAGGGGGAGGACAGAGAGAGAGAATCCCAAGCAGGCTTCATGCTGACAGTACGGGGCTTGATCTCACAGACCGTGAGATCATGACCTGAGCAAAAATCAAAATTCAGACACTTAACCAGCAGAGCCACCCAGGCACCTTTCAAGTATTTCTATTTAAAACAAAAATTTTTATCATGGTGTCTTTTGTGGAATGTACTAACCCAAGTCTTAAACTGTACCTCATTACGGGGAACTCACCTATGCTTTGCCTGACGTACCAGCCAAAGATAGAATCCACATCTCCCGAAATGTAATCCAGAACAGAGGACTGGGTGAGTTCAGGGGGTTCTTATGTTCCAGGCCAGAGCACTCGTGCCCATCTTATAACACCCCAATAAGTTCAGGAAATATCCCCAGCTGGTGTGGCAAGGCTTACAATCCATGTTTCCCAGGCAGTTTCTGATTTACTTGATTGGTAAATATTTATTGATTCATACTATGTGTCAGGCCTTGTGCTGAGTGCTGGTGATGCTGAGCTAAGTCAGTACCTGCCTTTGAGGACATCTCAAAGTTGGTGGGAGATAGGGACTGGTGGAGGAACTATAGAGTGTGGCCAGTAGGGAGATAGGCTTTGGAATCGGGTTGCCTGTGGGGAGCTCTGGCTCTCTTAAGTCATGTAAGTCTTCTGCACCTCTGTATTTTCATCTGTAAAGTGGAGACAAGGAAAAAGTACACTTAATCAAGTTATTGTGAGAATAAAATAATGCATGATAATTGCACAACCCTTGGGGTACTCTAAGGGTCCAATAAATACTAATTATTATTACTAGTGGTTTTTGTTTACCTTCCCTTTTCCTCTGCCTTCTGAGCTGCTATGTATGTATGTATGTAAGTGTGTGTGTGTGTTGTGTGTGTGTGTGTATACATATATATATGTATATATATATATATATATTTTTTTTTTTTTTTTCTCTAAACACAATTCTATTATCATCCCAATGGTTTAGTTATAACTTGGGCAGCTTGGGTGCAAAGCATACTGGGTAAAGTCAGGCTGAATGGGAGGCATATACTTGTCTTGAGCAGCCAGCCCACTTTCCCTTCCACCTGCTAGGGGGTCCAAACCTCTTGATGTCCTCCCAGCCCTGTTGGACTTGGCCCTGGACCTAAGGGGCCTGCTTGATGGGACCTGAGGCCCAGTCACTGGATGGGGTTAAGAGGAGGCAGGGATCCATGGGCTTACTAATCTTCTCAGTTTATTCTTCTCAGTATGTTTGTTTGCTCCTTGGGGGAGAAAGAGGAGGTATCTGTTTAAACAATCTCTAGAAATGGAAGTTATTTTAAACCCATTCTTAAAGAAAACCAGATTCTGCTTTCCCCAAAGGCGCCCCTGTCTGTCCTCATCTCTGTGGCTGTCACCCTGGAAGGCGGCTTCTGCAGTGGGGCAGGCTGGAGTGGGTTTGGCCTGAAAGCAGCAATCGCAGCTCTGGGTCCCAGGATCCTGGTCCACCCTCTACCACAGAGCTTTAGGCAGAGTCAGTGGCTCACAGCTCCCTTTCATCTTCCTATTGCTCATAACCAGCCTCAGAAGTCCTTGCTTGGGAACATTGCCCTTCCTGGGTCCCAGTGTGAAGGCTGTCTCCTCTTGCTCTCCGCTCCTCTCTGTCGACTTCTTCTTCTTCTTTTTGTATATGTGTGTGTTTTGTTTTTGTTTTTGTTTTTTGTTTTTGTTTTTGTTTTGGTTTTGGTTTTGGTTTTGTTTTGATGGGTGGCCAGAGTGGGAAGCAGTAAAACAAAGGAGTTAAGTGTAGACTCTGGAGTGACTCTGGAGTGATAGAGATAACGTTTCAGTGTCAGAGCTACTACTTTTCCCCTGAGTGATTTTACTTCCTTGCGTCTCCATTTCCTCATCTGTAAAATGGGGACAATAATAATACTTGCTCGGACACTTGTCTTGAAGAGTAAATCAAACAACTCATGTAAAGCACTTAGCATAGTGCTCAACATGTGGAATGTACTCAATAAATTCTAGCCATTTTTACAGTAATTACTGTAGGTGTTCAAGCGTTACATGGGGGAAGGGAAGCAGAGAACTAACATTTTTGAACATTTCTTTATGCCATGTGATGTCTTAAGTCCTTCACATTCACCATTTGATTTAATTATCTCATCTACCTTATATGGAAGGTTCTATTATATTTTTACAGATAAAGAGATTGAGGCTCAGAGAGGTTAAGAAATGTAATGAAAAGATTAATGTACATTGTTAAAAAAAAAAAAAAAAAAAAGTCAGGATACCAGTTATCCTGGTTGGGGAGTGACCAGAAGGGGGCACAAGGGAGACTACAGGGATGCTGGTGATATTTCTCATCTGATTCCTGGATACACGAGTGTGTTGACCTTATGAAAATTCATCAAACTGCAGCTTGATATAATTTGTTCATCTTTATGTACATATGTTATCTCAAAAAAATTAAGAAAAAGAAAAAAAAAATCAGCAGCTGCTTGCCTTCAGCCACACAGATTATAAGCATCAGAGCCAGCTCTTTATGCCCTCCACATGTTAATGTGCAAGCCTTGTTGGCCTGGGCATTTTCTTATGCTCAAGGCTCTGATGTAGTAGTCTGTTCCAACCCAAGGAAGCTCTGGTTCAAAGCCTATTCAGGCAGTAAGGAGGGAGCAGGATCATCATGGGCCACCTGAAGGCCTGACTCCGCCAGAGCGAATGTCCCTGAGGTAGCTAAGCACGGATGATGCGGACCCCGGAGGCCTGCCTGGGATGCACCTGTTGGTGGGCTCCAGGGAAGATCATGGGACCAACTGGAAGACAGAGCCCATCAGGTTTGCCATGCTCCTTTCACCCGAGAACAGCTTTCATCCCCTAACCCAACTGGGGACCCCATTTCCTTCCACTTCCAGGTTCTTTGAGGGAGTTTTCCACTCCTGGCTCCTTGGCCAGCTTCCACGTGTCCACTGGGGCTTGGCTTCTCTAGGTGTCCTTTCTGTGAGGCTCATGACACAACGCCAGAGAGACATCCGGTCTCCGCCTGTGCTTCTGGTTGGGGAAGAAGCAAACAGAAGTGCAGTTCCTCCTGGGGGGGAATGAAATAAGGAACCCTCAGACCTGTCAGCTGGAGTCCACATTTCTCCCCAAGCATCATTTTTTTTATAAAGAAACTTAAAATTTTTAAATAGTTTTGGATTTACAGAAAGTTGCAAAGATAGAACAGACTGTTCCTGTATACCCCACACCCAGTCCCCCTGATTGCTAACACCTTCAGTGAACATGGTACATTTATCACAGTGGAAGAACCATTGGTCTGTTACTATTAACTAAGCCCCAGACTTTATACGGCTTCCACTAGTTTTCCACGAAGGTGCTTTTCTATTTCAGGATTCCATCCAGGATATCCTGTTATAATTAATCATCACGTCTCCTTTGTCTCCTCTACTCTATGACAGTTTCTCAGTGTTTCCTTGTTGTTGATGATGCTGACAGTTTTGAGGAGTACTGGTCAGCTATTTTGTAGAATGTCCCTCAGTCGGTCCATGATGCCTTTCCCATGATGAGACTAAGGTTATGTGTTTTGGGGGAAGAAGCCCTTCTCATCGCATCATATCAGAAGCACATGCTGTCAGCATGGCTGGTCAGCAGTGAGGTGCGTTTTGATCACTTGAGTAGGGTGGTGATGTATCAGGGTTCTCCACCGCAAAGTTACTTTGTCTATACTTTTCTTCTTTGGAATTGAGTCATGAAATGCAGCCCACGCTCAAGCCCCATTCAAGCTGTTCTTAGTCATCGAGTTTATCTGATGCAAGGCTTGTAAACACACACAATCAGCTCACTACTTGCGCAGGTAGAGATATACAAGTTCCAAGCCAGACGCCCAGACGTCGGCATACAGATAATATAGACAGACACCCAAATGAGTTCATATCCACAAACACAGACACTCATAGGCACAAATAACGCAGATACTAGAGAAATCAATAGTTTTGTCATTCCATTTCTCTTACCAGCCAAGCGATAAATCAACTGGGATTTTAATTAACACAGCTTCTGAAATCCCACTTTCTTTCTAATTCTTAAAGATCTTAAAGAACAAGAATAGAGTATGCCTCCATGTGAGATGCGAGTGGAAGGGGTGACAAAAATGTGAGTCTGGGATTTAATCAGGCCTCCCGGGAAGGGCCCAGGCCGGAGGCAGTTGGTGGCACCGATTCTCTTTTTCTCCCTTCCTAGCTCTTACATGGCTCTTCTGGGTCCAGGCCTGAAGGAAGGGGGTGTGAGTGTGTCCCGCTGGAGGGGTCCAGAGCTTTTCCCTGCCCAGCACCACACACGTCCTCTGTGCCACGTGCTGGTCCCAGGTGCTGTGATTCAGCAGCTCATAACCCCTATGTTTGGGAGGAAGGAACAGCTGAAGCCTGGGCTGTCTCACCAGGAGGCAGCATGTAACTTGCCTTTGTTATTGACAGAAGGAGGAGGAAGGTTGCTAGAAGGACAGAAATAATAGCTGTCCGCTGAAGTGTTTATGGAGTGAATGCGTCAGTGAGTGAGTGACTGGTTCATTCCTTGCCTCTTAGAAGCTCTTCTGTCAGGTTGCTTCCATCCTCTATCTCTAGAACACAATGATCGTATGTTTGTCCAGCTTCTCTATCCCCTTTCTAATCATGTTAGTTTTGGAGCACCCTTTGAAAGCATTATTTCCAATAAGTGCATACCATCTAGATAGCCGTGTAGCTGTACGATAGCTTACATAACAACATAACCAATATTTGATATGTAGGCTATTTCCATTTGCTTCTTCTTCTTTTTTTAAAAGTTTATTTATTTATTTTGAGAGAGAGAGAGAGAGAGAGAGAGAGCAGGGGAGGGGCAGATAGAGAGAGGGAGAAAGAGAATCCCAAGTAGGCTCTTCAGAGCCTGACGTGGGTCGTGAACTCACGGACCGAGAGATAATGACCTAAGTTGAAGTCAGGAGTCGGACGCTTAACCGACTGAGCCACCCAGGCGCCCCTCCATTTTCTTCTTATTATAAATATCATCTGCTACTGTGCCAGACTTCATTGCCTGTTGTTTGTCCGGTCATCTGCTCCCCAGACTTCTGTGCCTCAGTCTTATTATCTGCAAATTGGAGATAATGGAAAATAAGAGGGTTAAGGTAAGTGAACACAAGAAACAGTGATGAGCATAGAGTAGATGTTTAGTCAACATCAGATGGCCTGAAACGGAAACCTTTGGAAATCGTGGAGTGTTGACAGCCATCGTGGCGCTGTTCCCGGCTGCAGGCTGCACCTGATGCAGGTGGACTCGGTCCAGCGCTGGATGGAGGACCTGAAGCTCATGACCGAGTGTGAGTGCATGTGCGTCCTGCAGGCGAAGCCCATCAGCCTGGAGGAAGATGCACAGAGCGACCTCATCCTGGCCGGCGGCCCTGGCCCCGGAGACCCCCTGCAGCTGCTTCTCAAGAGGGGCTGGGTCATCAGCACTGAGCTGCGCAGGATCGGGCAGAAGCTGGCCCAGGACCGCTGGGCACGCGTCCACAGCATGAGTGTGCGTCTGACTTGCCATGCCCGCTCCATGGTCAGCGAGTACAGCGCTGTCAGCAGGAGCTCCTCGCAGGAGATGGGCCAGGTCAGCTGCCCGGGGCTGGGCGTGCGCGGGCACTTGGAAGGGAGGTACCTTCTAGAAGGGTGGGTGTGAAGTGTGTGGAGTTTGAACTTTTTCTGCTCCAGGGCCTCCTCCTCCTTCCAAAAATCAGGGAAGAGAGTGAGGACCTTTCCTGAGTACCTACCATGCACTAGGCATCGAGCTAGGTGTTTTTGCACACATCTCATTTAACCTCTACTGCATGAGAAGCAGACATAACCACTGTGAGAAGCCATACAGTGGTTCAGTATACCCACTGGAATGTCAGACTGTCTGGGTTCAAATATCAGCCCTGCTGTGTGACCTTCGCAAGTTACTTACCTTCTCTGTGCCCCAGTTCCATCACCCTGATGAGTATAATAATAGTATTTTTTTTCATAGTTGTGTTGTGAGAACTAATGCATTAAAATAGTTGATGAAAAATATTGGTTAGTATTATTGTCCTTCCTTTATACATGAGGAAACAAACCCAGAAATCCTAAGTACTTTGCCCAGAGTTATGCAGTGAGTGGTGTAAGAATTCAGTCTAGGTTTTTCTGATTCCAAAGCCTCTGATGTTGAATCTTTTCCAAGCCCATAGTGAACCATTGAAAATCCCCCTCTGGCTTTCACTTCCCATCTTAGTGCTTTACCCTTTTCCTTGTCCCACTTTACAGATAGTAAACTTCTATTCATCCTTTGAAGCCCAGCTCAAATGTCCCTTCCTCTCTGAAGCTTCTTAGATCCCCCAGCGTTAACTAAGTGCTTGTTTTCTGTTTTGAGCTCTCAAACAGCTGATGATGGTGTCTTTTGCCATCCATACGACACTGTGTTACAGTTTATGTATCTATTTGCAAAATCGGATGATTTGATTCTTCATCTTTTTACCCCAGAAGGCCCCATATAGTTGTTGATCTTCAACCAATGCTTGTTGGGTTGAGTAAACTTGATCTATTTCTTCTACAGATTGAGAAACTGCTGATGGAGAAATGCTCAGAGCTCTCAGCGGTCACAGAGAGGTAAATCTGGAAGCTGGGTAAGACTGGACAGCCTGCCTTCACGCACAGGAAGGGGCTGGCATCTTCTTCCAGAGGGAGAGTGAAAGTGGGAAGGCCTGGTGGTGGTCTGAGAGTTTCCTTTTGCTGACGCTTATCAACAACCTTGAAAGATTCCCTTGGGATTTTCTGCCCATTTTAAGGTCCAAAGAGAATGTAAAAGAAGAGAGAGGCCCAGGCATAGAAAGTAAGAGGATTATTGAGGGCTTGTAAAAAAGAAAAAGAAAAAGGTTTCCCATAGCTTTGGGAAGCCTCCACTCTACCCGCAAAGTCAAGGCCAGGTGAAAGCAAACACTCACACCCTGTACTCACATACACATAGACAAGGATTTCACAGACACGTACCTGCCCATACACAGATATATAAACACACACTCGTGCGCTCACAGAAATACACTCACACTCTTTTCTCTGTATCTCACACACATAAACATATATACGTTTACACTCAGACACATACAGACACAGCCTCACATGTATACACACCCAGGTGTATGTTAACACTCTCCCTTACTTTTTCCAACCCCATGCCCTGTAAGAGAAACATAGGGCTTGGCATCCCCCAGCACGCCCAGGGGGTCTTTGCCCTTCCAGTGGAACATTCTCAGGCCACAGGGATAAATTTAAACCTGATCCACCCCATATTCTTCTTGCCTGGGGAGAAAATTTATAACTTTTTTTTTTTGGTTGGTTTTTTAATTTGAGAGAGAGAGAGAGAGAGAGCAAGCACGAAAGAGGGGGAGTGGGGCAGAGGGTAGGAGAGAAAAAGAGAATCCCAAACAGGTGCAATGCTCAACTTGGAACTGGACAAGGGGCTCGATCCCATGACCCTGGGATCATGACTTGTGCTGAAACCAAGAGAAGGAGGCTCAACTAACTGAGACACCCAGGTGCCCCTAGACAGCCATTAAAAAATTTTTTTAAATGTTTATTTATTTTTGAGAGAGAGAGGCAGACAGAGCATGAGTAGGGGGAGAGGCAGAGAGAGGGGGACACAGAATCCGAAGCAGGCTCCAGGCTCTGAGCTGTCAGCACAGAGCCCAGCGCGGGGCTTGAACCCATGAGCTGTGAGATCATGACCTGAGCTAAAGTCAGATGCTCAACCAACTGAGCCACTAGGCGCCCCGAGATAGCCATTTTTTAAAGGTCACAGGTATTGCCTTACACTTTGAAAGTGAGCACTGGGCTCACTTCTCTCAAGGAGAAGCTCAGAGGTATGGATTTGATCACTTTCTGATGGCCTTTCTTCCTAGGAACATGGACTGTTAGGTCCCATTTCTGGCCAGCACTTCTCTGAACACGAGGCGGCCAGAGTACAAGCAAGCTATTGAATATTCCATCTCTGGCTCCCCTGGAGCTGATGAGTTCTTCCTAGGTTACTCACATTACCACCAGGCCTGCGACAGGCCCAGATCTGACTTCTGCAATGGCTCTGAGCTGAATACCTGCCCCTTCCAGTGGTCCACTCCATGGTTTCTTTTCCCCAGGTGCCTCCAGGTGGAGAATGAGCACGTCCTGAAGTCGATGAAGGCCTGTGTGAGTGAAACGTTGAGCACACTGGGCCAGCACTTTGGCCAGCTGCTGGAGCTGGCCCTGACCCGGGAGGTACAGGTCAGTGCAAGCTGGGCTGTGGGGAGGGGCACTCGTGTGTGTAGCCTGTAGGGGTGCGAGTGGAGGGGGGTGAGGCACTGGGCCCTATCTTGGAGGACACCCTCTTCAGACCACCAAAGTGAACTCCAGCACCTAGCAGACAGGACTGTCAGAGCTTGAGGCTTCCCCAGTTAGCCCCAATCTGCATGTTCCAGATGTGAAAACGGGTGCCCAGAGAGGGAAAAGACTTACCCAAGGTCACACAGCAAGGCTGTGGCAGAAGCTGGCATTTCCCAGCTGCACTTTCAGTATTGTTCCTACCACCTTAAATCTTCCCTGTGTGGTTATTGCCCACAGTACACAATATGGGTGCATATTGTCCTGAAAGACTTAGGGCACCTGCAGGGAATTAGCCAATTCCAGAAGTCCTGGAAACAGAAGAGAATCTGGAAAGGTCATATAGTCCAGCCCCTACCTTTAGTCAGACTCCTGCTTGATTCTAGAAAAACGAGGGCTTTGGAATCAGACAGATCTACTTGCAAACTGTGGTTCACAGTGAGACCTTGGCCAAGTTCCTGAACCTCTAAAAGTCCTCATTTCCTTCATATATAAAGTGAACCCCCCCCAACCCCGTCAGAAGTGAAAGGAGAGGATTAAGCAAATGACATATGGAAAGAGCTTAGCACATAGTATGAGTTAAATATATGTTATTTCCCTCTCTTGCCTTTTCCTATTGTAAAAGTCTCCCAGAAAGGCAGATTGCATACGGTTTTCATTATGAAAGGTATTTACATGTTATTTATAGTTACAGAAATATTGTGTTACATATTTGCCATTCTTTTCCCACCACCAAATAAAAGCCTTCCACAAATAGCAAGTCCCTTCCCATATCAGCTTCTCTCTAAACTCAGCCTCTCTACGGAGCCCAGAGGCTTCCTTTTTCTCTCTCCTGTGTGTCTGGCTCATTTTGCACAGGGTACAGGTTCTTCCAACCTGGCTCACCTGCTGGTCAGAGGAGCTGGCCCCAGGCATTCTGACCCTCCCAACCCAGAGAGTCTGCAAAGGCCACTCTGTCCGAGGAGCCTGGGATGAGGGGAAAGATGGGGTGCTGGGGCTGACGCTTGAAGTCGATGTGCAGATGTTGACCGTCACGTACAGGGGCAGGTGGTGGTGCCAGCTGGGGCCGGCATTCCAAACTGAGTTCTTGAGTTCCAGAGGGACCCTGTGGAACATGGGAACATGGGTCCAAAGTGGGTGAAAACATCAAGGAAGCAATGAGCGAGGATACGGAAGGTAGTAGTGGGGGAGAGGGGAGCCTGGAGGAATTTTTGAGCAGGGCTACAGGTGCCTATGATGCCTTTTTTGTTACTTTTGTGCCCTTTTGCCTGGCAGTACCAGGGTTAAAGAAAAGGCCTAAAACTGAAGAGTTATGTTGGAGTGTAAAAGGTAGCAAGGGGGGTTTGGAAGCAGTCATTCTACCAGGAGGCAAAGGGGGAGGGTGTCTTTTCTGTGGTCTGGTGTCAGAATCCTGGGGGGAGCTCCCTGGGCTGTCAGGAACCTGGACCTTGTGTACTATGTAGCTGATTTCCTGGGGGTGCTCGGTCCGTTCTGGTTTTTTCCTCATCCTGATCTTGTTTGCAGTGGAATTCCTAATCTGGTCCTTCTGCTTCCATGGCTAAATCCTGCCCATCCCCAGGTCTGACTACCTGGGTTACTGATGCTTTTTGCCTGGGAGCTGAGCCCAATCCACAGCTCCTCTCTCAGAATTCGGTCCCTCACTGGCTTCCCTCTCCTCATCTGTCCTGCATTCCTCTGCATATTTGTTATTAGCTTCCTGATAAGATCCCTTTCCTCCTCACATGCTCTGTGGGGTCCTCTGAGCCCTCCTATGGGTTGGGCTTGCTGTGCTTATAATATTTTTTGGCTGATCTTTAGCTTCTTTTTACATTAGAATGTTTCCATACAGGACGGTAGTGACATAAGGAGATACACTGGCTGAAGGCAAGGTGATTTGTGTTCAGTGGTATAAGTGTGTGTTTCCCAAATTTGTGACCCAATACAGTTCCCTAGGATGTTAATAATTATAGCAGGATCCTATATTGGGGGTGTCTTGACATAAAGGGAATTAAGCCTATGTCCTTAGATTGAGGAAGTCTTCTAAAAGGTCCTCACACATTCATGGTATTTCTTGTCTGATCTGTAGCTTCCATAGACAGAGATTTGGGTTTGTTTTGTTCATGGATATACATCTAGTGACGAGAATAGTACCTCTTATACACTAGGCCCTCAATAAGGATTTATTAATGAATGGATATGAAGCAGTATATTCCAAACTTATGTGGACGCAACAAATCCTTTTTATTCTTAAAAAAAATTTTTTTTTTCCATTTACTTATTTTTGAGACACAGAGAGAGACAGCATGAGCAGGGGAGGGGCAGAGAGAGAGGGAGACAGAATCTGAAGTAGGCTCCAGGCTCCGAGCTGTCAGCACAGAACCCGATGCGGGGTTTGAACCCATGAACCGTGAGATCATGACCTGAGCCGAAGTCGGACGCTTAACTGACTGAGCCACCCAGGCACCCCAAATCTTTTTTATTCTTAAAGCACTTGTTCACTTACTCTGGGATGCTGGCGTTTCAGGAAGTGCAATTTGGTAAAAGCATTGTTTGTACTGTGGAGGCTCTCGAGCAGAGGAACAGTGCTCTTCCTGGCCCCCACCCCTACCCCCACCACACACAGTAATAATACATGGTAGGACAATGCTTACAAGGAGGGCAGTGATAATCTAGCACACGACTCTGCACTGGTCTCCTGCATCCTGGAATGTTGTGTCCAATTCCAGACCCCAGATGTATCACTGGCAATGATTGGGCTCCGAGGAGACTTCTAAAAGGATGGGGGCCAGGCTGAAGATCAAGATATGTGGGAAATAGTTGGAGGAGGAGAGGATGTTTAATCTAAGGATGGACACTCTGCTCCCTCCACAGTCCTGTGTTTTGGGACCTGAAAGGAAAAAGGACCCTAGGCCAGCAGGCCAAATCTATAGGACATTCTATGTAAAAAGGAATTGGGGAATAATAACTCTTCCCTGCAATGGAAGGGGCCACCTTAGGAACTCCCCATCCCTGAGACAAGACAAGTCATGCCCTGGAGGACATCAGCAGTAGACAAGTGTTTGCAAGACTTCTTCCAATCTTGGTAGTATGGATTTCTATGAATATAGGTGTTGTGGGATAGTGGACTGAGTGGGGGGTTTGGAGGCATATCAAGGTTCAGACCCTGACAGTGCTACTTACTGGATATGACAACTTGGGCAAGTTACTTCGTCTCCCCACCTCTAAGTGGCTTGTTGTGAGGGTGAGATGAGACAGCCCATGAGTAATCGGTGACACTCTTCTGACTAAGTCAACTGCTTTATTCACTAAAGACTTGCTCTCCCTTAAGAGCTCACAGCATGCTTTGCTAAAGAGCCCGCCCCAGTCACCTAACGAATTGTTTGTTAAGATAATTTAACTACTTGGTGAGTATGGAAAAATTTAAGGCTTAAATGTCAGGAGCCACCAATAGGAAATTAATGAACATTGATGATTAATCTATCTGGGAATAAAGGATTAGCTATGTGGGAGGTAAGAGAAGACTTAACTTATAAAAATTGATTTACTTTAAAATGACTTCTAAGGGACTCTCTATTGAATAAATTGACTCTCACCTGTACCTTTGAGTCCTTGACTCAGCTTCATGTGGGTAGATGTTATATTCATTTATCTTTTCATTCCATCAATTACTTTTGATTTTAGTTTAAAATAGCACCTTTAGTCTAATAAAACTGATTAGGGAATGTAGCTTTGGCTCTGTGGCTAAGCAAACTAGTTAAAACTTTATCTCACAGCTAAATTTCCCCTCCCTGTCCTAGGCACAGCTGGTCAGCCTCAGGCCTCACCTGAAGGACAAGCACCTACCTTGTGACAGAGCTCAGACCTGAGGGATACTCCCTAAGAGAAGAGAGACAGGGGCTAAGCTTAGCATACTCAGTTCCTTCTTCCAAACTCATGAACTCATCCCTACCCTCTCAGGAGGATGACACAGGGAGGTAGGGAGTGAAGCCAGCAGAGGCGTGTCACTGAAATCCCTGCACAGAGGACAGTAGGAGTGGAGACCAAGTACTGTCACAGTTCTTGCCCTACTGTGCTATTGGCCTTATCTACTGGGGGCTGTGGTCAGGCAAGAGTGTGCCTGAGCCCCTTGGGGGAGGAGGTCAGCTGCCAGTGGGGAAGTTCTTTCCCACCTTCATGAAGTCATTCTGCAAATAACAACCCCTACCTCTTTGCAGATCCTTCTGGAATCACAGTGGGACATTTAGACTCTGATTCCAGAAGGCTTGGAAATGACTCATGATATTACATTTAATAAATTATCTCTAAGGAGGTTTTATAACTAAAGCTCAAAATTTGCTTTCCTGTTCTATTTCCTACTCTTCAGTTTCTCGCATATATGTTGTCCAATATAGATAACCAGAGGCTGCAGTGCACCTAAATGGTAACATAAAGATCATCTGTACTTTCCAGATGAGAAAAATAAAGATGTACAAAATTTAGAGAAATAGTCTGTTTCATTATTAAGTTCTGTGGGAGAAAATAAAATTAAAGAAAAAAAACCCCAGTCTTTTCCTGTAGGAAAAATTCCAAGTCCCAAATACTTAGGTTAATAGAATTCTCTTCAGTTTTCTTCTTCTGCTCATCTTAGTCAGAAGGGTCTCATCCCAGTGTGCGTGTGGTCATGTTACCTTGGAAAGCTATAGTCCAGGCTGTCTCTCCAGCTTTGAGAGGGGTTCCTTCTAGGCTTCTCAATTTGTACTGGTCTTTCCCAACCATACTTGAAAGAGGTAGTACCTTGGATACACAATAGTATCACAGCATTACCCCTGCATTCACAGAAAGTGAAAACAGGCCAATCCTCAATCCGTTAGGCAGGAATTCCAGGCAACATTTCATGCTGGGACTCTGTCTTAGGGTTGCTGAAGGCCTTAACTTATCTGCAGTTGAACAGAAGAGGGTGGGGAACAGACACCATCTTGACGGCATCCATGGGTAGGATGTCTGTTTAATTTAGTTGTCCATCGTCCACAAGGCTTTGTGATCATATATTCACTGGGGGAAATCATCTACCATGGGTTAACTGTGGCATGATGTTTACCACATATGGGAGAAAAATGTCTCCTTTTTCATAGGAGGGCATTTGATACATTTACTTCTTCCTGCAAAGTCAGGCATTTATAATCCTTTTCCAACAACTTGCTTGGTTTGCACACTTTCCCATTCAGCATTTTAAACATTTCTTAATTTCTAGCCACCCTCCCTAAACACCGTTTCTGCCACCCCAGGCTACATTGATTTGGGCTGCTTGAAGTGACTTTGGCTACATGTCTTCAAACCACTTTAAAGACACTGTATTGTCCAGGTTCCCAAAGATTTTCTAGGAGAAATGCAAACACATATACTTTTAACGGAATCAATTTCTAGATCTCCAGTTTTTATTTCTTTCCTAAAAATTATCCTCTCAATAATACACAGTTTCTAACATCCCTTCTATTACTTTCCAAAAGAAGGCCATATTCCCCCAACCCCCATCCCACATCTTATAGTGCATTGCCCTGCTGTGTAAAAGTTTGGAGGATTGGGGAGACCAAAGAAGAAACCTTCATCCCTGAACCACAGACCCATAGGCCTCTTTGAATTATTTCTGTGATTTTTCTTACATATTTCTGTTGAGAAAGGCATTAGAAATTGTGTGTGTGTGTGTGTGTGTGTGTGTGTGTGTGTGTGTTATTTTAAAGTTCATATATTTATTTTGAGAAGAGAGAGAGAGAGAGCAAGGGTGGGGCAGAGAGAGCGGGAAAGAGAGAGAATCCTAAGCAGGCTCCGCACTGTCAGTGCACAGCCCGATGTGGGGCTCAGTCCCACAAACAGCGAAATCATGACCTGAGCCAAAACCAAGAGTCAGATGCTTAACCAACTGGGCCACCCTGACACCCCAGAAATTGTGTGTTCCCACTATGGGGATATATAGTAGAATGGTAGTGTGTGTGTGAGTGTGTGTGCATGTGTGTGTACCTGTGTGTGCTTATATGTGTGTGTTGGAGGGGTGGTTTTGAAAGATTTAAATTTATCATATTTCTTCCATCTCTATTTACTTCCAAATTGTGCATGGCTCTTGAGGGACATTTTCCTTTGACAAAGTAAAGAGAGAACTGGTAAGACAAATCAAACACTCAAAATGGCTTTTGGGGCACATATTTAAATGCAAGCAATTCCCTTCAACTATATCTCACACTCAAACCTAGGTTATGTCATTCATCGCAGAGAAAAACATCTTTGAAGACCCAGAGATTCTAAAGGTTAATGATAATGATTCTTTTTTTTTTTTTAATGTTTATTCATGTTTGAGAGAGAGAGACAGAGCACGAGTTGGGAGGGGAGGAGAGAGGGAGATATGGAATCCAAAGCATGCTCCAGGCTCTGAGCTGCCAGCACAGAGCCTGACGTGGACCTTGAACTCCCAAACTGTGAGATCATGACCTGAGTCGAAGTCAGATGCTTCACCTGTTGAACCACCTGGGCACCCCGATGATTCTTTTAAATGTAGCTGGAATACTTTTGAGAATGACAACATTTTGCAAGATATATTGTATAAAATCCACAGATCCAAGTTTTACATGATTTTTTTTTTTTTTCAGATTTGGAGTACATTATTTAAGAAAGCAGTTCAAGCCTATTTTGTCAACACATTTGATAAAATATTTATACTAATTTCTACTTCTTGTTAGCAAAATATAAAATTAATTGCTAGCAGCTGGACTAATTAGATTTAAGCAGTAAATACCTTTTTCCTTCTTTAAATATGTAGGGAAGTCTGATCATGAGAGCTACTAAAAATAATCAAATGATTTCTGATATTTTTATTCTCAAATTTGAATTACTCCTTACAATGAACACCAAATTTCAATACATATATCCACCTATTTACTGAAAGAATACGATGCCTTTTTTCACATTCCTGTATTTATAATAAATTTGCAATGTTATCTGCCTGTTACTTTGCATTATTAAAAGTTTAGTAAACATATACTAATAAATCAAATTTTATTTTAGCTCTCTATTATTGATAGTTTTAACATTTTCCTTTAGAGAGTGATTTGTATAATTATTTGTCAGTGCATTTTGGGGCATTTCTTGAAACACATATCAAAACACTTCGTAATCAAAAATGAAGTTAGGAGGCACCTGAGTGGCTCAGTTGTTTGGGTGTCCGACTTCAGTTCAGGTCATGATCTCACGATCCAGGCGTTCGAGCCCCGCATTGGGCTCTATGCTGTCATTTCAGAGCCTGGAGCTTGCTTGAGATTCTGTGTCTCCCTCTCTCTCTTCCCCTTCTCCACTCACACTCTGTCTCTCAAAAAATGAATAAACGTTAAAATTTTTGTTTTTAAATAAAAAATAAAAATGAAGTCAGTTCTGTATTGAGAAAAGTTGTCTTGACTGACTGGCTTGGCTGAAAGAACTGTCTTTGCCAATTAGGTTATAAGGTGGGTGTTTTCCATAAATTCAACAAGCAAAAGCTGTAGATTCAAGGTTTTGATAAAACATATTTGAAACACACACAAATATATTGTTAAAAATTGTATTGGCAAAGAAATTAATAATATTTTGATTTTCCTAATCCCGTCTGCATAATTTGGATAACCGAAGGTATTCCAAGTAAAAGAGCAATGGGTATAATTAATAATTATTTGATAAGTCTTGATAAAGTACTTTTGGAATTCTTCCCAGAAATTTAGATAGTGAATGGGCAACTCTAATGATTGGGTAGCAATTGCTTTTGCAAGTCAAGTGGTTTCCATTTCTTTTCTTCTACCAATTGAGAGGATTTATCAGCTGGAAGATCATTAAAAATAGTGTCTGATGGGGCGCCTGGGTGGCTCAGTTGGTTGAGTGTCCGACTTCAGCTCCGGTCATGATCTCATCGATTTGTGGGTTTGAGCCCCATGTTGGGCTCAGTGCTGACAGCTCGGAGCCTGGAGCCTGCTTCGGATTCTGTGTCTCCCTCTCTCTCTGTTCCTCACCCACTTGCATTCTGTCTCTGTCTCTCTCAAAAAGAAATAAACATTAAAAAAAATTAAAAAGATAGTGTTTGATGATGGATCACCATGTGATTGCACAATTCAGAGTGTACTCAAAGGGTCAAGCAGCATGGCTATAAAAACTCCCATTTGTCTCTATGGATTTATGGAACAAAATTTTTCAGGTTTACATCTAAAAATATGCATTGGAGCACCTGGGTGTCTTAGTTAAGCGTCTGGCTCTTGAATTCGGCTCAGGTCATTGACTCATGGTTCATGAGTTTGAACTCTGAAAGCACTGGGCTCCGTGCTGACAACGAGGACCCTGCTTGGGACTCTCTCCCCCTCTCTCTGCCCTTCCCCTGCTCACCCTCACTCTCTCTCTCTCAAAATAAATAAATAATCTTAAATAAACTACACAAAATAAATTAAATAAAAACATGCATTAGGTCAATATTCAATAATGTCTACATGAGTTAATGAGAAAGGCTAAAAAGGATACAAAGCCTCATTTATCTCATTAAGACCTATGTTTATAATAAAATTTTCATTTTTATTATGCATAGTTATCAAAATTAGTAATCTATGTTGTGTTGACCAATTGTACTGATACTAATTGTAACAGTAACTCAACCCAGAAGAGAGTATTTTTAAACACTTAGGACCTTATAGTCACAGGAAGTAAAATGACATTTCAATGTTTGTTTGTTTGTTTGTTTATTTATTTATTTATTTAGAGAGACAGAGCGTCAGCACGGGAGGGGCAGACAGAGAGGGAGACACAGAATCTGAATCAGGCTCCAGGCTCTGAGCTGTCAGCACAGAGCCCAACATGGGGCTCGAACCCATGAACTGTGAGATCATGACCTGAGCCGAAGTCGGACGCTTAACCGAATGAGCCACACAGGTGCCCCATTAAAATGACTTTTCATATTTCAGTGATAATATGACAAGGGTAATCAATAAAACACTTTGAAACTCAAATGTGTTACAAGAAGATGAAATTCTGAGGGGGGGAGGTTGGAATGGGAACATACATTTAAGGATGAAAAGAAAAGATGTGAAATGTTCACAATGTTGAAGGAAGAGATTATTCATACATTTTTAAGTGGATGATGATGTTGGTATCAAGTTACATTGTATTTAAGTTTCGTTGAGTATGTCTAAAAGATGCAATGCTTTTATTTTATGTCATTATCTACAATCTTCTGGAAATTACACCCTTTCCAACTTTGTTGACTTGGAGAAATTGTCCAAGTCAATTGTCCATCTTTAAACTTATGATGAAAAATTGTCCCAGTCAAATTGAAAATGTGTGAGGGGTCATAGATTTTTCAAAATTCCTTTAGGGATAAATAAGAAAATAAAGACTGCCCTAAAATGCACAGACACTCTAGTTCTATATCATGTTGGCTCTTGTCCCTGCCTCTTGATGGAGAATTGCTTAGGTCGTAAGACCCCTGTCTTCTAAGGATGCTCCTGAAGACTGGATCCTTATAGGCTTCGAGACGACCAGTCCCTGTGACGTGTGCTCCTCAGAACACAGTCTTTCCATACCTTTTGAGTAGGTTGACCTCGAGTAGCATTTCTTTCTGCTACATCTTTTTTTTGCATTAATGAACTATGCCTCCAATATTCTCTTTCCTTTCATTTATCTCCTACTCCTTTCAGGGAGACTCAGCTGAATTTCTGACTGTTTACCCTGCTTCCCATGTTGGTATCTTTCCTTATCTAACTCCTAGCATGAGCACTAGTTGCTGGGTTTGGGCAACTTTATCACTTTGACTTTCTTTCCTTTCTGGCCCATTCTTTTGTTTTTCAAGAAAACTCTTCTAGATTTGGCATTTCCCTTATTGAGAGAAATTAAATCAGTTAAGGTCTATATTTGCCCCAAACCTCCAATTCTAAAAGATCTTATCCACATTTGCCTCCCCGCAATGTATATTCCTACCTAGGAGATATTTTCCTATCAGAACAATAGCTAATCCAAGCCTGTATTCAGTTATAGCTTTGTCTATCTCCTCTTTAGTACGTCCGTTCTTTCTGTGCCTTTCCTCGGGGGCCTGATTCATGCATTTCTCCAATACATTCTTTTAGGACATAGGCAATGCTAGATTTGCATTTTCAAAACCTTGCACCTAGAAATTTATCTAGCAATCCTTTAGATATTTCATGCTGTTCTCTGTAGTCCTTTCCTGTTTTCCAGAACTCTGTTAGTGTATAACAAGTATAACAACCCAAATAATAACCATTTTTATTATATCTTATAATCTGAAGGGCCAAGAATGTGGGCAGAGCCTGGATGAGTGATTCTTCTGTTCCATATGGCATCAACAGAGGTCATTTGGTGTTGTTCAGCTGGCAGATGGTTTGGAGAGTCTTAGAAAGCTTCATGACATGTAGAGTGCCTTGGAGGGGATGGCTGGAAAGCTGGTGTCTACTGAGATTATTGATCAGGGATCCTACACATGGTTTCTCCAGCATGACAGTCTCAGAGTTACAAAACTTCTTACATGGTAACTCAGGACTCTGAAAAGAATGTTACAAGAATCCTGGGTGGTAGCTTCAAGGTTTCCCATGACCTAGCCTTGGACGTCCTGAAACATTACTTCCACCAAGTGCTGGCTTTTATTTGTCAAGCAAGTCATTGAGGCCAGCCCAGATTTAAAAGGTGGTGGTGGCAGGAGGGAATTGGAGCTCACGTCTCCATGGGAGGAGTAGCAAAGAATTTGTGGCCATGTTTAATCTGCCACACCCTGTCACATCAGCCCACATTTATGTCATTCCTTTGCATGGCTGGGCTGCCCTAACTATGTCCAACTATGGATTCTCTATCTGAAGCTTTACACAGAGGCTTCACTGTATTTTCCTGGCTCCCTCTGAGGAACTTATTCCAGGCTGATGTATGAGAGTTTATCTCTCCTGATCAATTTCACGGGTCTGCAGTCGCTGCCTGAGAAACAAAAATACTTTTTCCTTTTTGAATTCCTTATTTAGAGAAGCTAGATTGTGTACATTTCCTTAACCCTTCTTTATCCCTTTTTCCTGGTCTTCAAGATTCAGGGGTTTTGTGTGTTTGTGTGTGTGTGTGTGTGTGTGTGTGTGTGTGGTGTTTTTTTTTCTTCTCTGCCTAGTCTGTCTTTAAAAAACTATTTCTGTCATTCAGTCTCATCAATCTTTGCTCCATTATTTTGTCTCTTTTCTGCCACTCTTCTTATGATACAGGGTGAAGCATACTTTTGACACGTCTTCAGTTTCTCCTTGATTGCCTGAAAAAAATCTTGATTTTAGAGACTGTGTTAGTTTGAAGCTGACACCAAGATAGGATATGATAGATGCCTGTGAAGGATGAAAGGGAGGAAGTGGGGCAGGCATAGAAAACCATGTTGCAGGTCTGAACACAGAAATAAAAGGTGGAAGGAAGACTTGAATAGGAAGAGACGTGGAACTTTCAGGCCAAAGGAGTCCCCTCTAATGGCCACGGGCTGCAGTAGTGCCCCTGCTCTGCTCTGTCACAGCTGGGAGTAGCTCAGGGAGGTATGGCCTCAACAAGGACACAAGGGTGGATCCAGAGGGACAGCAGCTGGGGCTCTCAGTCAGCTCTGCCCCCTGCAGCAGGAGCTCTGGCTTCCACAGGGTGGAGAGTTGCAGATGCTAACGGGACCCAGGATGGAGAACCACTCTCCAATCTGGGGAGAGTTGCTAATGAGGCCAAATATTCTCCTTGTCTTGAGACTTCTATCTTTGCTGGTCCAGGTGAGGTCCTGCCGACTTTGAAGGAGATGGATTCACTGAACTTGGAAAACAGGAAGTCAGATTCACAGGAGTTCAGGTCCAACTAACTCCACCACATATCACATGCTTGACCTTGGTCAGATTTCTTATGTCTCTGTTTCCTCAAGTGAAGTGAGGGCTGGACAAGACTTGCTGAGGGTCCTTCAGCTCTGACATACTGTGACGATTTCAGTGGGGCCTTTGATCTCAAATTTTTCCAAATTTATCTTTATGAAAAGGATGATTACAACTTTTCATTGTCAGAGAGCTGATTCACTGAGATAATCTGAGGCATAATTACGGTATACATGCGTAGAGACATTAGCAAGAAATTATTCTCAGGCGTAAATGGTCTAGTGTTAGCAGATGATTGCAAAAGACATTGGGTTGAATTGTTTAACGTCATGCTAATTTGCTTGAAGTGCAAACACTAATCAGGAACACTGAGTAATTATGATTTAGGTACAAGCCCCCAGTATATTAAATCGGTGTTTTCATGTGAGCATTAATATGACTTACGTAAGTGCTTACGGTATGATGGGGGAGGATTCTAAGAAGGACGTTCATTACAGAGACTTGCAGTAACAAATCTTGGTTATTAATTTTACCTTTTGTTGAATATCTTATAAGAGGCATCTATCAAACCTTAGGGAATAATTTTTACATTTAATGTTGCTTGATTAAATATGCACTTAATCTTAGACTGCTCTCTGTAGAGAATTAGTTTATTGTATGTGTGAAGTATTTTATGAGTTTGAATAAAGAGAAAAAGAGAGTCATTTACCTTGAGCCTTAAACACACTTAATTTTAATCATTTTACAAATGGGGAAACTGAGGCCTAGGGTTTTTTTTTTTCTCTATTGCCCAAGATCACAAAATGGTAACCGCTGACAATTTTATTTTGCTTCCATGTGCCAAGTACCTTTAGAAGTCCTTTATTTATATATTGGCTACCTTTTCTTTTATTAAAAAAATTTTTTTTAAATGTTTATTTATTTTTGAGAGACAGAGACAGAGACAGAACATGAACAGGGGAAGGGCAGAGAGAGAGGGAGATATAGAATCTGAAGCAGTCTCCAGGCTCTGAGCTGTCAGCACAGAGCCTAATGCTGGGATTGAACTCATGAACTGTGAAATCCTGACCTGAGCTGAAGTCCGACACTCAACCGACTGAGCCACCCAGGAGCCCCTGTATATTGGCTACCTTAATAAATGGGTATAGCCACCTTAAGAGATAGACGCTGTAAATTCCACCCTGTTTTACACAGATGAAAACTGAATCACAGAAGGGCTAAATTCCTTGCTCTGGGGCACCCAGACACCATGGCAGAACCAGGATTTGCACCCAGGGCAGTTTGACTCCAGAGTCCCTGCTTTCAACCTCAGGCACACTTCCTCATCAACATAATGTGTTAAAAAAGGCAATCTGGCACTAGAACTCAAATCTATTTCCTTTTAAGTGTTTTTTTTTCCCCATAACGGTGGGTTTAATTAAAAAACAAATCCATTTTGATATTTTAAAATAACATAGCAACTGCTCAGAGCCCCCAGCTCTGGAGGTGTGACTTTCTTGCATGAAGCACCCCCAGGGCAAGTCTTCTGAATCACTGTCTCCACATCTCCCAGGAGAAACTCCAGCAACTAGAATTAATTAGCAGGTAGGAATCATTTATAATCAATGAATCATATGCTTCAAAGCAAATGGCTGATTATGAAGTAGTTTCAAGATATGTGAAAAAGCTTTTTCCCAGAAATAGGCTAAACTAATCTTTATGTCTCATTTGTTGATGAATTTTCCATTTGCTTTTCTTCCTGGTCCTCCCTGGGTCCTAGGTCCAGTCACTTCTAGCCTTCTTACCACAAACCTTAGTTCCCTCAGCTTGGAGCGGGGTGACATTCCCGAGTTACCCACTCTTAGACAGGAATCCCAGTATTGCTATTTTGGCCTGGCTATACAATGCAAATGTCCTCCCAAGGAGTAAGCTACTGTAGACTACTTCTCTCTTTTTTGTTTTGTTTTGTTTTGTTTTGTTTTGTTTTGTTTTGTTTTGTTTTGTTTTGTTTTGTTGGAGGCTACTTCTCTTGACTCAACCCCTGAACCCATTACCCAGCTGGATACCCACCTGTTGGCTATCAGTCATCCCAAACAAACCAATTCTTTGGCCATAGCGGTAGCAACCCCTTGGTTTTCAACTTTAGGGTTGAATTTAACTGCTGGTTTCTGTCTTCATTTGAAGCCAGGAGAACAACAAATCAGTACCTGTTGAGACCATCAGTATTGAGAGCTGATTTTCTGTCGATTGGAATGGGGCACATTTGTTGTCGATGCCCCAGGGGGTTGAAATTATCCCGTATTTCTGAAATGTAGCTCAGACCTCATACAGGCTCATGTCTTTCCCAAAGCTAGAACCTCACCACCCGCATACTGGGACTGTGAATGGGGCAGGATTATAATTTCTAGGGGGCTTTTAGGAGCATGGATCCATTGGTATTCCATTAAGGAAGATTAGTGGAGGATAGATGAAGTGAGTAACCATCAGACTTTGCTATCTTTTCTTAGGCACTGGTGAGAAAAATCAATGCCTCAGACAATATCTACACCACGGAATCCACCACAGGGAACCTGTTCAGCCTGACCCAGGAGGGGGCTCCCTTGTGCCGCATCATCGCCAAGGTGAGCTTCATGGTTAGAGGCCAAAGTGACAGGCTTGGGGAGAGTGGGAGGGAGCTAGTTTGGTGGGAATAGCTGGCTCCAGAAGTTGTTGGCTGTATGATCTTGAAAGAGTCATGTCCCCTCTTAAGGCCTTGGTGTCTCCATCTTTAATAGTGGTTAGACCCTCTGATTTCAGCTCCCTCTTGAGAAGAAAGCAGTGCCCCCAGGGTCTCATCCCTATACTCCTCTTAATGTGGTATCTGTTAGGTATATCAACCCTCCTTTCTCATCTCTACATATCTCACCAAACCCAAACAAAACATATCCCCCAACTCAGGTTCTTGATGAATCCCCAAAATACCTGCAGCCACTGCAGTACCACATGAGAAGACAAAATTGAGGGTAACAGTGGTTTTCATCAATTACAATGGGAGTTCTAATTCACCAGCTTCATGGTTAATTTGCCCCTACGCTTGGTGTGCGGACACTGAGGGTAAATACAGGCAATTGATGATCCTAGGCTCTCACCAGGGTCTTCTATTTCATTTTTGCTCATTTTTTTTTTTTAACTTGACAAATGGCATTGCCATGGAGATAGAACTAGTGATCTAATTGGACACAAAGTTATGTCTTTCAGGAGATGTATGATGCCAGCCACAGGAAGATGCTGTGGTTCAGTGGTCCCCAGCCTTGTCTCTGTCTCACAATCCCTCAGGGGATTTTGGAAAACACAGATCCTTTTGCCCCCACTTAAATTTACTGAAGTCCTGGGATGAGACCTGAGAATCCACATTTTAACGAGCGCTACAGGTAGTCATGAGGCATGGCCACTCTCAGAATCACTCACCTAAGCCCTTAAAGAAATCTGGAAGAGGAGTATGGAAAACAATTTGACAATAAACTTCATATATTGAAAAAAAAAAAAAAAGAAATCTGGAAGAGAAGGGTAAATGCTTGTCAACCCTGCTTAGGGGAGCAGTAAGTCGCATATAACCACAACAGGTAACATTTGAGCGTTGCTGTCTTGCCGTCCACTGTGCTTAATGCCATTCAGACATTATTTGCTTTAAATCACAAAACCATCCTAGGAAGTTGGTATCAAGTTGTTCTCATCCATAATTGAGGAAATGGTTTAAGGGACTTACTCAAGTTCACACAACTGATCAAGAGTGGAGTCAGAATTAGAGCCCAAGTTTATTTACTTCAGAGCTCATGGTCCCAAAGCCCACAGTGGTGACTTCTGGTTTCATCCTGGCCCTTTAGATTCTTGGGCCAAAGAGTGACTCAGAAGTTCTCAATCCTGATGCATGTTAGAATCGCTAGGGAGCTTTAAAAGTCACACAGCTAGTAAGTGAGGGAACTGGAATTTGAAACTGCCTGCTTGGCAGCAAAAGCTATGCTCTTGCTTACTATTCTGAACTGCCTCTTAGCAACCCTCCTCCTCTTTTTCCTTCTTCTCCTCCTGTTCCTTCCTCTGCCCTTCTCTCTGCCTTCTACAACCTTTGTTATTTTCTGCATCCTTCCTCCTCTCCAAGCATTGTGCTAAGCTTTTCATTCATTATCCCATCTGATCCTCTCAATGATCTGATGATGTGTTGTAATTATAATTCCCATTTTTGAGATGAGGGAACAGAGGATCAGAGAGAAGGTAAATAACTTGTCTGAGGTCATGCACATTAAGTGCAGAGCTGGGATTTTAACTAGATCTTCTGCCTCCAGAATCTTCATCTCAGTCTTCTTGTGTCTTGAGTCCTTGGGAGAGAGTAGACAGAAGGCTGAAGCAAAGAGAAGATTCAGTGATGACTCCCATCTTCCCAGCCTGGAAGAGGGTGAGACTGGTTCCTCCAGTGGAGTCACCATGTCTGGGTTTCTAGTCCTGACAGTGACACAGGAGCTGGGAGCCCCTGGTGCACTCTACACAGCATCCTCACTGTTGATGCTCAGGTAGTGTGCCCAACACTGTGACAAATTTGGGGCAAATCTGGGCCTCGAAGTGGCCTGCCCCACCTACCCCCTCAGGGCCCAGTGTGGTCTGTCTTTGGGCCCTTCATCTGTCTGAGGTCTGCCTTCTCAGCCTCTTGGGTTCCTTTGAAGACCAAAGAACAAGCCCAGCCCTCCCTGTGATGGTAGTAGTAAGCCCCATCCCTTCTTGAGCGCAGAGCAGAGCAAACTCCCTTGTGCTTTGTCACAATTATCCTGCTCTTCTATTATTTCTCCCATCACTAGCCTACATCCCACAAGTAGCCTCCTCAGCTTTGTGACAGCTTATCCCAAGTCTGTCTGAATAATAGATACCATTATACGCGTTGGCTTTGAGCCCATAGCTTTCTATAAAATTAAACAAGCTCTAGCCAACAGTGCAATTCTGCTAGCTCAGGCGATTCCCAGCTCTACTCTAAGACGAGCACTGTTCTTGGGTCCTTGAGGGGTTTTCAGGGTGGTCCACACAACTATTCCATGTACCTTCCTCTGAAGCCTCCTTCGTCCTCTCCCTTCCATGTATTCTAACCCTTGGGATACCTTTTATGAAGGTTTGAGACATTCTTCGAACGAGGAAGCTTTCCATAGACTGACCCTCACCTGGGTGAGGCCCTCTCACATCCATGAACTCAGTTGTTCCCCCAACAGCTTGGTTGTGTAGCTGCCGTGACCCTGTTTTGTGCCGAAGTTAACCCGCGGCAAAGTCAGGATTTGAACCAGAATCCCCTCAGCCTGGATTCAGCATTTCTTCCCTTGAGATTTCCCAGCAGCTAAAAATGCAAAGAAAGCTATTTTTCACAGGCTTGGCAAACAATGTAATGAGGACCCAATGCAAATGGGTACTGAGGCTTAAATATAGTTATGCTGAGTTCAGTGCCTCCCCAGCCAAAGGAAGCCTGCCACATTGATCCTGGCTCTCAGTCTGGCATTCTTTGGTACCATTTCTTTGTTGTCTGGTCCAGATGTAAATACCTACCTACCTGTCCATCTATCTATCATGTATCTACCTGTCCCTTACCGTCTCTATCATCATACATATAAATATTTTATACTATATATGATTAAATATAAACACACACATGAAAATATAAACATACATATGTGAACACACATATATAAATGTACCTACATACATAAGCACATATATGTGTATACATAACTTATATCTGGAGGGAGGTCAATAATAACCAGCCAGGCTGGCTGGGGAGAACTTAGGACTTCTGTTTCTTCTTACCTTAAACACTAATTTGATTTTACTTAGTGACTCTGAGTAAGGCCTTTATGTGGAACCCTCATCAGATGTCCCAGAGACCATGAGAAAGTAGGAAGACAGGGATAAAGGATGGTGAAGCAGGAAGTCAGAGGGGGTAAGTGTCTTGCTGCACAATAGATTATATCTTCATCAGAGGAGTGATGTGTGTTTAACATCAGAGTGATTCTCTTTGACCCTTCCACAGCCCCCATGACTCCTTGGCTGCCAGGGCCTGAGTTCAATATGGACCAAGGCAGTCTTGCTCAGTGCTTAGCCCAGCGTCTGACGTATACTGCACCATGAATAGTTTTTGGCTGCGTGGATGAATTTATCAGCCATATATGATGTGCCCGTTTCCCACCAAATGAACCACCCCAACAGGAAGTAGGAATACGGAAGTTAAAGAATGCTCTCAGCTGATTGTAAAATGTCAGAATTTACGAACTCATCTTGGTGCCTGCGGTGATAAGCAGCAAAACTCTTAGAATGAAGAAGGCTGCCAGGCTGATCTTGGTGGGACGCTGGGAAGGAAAGATTTGGGAGGACTTGTTGCAGCGAGTCTGTGCTGGGCCCTAGAAGTCATCGCTGTGGCTTCTTCTAGTTGTTCATTCATTATCTGCGCTGTCAGTCACAGCTGCGCCCCCAGAACATGAAACAGTGCCTGGTGCTCGGTACATTTTTTGTTGAAAGAGTTCTCAGAAATCTGACAGTGGATGATATTTTGCTGGACTCAGCTTCTTACATTTTTTTCAGTTTGGGGAACAGAGTGTAACGGGTTTAGTTAGAGCCAGGGGTGGTGAGGTTAAAGGCGAGTGCCCTCAGGGCAAAGTTCAGATCAATCTTCACAAGTTCTTTACTGCTGCCATTCCCAGGCACCCTTGCAGGCCTCGGGGAAGGGGATGATGGAGGAAACAGGGCAAAGCCAAATGTAGGGTGTCCAACTTCTCCTGCTCTGGACATCCACGGTGGTGTTGCCACAGGTTTGCTGGGCGCCTGGTGGATCTGCTTTGGGATCTAAGAGCCATGGTGGTTCCAGTGATTTCTATAGAATAAATATGGCCAGTTAGGATGAGTGCCTCACCTTACCCCTGGATTCTTCCCAGAAGTCCTCCCAGACTGCGGTGAAGTCTCCACAAGTTAAAAGCGTTTCCATGCCCAGCTGTCACAAAACAAGTATGCGCTCACACTCAGCTAGGGTGTTTGTTGCTGAAGGGTTTTTTTTGTGGTTTTTTTTCTTGCAAACTAGAGTAAAGAAGGGAAAACATGGATGATGTAGATTTGGGTGAATGATTTCACCCATCTGGCTTGCTTTTTTTTCCCTCACAAAATGAGTGTAAATTCTAGTATTGATATAAATAAATGAAAGTCCTTTTTTGAGTGCCTGCCATGGTGGTTGGAAGGATCTGAGAAGTAATGGTGTTTTCTGGCAGAGGGAGAACCTGCACAGGGCACTAGGCTTCAGTTCCCTTCACTTGCCTCAGACTTGCTTCTAGAACCTATTTCTGAGGACTCCAGGCTTGTTCTGTGACAGGCTGCTGAGAGGGAGTTGCCAGGTATGTGGAAACAGTGTTGACTGGTGTTGAGGCTGGCCCTCACAAATATGTCTGCCCTAGCCCCTGGCACCACAGCCTCAGAAGCATTCGGACAGTCCTGCTTCCAGTTTGGACCATCAAGGGTGACATTACTTTTGGAGGTGGCATTTCATTGCAGTATGCATTTGAGCATGGAAGTGTGTGTGTGTGTGTGTGTGTGTGTGTGTGTGTGTGTGTGTATGTGTGTGTAGTTTAGGTGAGGAAGAATTCTTTTTTTTCTACCGTCTTCTTAGGTTCTCTGGCTGGTGCCCTATAAATCGGGCTGACAATTTTCTCTTAACAAGAGAAAAACAAGCAAAAGTTTATTAGCATATGCATCACGATTACACATGGGAACACTCAGAGATGAGTGACTCAGAGGCTTGGTTAGAACTTGAACTTATACAGCCTCTTAGCAAGAGAACAATACATTTTTAGAGAACTAAAAAAACAGATAACAGGCAACCTGAAGAGCACTTTGAGTCTCTAAGAGTGGCAAGTTGTAGGAAGGCAAATCTATGGAAAACTGGCGATAGATGAAGGATGGTCGGTAAAGTTTATTATGAGGATTCCCCTGATGGCATCTCCAGGCTGTAAGGGTCTAAAGTTATCTCTGGTGATTAACTTTTGTCCTTCCTAATAGAAAGGGAAAGGGGGATATCTCTGTAAATTTATGTCCTCCTTCTGGCAAATAGGAGGAGGGCAGAGACCTCTGATATCTGCTTCTTCTCAGTTGCCTTCAGCTCAAAATAATCTTTACGGCAAAGTGATGTGTTTTGGGTTGGCATATTCTGCTGCCCTAAAGACCCAAAAGCATATCAGCTGAATGAGGGATGACAATTATTCTTGAGTCAACCCCAGGAAAGGTGACACAGGGAGATGAAGTGACATTTTCTTTTTCTTGACAGGAGGGTGGTGTCGTAGCCCTCTTCAAAGTCTGCCGGCAGGATAGTTTCCGGTGCTTGTACCCCCAGGCGCTCCGCACGCTGGCCTCCATCTGCTGTGTGGAAGAGGGTGTCCACCAGCTGGAGAAGGTAAGAGAACAGCTGGCTGGCTGGGTGGGGCTCAAGGTCTCTGAGTCAGGTGGGTAGTGGGCGGGGCCTGACAGATGTGGTGACCACCTGGGCTTCTTCCTCTAAGAACCTATTTTTCCCAGGCATTGCTCTAGTGAGGCTGCTGGGATTTTGACTATGGAAGTTGATGAAAAGGAAAGGGATTGAGGAATTTGGCCAGGAAGGGCAGGGCCCAGAGGGGTACTCAGCACTTCCTGGGTAGAGAGGCCAACAGTCCAGTGGGAAGAACACAGCAGGAGGCAGGCAGGTAGGGTGTGGAGTGGTGTCAAAGTTCAGGGCTGTTGGTTCTTCACTCATGGCCCCAGTGAAGGAGGAGGATCCTGCTGCCTGGGGAACAGAGTGGGCAAGAGAAGGACAGACATTGGCCCGGGCAAGCAAGTAGGGCTCAACCAAGACAGAGGGATTAGGTAAGGGAAACTGAAGCCTAAGTCCAAGTGTTCGTTGGGTCAACATGGCACGGGATGAGTGGGGCCAGAGGGAAGGTAGTGATCTGGTAGACCTAGGTGCCTCAGCCCCTGGCCAACCTAGGGCGATGTGACTAATTCTAGCTACCACCCCCTTCCCCACTCTCTCCAGGTTGTAGGGCTGAGATTGGGGGTACCTTGAGTCTGGTCTGTATTGGGATGGGGCAAGCAAAATGCTCTCCTTCCTCTGTACCCCTGTCCCACAGTCTGGTCCCAGCTCCCAGAAAACCCACCCCCCACCCCCAGTGTCTTCACTTTGGTCTGGACTCCTAGTCAGAGGGTCGTCTCACTTTCCACCTGCCTCTTTCCAAATCTACTCAGGTTATGGGACAGTGTTGTAGGATCATGGACTCAGAGATGCTTTTAGCTGAGGGTGGAGAATAGATGGGGACTTGGCTCATTGGACAGATGAGAAGGCTGTGGATCAAAATGGGGAAGTAATTCGTCTGAGGTCCCAAAGCAAGATGGTGGAAGAGCTAGCGCCACCCCGCTGGGCAGAGCGCCCCTTCCTGCAGGGGTGGAAGCCTTTGTATATGTGTGCTTAAATAGACAGCGGAACGGGAAAGGGGGCAGTGACAAAACAGACAGGCTCCAGGAAGTAAATGCTTTGGGCACCTCCAACTTTCCGTGCTGAATAATCTTCTCTTCTCCCACAAAATCTCCTTCCTTGGGTAGTGGAAACATGGCCAGACTGGTTTTGTTTTTCATCTTCTTTTCCTGCTGGTTACTGGGAAGAACAGGAGGGAAAAAATAGAAGGGATTTAAATCACCAGTCCTCCAAAAGCCGTGGATTTCTTGGCTTCAGAGAGTTTGCAGAGCAGCAGGAAATTTTTAATCCAGGGAAGAAAACCAGCAGGGCTTTTTTGTTTGTTTGTTTAGAGCTAAAAACCTGTGCAGCTGGGAAGTCTGGAGGATATTTTTCCTTCCACCTTCCTGCTGCTGCTCCAAAGCTAGAAGGCATGAATGCATCTTTGCAGGGGCTGTCCTGGCCTGTGCTGATCTAGCCCCCAACACATATCCCTTTTTAACTCACTAGAACCCTGTGAGGTGAGCTCTCTTTATGTCTCCATCTTAAAGGCAAGGAAACTGAACCTCAGGCAGTTTAAGTAACTTGTCTAAAGTCACAGAGTACATTCTAGAGCCAGAATTTGGACCCCGTCTGCCTGAGTCTAATGCCCAGTCAACCTCACCTCTTCCCTGGTTCACTAGATACTCTCAGAGTGCCTAAAAGCCCCCGCAGCTAAATCAAGGTCACCTCGCTGCTCCTGGCCAATGTGCTAAGCAGCCCCCACCCCCAACTGGCACAGGAGAAGGTAGTCCTAACTGGGCACTCCCCTCTTCCCTGGCAACTTACTTTCTATACACAGACATTCCTGAAACACCTCTTTGCCAGGCAGAGGGGGGATGAGGTCGGCCTGAGAAGAGCCCCCTGGTGGTCAGAACAGCGCCTACACTGTACCGCCATTGAGCTTGCCTGGTGGCTCCACAGGCCTCCTAATTACATTTGATGCTTGCCTGCATGTGCAAGCGTCCCCTTTGCACAGATGAGGAAGCGGAGACCTGGAGAGCGGAAATGACTTGTCGCACAGAAATACACGGCTTATAATTCATTCTTTTAGCAAATACTTATCTACTGCTCTTTGCCAAGCACTGTTTTAGGTACTGGGAGTTTAGCAGTGAACAGAACAGACAACCCCCCTCGTCCTCATGGAGCTGCCATTCTAGTGCAAGGGGGCGGCAAGTCGTGGCCCGTGGGTCAAATTCAGCCCGTGGCCTGTTTTGAGACAGCCGTGAGCTCAGAATGGTTTTTTTTTCTTCTGTTTTTAAATAGTTAAAAAAGAAATCAGAAGAATAACATTTTGTGCCACATGAAAATTATGCGAAATTCACATTTACAGTTTTTGACCCATGAAATTTTAATGGAACTGGCATGCTCACTCGCGTAGCTGTTGACTGTCTACTTTTGTGCCACAGCAGCAGAATTGAGTAATTGCAGGAGACCATACAGCCCCACAAAGCCAAAAACATTGACTATCTGGTCCTCGGCAGAAAACGTTCATTGACCCTGGTCCTAACAGGTAATGAGCACATCGTGACAATAACTAACATACATCAAATACCTGCTTTGGGTGGGCACTTTGCTCAGCTTCCCCCTTTCATTGTGTTGGATGATGGTTACTCCTCTGGTGCTATGATTATCCTCCCTGTTGCTAGAAGGATGGGAGACTTGGAGAAGTGAAGCACCTTGCCCAAGAGCACACAGCTAAACATTGGTCTAGCAGCCTTGTAATTTTAACGGCAGTTCTGCCCAGCCAGAGCCAGCCTGCGCTGTGAACCATTATGCAGACCCAGGACTCAAATCTGACATGTTGAGGCCGATTTCCACCTTCCTTTCCTCCTATCGTGCTGCTTCCAAAATTTTGAGAAGTTCTAGACCCAGGAAGGGCCAGTGCCTCTCTCACCCCTGCCACGCCCCCTCCCTCAGGTCCTGCCGACACATGCCCTGTGTGGTTTGGGCTGCTGAGCGCTGGCCTCAGAGGCTCCAGTGAGGCCGGCTGTTGTTAGTGTCTAGGGGGGAGGGGGGAGAAGCCTAGAGACAGGCTGGACTGTAGAAACCCCAGCATGACCGGTGAGGCAAAGACGGGATGGGGGGGTGTGGTGCCCGGGGCTGTTGCCAGCTACCCACTCACAAGGCCCAATTCATGCACTAGTCAGATAATGTCAAAGTTTCAGCCTTCCGCTGATTTACTGGCCTGAGCTCCTCACTGAGGCCACCTAATTAATTGGCAGTGAGAAATGTGCTGGATTTGGTGAAATTCATCTTTGTCATGTGGCTTTCCCCCCCACCCCACCCCCAATTCCCTCCAACCCTGAAGGGGTCCATTAAATCATGCACAGACCTCACTGCCAGAAGTGTGGGTCTAGCCAGGGCACCAGGCGCTCTGCCGCGTGATGCCTGAGCTCTGCCTGGCTTGGGAATTTTGTGTGGTCCTAGATTCAATCGTGGATTCATTTATTCACTCCGTGGAGTCACTTCAGCATCCACTTCCTCATTCCTTCCGCCATCCGGTCATCCATTCACCCATTCATTCATTCACTCAGTCCATCGCCCACCAATCATGCTACTCATTCACTCCCTCATGGCACATCCACCGAGAAGCAGCCCAGGGCAGTGGGGAAACCGTGGCCTTTGATAGGCAGGCTCTCCTGGTTTGGAACCCAGCCTTCTCCACCTATGAGCTTGTGCTACATTTCCCTGAGGAATTTACTCACCTTCCCAGAGGTACAGTCTCCTCAGTTAAATGGGCATGATGAATTCTACCTCCTAGCACTGTCAGAGGAGGATAGATAGACACTGACAAATGGTAGCTATTACGATTATGGCAGGTGCAAGGCTGATCACTGGGGTTTAGAAAATCAGTGGCCTGAGGAAGATTACAGTCCAGTGGACAGGGGGGCACTGACATGGCAGGAGGAGGGGCTGACGTGGTCTAAGACGCCACCCAGTGCACAGTATGGAGAAGCTGAGTGGGGCCAGAGCTCAAGTCCTCACGTTCTTTCCATTTTACCGATGGGGAACCTGAGATTCAGGAACTGTGTCCCCTCTGCTCATAAACGTGGAGCTTTAGAACCAAGTCTGGCTGGTTTTAAAGCATGTACTTTACACTGTGCTGCCTTGAGAAGAGCTGGCCCTTCTGAAGTGGGGACTGCAGGGGAATGGCTTCCAGGGAGCCAGGCCGTGGGTGTTGGCTTGGGCAGGGCTCAGACCAACAGGGCTGGAGGGGTGAGATATCAGAGACACAGTAAAGGCTGCTCCAGAGGTATCTGAAGGGTCTTTCAAGAATCTATCCTTTTTTCAGAGGTCTGGTTCATCCTGGCCACAGCATACCCAGCATCTCCCACTGAGGGTGGCCGGGGAGAAGCCCAGAAGTTTATTTTTATTTTTATTTTTTTTTAATTTTTTTTAATGTTTATTTATTTTTGAGAAAGAGAGAGACAGAGCATGAACGGTGGAGGGTCAGAGAGAGAGAGGGAGACTCAGAATCAGAAGCAGGCTCCAGGCTCTGAGCTGTCAGCACAGAGCCCGACGCGGGGCTCGAACTCACGGACCGTGAGATCATGACCTGAGCCGAAGTCAGATGCTTAACCAACTGAGCCACCCAGGTGCCCCAACCAGAAGTTTAGACAGTGGAAAGGGCTGTCCCATGGCTGTCAGAGGCCACAGGCTGATGGCACAACCTCTGCGTGGGATGCTGGTGAAGGCAGCCGCAAGGAGGCCATAGAGCTGGGCTCAGAGGGCCAAGGAGGAGCTCCCAGGGAGGCCAAGGGAAAGTGGCCTCAGTAAAAGCAGAGAGACTCCACAGCTGGCCAGTCGGTGGTGGGGCTGGAAGTCTTCAGGAGCTCTATGTTCAGTGACCTCTGGGGCCCAGAAGGAGAGACAGTGTTCTTTGAACCCCACCTTGGAGAAGACTGGAGGAAGAAAACAAGGGCCCAGGAGGGAGTGAAGGCCCCAGAGCCATACACACCCCAATAAGAGCAGAGGGACCCTCCTCAGGCTGGGTGGCCAAATGACCCAGCCTGCCTGGACTGGTCAAGGCAGCCTTCCTGCAGGACTGAACAGGGAAGGTGGACTGGCTTACCAAGGGGGAGGACCGTAGGGCTTGGGGAGCCAGATAGGGGGCTGGGGAGCAACCTTGCTTTCCTCTTTATAACATGGGGACACCTCCTCCTTCGTGGAGCTGCCATGATGCAGCACAACAATGTGGATACAATGGTGCAATACAACAACGTGGGCGCGGTGCTCAGTGAGGCGCCTGCACAAGGGAGCTCTCAGCCTGCGTTTGCTTCCCTGCCCATTTGTCTCCACCATTTCAGGTTGATCTGTAGAAACCCTGCTCCCAAAGAGGCTGAGTTCCGAGGATTTGACAACAGTCCTGGCAGGTGTTCTGAGTGGTTAGAGGGATGGCCAGGGCATTGTTGGTGCAGGCGCTGGGGTTGGACAGGGCCAGGGGACAGGATGGGGTTGGAGGGGGCTGGGGACTAGAGAGAGACTGGGAATCTGAAGGGCAGGGACCTATGGGTCCAGGGCCATAAGGGGTGGGAGGGGGGCACTCAAAGCCCAATGCTAAGATGGCCTCAGATAACCTCTAAGAAAGTTCTAGTAATTGCTTCCTCCAGCCTTAAGACCAGACACAATCTTGCTTTCAAAAGAGCTTCTTTTTATGCCCATCCCCTTCCTCGTTTTATTTTTTCAAATAAGAAGTTCACCCTGTGCTGGAGCCAAAGGGAGAGTTTAATGAAAATCGATGGAGAAATTAAAGATGGAGAGAAATTAAAGATGAGCAGGGGGGAAGGGATGAGGGCCCAATATCAAGTCCAAGGAGAAAATCATCAGAGGAATGGGAAAAATTCCTGTCTGTCCCCATGGAGCTCCCTCCCCCTCCACTGTTTCCTGGGCCAGCTTCTTGGGATTGAGGTGCCGTGACATCTGAAGGTCTGGGCTGGAATCAGGGGGTGCTAGATCAAGCTACTGAAATCCCAGAGACCCTTGGCAGGAGGGAGCGGGTGCAAAGGGACTGATGAAGAGGTTTTGCCACTCCTGCTGCTGTTTCAAAGGACTTTCTCTCCACTGCTTTTTTCCTCGCAGGGTTGCAGGTGGTCATAAATAGGTAATATTAGCCCAAAAAAGTTAGCAGTTTTTCTTTTCTTTTGCCCATTTGAATCTCAAAATCACTATGTAAGGAAGGCAGGGAGAGATGGTTATGCCCAATGTACAGAGGGGAAAGTTGAGGCTGAAAGACATAGAGACAGTGGAGAGCAGAGCCTGGACTGAGAACCCCATTCTTTTGGTCCCAGCTATGGGTTCCGTTTGCTACAGCCTCCCCTCCACACTCTCATTAGCTGAAAAGGGCGAAGTGTGTGGACGCCAGGGCAAGGCAGCTACCCTATCTGGATGGAGTCAGTTCTAATAAATGTATCAGTGAGGTTGGGTAGGGAGAGTGGGGCAAGAAATCTTTGCTTAGTTTAACTTGCAGCCCCTTCTTTACCTACGAGTAGCTGCTGGAGAGGGGGGTTGAAGAGAATACTTCTGAATGGAGATCCCAGATGCCTCTCTACCTGGGGCTCAACCCACCCAGGCTTATCAGCTTCCCCCACCCCTCATGCCCCCGGTCTTTGACTGAGTTGGGAGCGGGTTGGGACAGTGCAGAGAACCCCAGGGTTCCAGGTCTGCTGTCTGTGCTGTGACAGACAGACAGGAGTGGGGACTGCCATGGTCACCTTCCCCATCCCTGCAAGGGGGCTGTCTAGAAAGAGTGTGGTTCATCTGCTTCCCTGAGTTTTGAGTCCCCCAAGCTCGTCCCTCTGCCTCGGGAGCAGGGGTGAGGGGACTTGTAGGAGGCCAGGATGTGAAGAGACCAGAACAAAACTAGGCCCACTGTCCCACCTCCCTGCAAGCCCCCCACCCCACCTCAGGAGTTCACGCTGGGATTACATGCCAGTATTGTTCAGGCTGAAGGAAGGCCCTGCTGGCTTGGGGAACTTCACTCCATGCGCAAGCACAACCTCAGTTTGGAGAAGGCATTGTCACACCTGGCAGCCTGAGTGAGCTAAGTGCTGCTCAGAGCCAACTGCTTTGACACCGACTCTGTAGGTCCCCATGCGCTATGCAGCAGCGGCCCCTGGTGGATAAGAGCAGCAGTGGCACCCTGTCACTGCCCCAGGCTCTCTTCTGGAGCTGACATGGCTGGTGGGCTCAGGGCTGGGAACCACTGATCAGGCACAGTGTATCTTGTGTGTGTGTGTGTGTGTGTGTGTGTGTGTGTGTGTGTGTGGCGGGGGGTGGGGGGGAGGAGAGTAGGGAATGGGAGTGGGGAGGGAGATTTGCAAATTCAAGGCAACAGGAGCTTCTTCCTACCAACCTAGCTTCCTCTAGCAGGAGGATGTGGATACATCTTGTAATCTAACATATCTCTGACTTCCAGAACCTTTCCCAAGCCCCCCAGTTCTCACTGGACCCCAAGCCCCTCGGCCTGGCACGGAGGTGCCCTGTGAGCAAGCTGCCTCCAGCACATTGTCCCCTTGGTAAGCAGGCCTGGCTTCCACGCCCGGTTTCAGCATTTAGTGTGTGTTCACCTTGCATCCCCTCTGAGCCCTGGTCTCACCTTATGTAAAGTAGAGTGTTAATCCATGCCTTGCAGGCTGTGAGGATGAAATGAGTCCACATGCCACGAATGTGAGTTTTTCCCCTTTCCCGCCAGAGTCCTCTTCCAAATGTCTTCAGGCCTTCCTTGCCCCGGAGCACCTGCCTGGGCTGGGGTGGCTTCGGAGGGCATCTAACCTGCACTTGCTGAAATTGCTCAAGTGCCCTTCTCTGGATGGCCTTCCTGACCTCTCCTCCCTCTTGGTGCTCACACTGTACCCGGTGCTACTCCTGGAGCATGTTCCATGTTGGCTGGCCTCGGAGCTCTGTCTAAGCTTCCTACCAACAGACACCCTGTCACCCATCCCCCTCAGGGAAGCGGCTTGCATACCTAGGTGAACAGTGCTTGCTGCATGACTGGATCAGTACTGTTGGAAGAGTTCTGGTGCATTCCCCCTCATTACAGAAGACAGTGTGGAGGCCCAGTTACTGTTACCACCCAGTGATGTGCAACCCCACATTCCCACTGTTGGCAGCAGGGCTGAGGCCAGAATGCAGGTCATGTGACTTCACTCAGCTACAGCCTGGCACGGCCTCTGTGAGCAGTTTCGCACCCAGGTGTGGGGTGGGAGCAGGGAGTGCAGACATTGTAAGCGTCTCTTCAGTAAGGACAGAATGCCCCGAGATACTCTTTATACCATCTGTCCCTAATAATTTGTCCCAGCTTCCCATCCCCTCCCTCTCCTATGGCTCTGAGCCCAAGTTCTTACGTCCCCAAGCAGACCTTGTCCCCAGGTTAGGGGTTAGTGGGGATAACCTGGGGCCAGCCCTTCCTTGGCCACTGGTTTGCTGGGGACCCAGAAGGAACTTTTCTAATCTCTAGGAACCTCAGTCTTCTCATTTAGTGGCGGGAAGTGTGTGTTCTGTTGGTACTGTGGGACGCGTGAAGTAATTCTGGAAGACAACTGTGGTGAACAGAAGTCAGAAGTGCTGAGCTGGCTGGGCTAGGAATTCTGGTGCCTCTTCCCTGGGGTTGGGTGTGTGTTGAGGGGGCGCTGTTTCTCTAGGAGATGTCAGAGGGGAGCTGGGTACCTCTGTCCCCTGTGGAAGCCTGTGGTCATGTGCATGTCTGTGGTGGGGTGAGGAACAGCAAACCGGGCAAGGTAAAATGTTGGTCAAAGTGCATCGCCTAGGCTGCACCACAAGCGATCTGGCGAGAGCAGCCATTAAATAAGAAGTCCGAATCCGGATGGCCAACAGGCACATGAAAAGATGTTCAACGTCGCTCCTTATCAGGGAAATACAAATCAAAACCACGCTCAGATACCACCTCACGCCAGTCAGAGTGGCCAAAATGAAGAAATCAGGAGACTATAGATGCTGGAGAGGATGTGGAGAAACAGGAACCCTCTTGCACTGTTGGTGGGAATGCAAATTGGTGCAGCCGCTCTGGAAAGCAGTGTGGAGGTTCCTCAGAAAATTAAAAATAGACCTACCCTATGACCCAGCAATAGCACTGCTAGGAATTTATCCAAGGGATACAGGAGTACTGATGCATAGGGGCACCTGTACCCCAATGTTTATAGCGGCACTCTCAACAATAGCCAAATTATGGAAAGAGCCTAAATGTCCATCAACTGATGAATGGATAAAGAAATTGTGGTTTATATACACAATGGAATACTACATGGCAATGAGAAAAAATGAAATATGGCCTTTTGTAGCAACATGGATGGAACTGGAGAGTGTGATGCTAAGTGAAATAAGCCATACAGAGAAAGACAGATACCATATGGTTTCACTCTTATGTGGATCCTGAGAAACATAACAGAAACCCATGGGGGAGGGGAAGGAAAAAAAAAAAAAAAAAAAAAAAAAGAGGTTAGAGTGGGAGAGAGCCAAAGCATAAGAGACTGTTAAAAACTGAGAACAAACTGAGGGTTGATGGGGGGTGGGAGGGAGGGCAGGGTGGGTGATGGGTATTGAGGAGGGCACCTTTTGGGATGAGCACTGGGTGTTGTATGGAAACCAATTTGACAGAAATTTCATATATTAAAAAAAATAAATAAATAAAAAAAAAAAAAAAAAAAAAAAAAAAAAAAAAAAAAGAAGTCCGAGGTCAACATGATGCTAACGCTGGGGAGAAGGGAAGTTGTACTACAGAGAAGCCAGGGTTCCTCAGGCCACTGGACCAGGTGCAGAGATGGAGACGACGTCACCAGCACTGCTTGGCCTCTGGCTTCCGAAGCAGAACAGGTGCTAGTCCGGAGGTGAACAGGGGAAAGGAAGTTGCTGGGGAGGGGAGGGGACACAGTGAGGAGGCTGAGGGGACAAGAGAGGTATAGGTTTGGGGCAGACTTGACCAGGGAGGACCCACTTCCTGGGAACAGCCCAAGCACCGACAACAGGTCTCCCAAAGCACAGAGCCAGGACCAGTGTCCTCGGTCCCTGCCGGCAAGCAATAGGGCCTCTAGTCCCACTCAGAGACAAAGAGACACAGGGAGAGAGAAGGGGTGTGAGAAAGAGGAAGAGACTTAGAGAAGCATGAGGGAGGCAGAGGAGATGGGGAAACACAGGCACAGGTAAGGAAGGACACAGTTTCCCAAGGAGTGTTTCATTCTCTTTGGGTTGCTTCAGAAGTATGAAGTCGTTTGCAACCCTGTGATAGCTGGACATGAAGTGCCCTGATTGTGATCTGCTCAGGCATAGAGTGATCTCTCATGATGGTTTTAATTTCAGTCTCCCAGTAAGCAATGATTTTGAGCATTTTTCCATATCCTAAGTGACCATTTGGTTATCTCTTTCTGTGAAATATCTGTCTGAGACTTTTGCCCATTAAAAAAATGACTTCTTTGTCTTTTTGTTATTAAATTCTAAACTTGGAAAAATATATTGTACATATGAATCCTTTGTCAAGTATATGTATTGCGAATATGTATTCTCAGCCTGTGGTTTGCTTTTTCATTTTCTTAATGGTGTCTTCTGATGAATAGAAATGCTTAGCTTAGGTAAAGTCTAGTTTATTGATCTGTTCTTTTGTAGTTGATGCTTCTTGTGTTCATTTAACGTGTTTGTTTTCCCCCAAATCATGAAGATACACTATATTTTCTACCAGGATCTTTATTGTTTTACGTTCCATATTTATGTCTATGATCTATTTCACATTAATTTTTTTAATGGCATTCAAAGTTCAGTGTTTTCCATATGATATCCAATTAAGCCAACAGCATTTATCAAAAAGACCATCTTTTCACCATTTAATTAAAGTGATGCCATTGTTGTAAGTAAAGTGATGACATACGCATGAGTCTGTTTCTGGAGTTTTTTTCTGTTCCATTAGTCTTTTTGTCCATTCTGGTGCCAATATGGTACTAAGTCACTGCTGTCTACAGTAAAATTTGATATTTGGTAGTATCCTCCAAATTTGTTTTTCTTTAAGATTATCTTGGTAATTCTAAGCTCTTTGCCATCGTATGTACATTTTAGAATGCACTTCTTAATTTCCATAGACACACCTGCTAAGGTTTTGATTGAGATTTCTTTAAATTTACAAATAAATTTTGGGATAATTGACATCTTAAACAGTATAGGGTGTTCCAGTCAATAAATGTAGTATACCTGTATTTATGCAGATTGCTTTTAATTTCTTTCAGCAATAATTTGAGTTTTCAGTGTCAATGTCTTGCACATTTTTTAGAGTTATTTCTGGGTGTTTTTTTATGTTAAGTGTTATTTAAAAATTATTTTCTAATTGTTGCTGATACATAGAAGATGCAATTTTGAATATACTGGTGTGTAGATTCTTTTGGATTTTATACAGATTTGGATTGTGTACAATTTATGTGATCCATAAATTATGACACTTCTGCTTTCTCTTTTCTGATTTTACTTTTTTATTTCTTTTTCTTGTCTTATTGTATTGGCTACAGCCACTGTAAAATGTGAAATAGGAGTGTTGATAATGGATATCTGTCTTGTTATTCATTTGGGGGAATTCTTTCAATATTTCATGATTTCATTGTTAACTGTGATATATCATTATACTTTTAAGGATTAGATAACAGGCTTAGAGAAGGTGAGTAACCTGCTCATTTCACCAAGTCAGCAAGTAGTACAGCTGAATTGTGAAGCCAGACTTTCTCCTAAGATTGTGCAGCTTCTACTGTATCACAGTTACTTCTGGAACAGTGATGCTCAACTAGGGATTCCCATTGGCACTGAGGAGTCTTTAAAAATATTGATACCAAGACTCTACCCCAGATTGATTAAATCAGATTTTCTGGTGGTAAAGCACAGGCATGAGTATTTTAAAACTTTCCTAGATGATTCTAATCCTCTGAGAACCAGGCTAAGAACCACTAATCTAGAAGCACTTTTGGTACTGTTCCCAACCCAGCTGTGCCCGGTCACGCTTTACTGAAAACTGGACTTTTTTTTTTTTTTTTTTTTTTTTTCCACATCAGCACAGGCCTGCTCACCCTAACCCAAAGGGAAGTGCACTTGTTCTCACTGACCTTTTGGTAGTTTCTCACAGACTCCACTGCTTCTACCCCCAAATGCCTTCAGAGCATTTGTTTGACAATCTGCTTTAAAGAAAATCATCTGCTTGACAGGTGATTTTTTTTTTTTTTTTTTTTTTTTTTGGTCAATAAAATAAATTGATTTAGTTCCTGATTTTTCTCCACCGCAATAACTCACCTCTCTCTACCTCACTGACTTGCTTGCCAGACTGGTTATATAATCCCTTTCATCCATTGTCCCATTCCCTATTACATATTCATACTTGTTTTATCCACTTTGACACTTAGTTTTTAATCAAAGACTCTTGTTTGAAATAGCAAAGGAGGTTGAGTGGTGTCTGGGATATGTTAGTTTGGGAGGAGAATGATATTATCCTCCTGGAGGCATGTTTTACTTTCTGTAGCTTTCTACTGAGCTGTCAGCTCTACCAGCACTCCTTAAAACAAACACCTCATGTTACAAAGCGAGCTTTTAACCTCTTACCTTGTTCTGTGCTGGACCTTGCCCTGATCTGGCTTACATCCCGTATTCAGATTTTGCTTCTGACCAGTGGATTCATTTGTTCCACCTAATGCTTTGCCCTGTCCCTTGCCCCACACTTCTCTTTGCTTCCTTAGGTATGACCCTTGCTTCCTTCTCTATGATTGAATTTTCCCTCTGGCTATATCCTGGGCAAACAGATCTGTCCTGCCTGGTCCCATGAACAGGATTCCAGCTGCTCTTTGGTTCTCACTTGTCTTTTTTTTTTTTTTTCCTGCAGGCTGTAGGTGTCTGAGTGGATAGAAAGGCAAAGGAGGAAATTTGGGGGTCTTTAGGTCATGCTCCCTCCGCTGTGGCTGAGTTACCACTGCATTTGTGTGATTCTGTTTAACTGTTACAACCCAGTGACCAACTCTTCTGCCTTTCCCTAAAACCTAAACATGCAGAAAGGAACTGGAAAATAGCAGCCCAGCACCAGTATATATTACGTACTAGCCAGTGTCCCTTAGATATTTGTGTAAAAGTCACCAGTGATACTTTTCCAATAATCAAAAGGAGAACATTGCTCATAAACCTGATGTGATGTTTACTGTGTATTTTGGGCTCTTCAACTGCATTGGTCTCATGCTCCTTCACCCTCACCTCAGGGAGAATCTCAGCATTCATCAGTTCCCTCTGTGTCCAGATCGCAGGTCCATCAGCCCTGCTGCCCAGGTGACGACCAGGCCAGACCATCCTCATCACCACTTGTACGTTCTCCCACGAGGAAAGCTTGGCCTTGGGCCCAGACCCATCCCATTCCATGTAAAAGCTAATTACATAGAAGTGCTTCCACCCGCAATTTCTTTAGGGATGTGAAAATGCTTTGATTAGATTGTTCTCCTGGAATCATTAAGTTTATGTCTGGGGATGGGAAGTGGGTGGTTTGAGAATGGAGACTTTCCAGAAATGGGACCGGTGTTTCAGGAAGCTGGCCTCAGGCTGGGACACTCCTGGGCCCATCGTAGGAGCTAAGCTAAGCAGCCCCCATCAACCTGATCCTCTCACCAGCTTCTTTCCTCAATGCCATTCCCAAAGGCTGCCCAGAGGGGCCCAGGGCAAAGAGTAGGGAGACCGGGATGGGAGTCCTGGCCCAGGCATTAACGTGCTTCATGGCCTTGGTGATCTCTTTCCCTCCCCAGGTCTCTGTCTCCCCATAATTCAGCCTACTGTATTAACTGCCATATGTTGGGCCTCAGCTGGGTGCTGGGGACCAGAGAAGATTGAATACGGGAGCTGCCTAAAGCAGCTCAAATCTAGTGTAGAGTGGACATAGAAGCCTATGAGGACAACCTGACACAATAAGTGCTCTAGTTGTGGTCAGACCAGAGTGGTGTGGCAGCTTGGAGGACAGAGACACTCTGTCTGGGGGAGGCAAGTGCGTGTTCACAGAGGAGGTGACTTCTCACCTGGGTCTGAGAAGGAAGTGGGGAGGGAAGACATGGAAGATGACCACTCGTGCTTTAGGTGAACGGGTTTGAGGGGCCTGTGGAATATTTAGTCAAATTAGCCTTGGAGTTAAACATCAAGGGATCCAGTAGCAGGTTGGAAATGTAGGTGTGGATATCAGGAAAGAAGGTCAGGGCTGGAAAGCCAGGTTTAGGGGTCATCGTAGTGAGTCAGTCACTGAGGTTACTTGCCTTGAGTACTATTGACTGAGATGGCACAAAGGGGGCTGAAAGGGAAACCGGGGATAAGCTACCTTAGGTGGATGCAAAGGAGGAGAGACTAAATAAGTGGTATTTAGCTGGGAGGAGATGAGCCCCCCAAATGGACTATCATGGAGTCCCAGGCAGGAGAGAGTTCCCAGCAGGGAGAGGTGTTATAAAGGCCAAATCATAGAGAGACTGGGAGGCTGGTCTCTGTACCAGACAAGTCCCCAAATCCTTTTTAAGCATGTAATCTCTCTCCCTCTCTCCTTTAACTTCTCTATGTGTCTTTGTTTTTCCATCTCTTGTTTCTTCCTGATTCGTCTTTGTACCAGTGCCTAGTTCAGCCCATCATAAGGTAGGTGCACAGTTAATGTCTGATGAGCTTTAAAGAGATGCAGAATTGTGCTACTTTTCTCTCTGTTCTCTTTCAAGGGATTATAGTTATTCCTCTTATTGGTGCTGGTCAGGTATTGAAATAGGAGTCACTTCTCTTTAAAAATCCTAGTTCTGGGCTGCATGAGCTGAGGTGTCTAAATGAGTGGGGAAACCCGTGGGCCCCAACCCAAAGGGCTGAGGTACCCAGTGGTGTCTCAGTTTCAGAGGAGCCTACAGAAAGGTGAGTAGGGCTCAGGACCCCAGATCTAGAGATGGCTACAACCATCAGATGGGGATGGGGTGGGATGATGGTACCCCCATGTGGCAGGCGTGGTACATGCATTATCTCCATTAACTTCCAATATCCTCTGAGAGTGGTATTTTTACTCCCACTTATAGAGAAAGGCTCAGAGAAAGTACAAAAGTTGTGCAGCTAGTAATGTGCAGAAGCGGGATTTAGACCCAGGGAGGTGTAATTCCAGAGCGTGTGCATGTTCAGATGCTACAGGAATTGGTTCAGGTGCTGGGAAGCCTGAAGCCCAGTGGAGTCGTCCCCTTAAGGGCCTCCCACTGTGATGAACTGATTGGGTTGGGGCTGCTGAGATAATGATGCACACGGAAATCAACTTGGGCTAGTGGCATCTTGCTGACAACAGACTAAGTGGCAGGTCATTAGCATCGGAGCCAAAAGCCCAGGAAGTTGACCTATGTGACAATCGACCAAATAGAAAAATGAGCAAAACACATAAACAGGCGATTAAGAGAGAAAATCCAAATGGCAAAACCCAAAATCAAACCAAACCTAATCAAAGTAAAATGAAAACATGAAAAGAATCTTAGCTTCATTATAGAAAGTGAAAACATGCATATTAAAATAAAAATTCTATATACCCACCAAACTGGCAGAAACTTAGAATCTGACAGTACCAAATGTTGACAAGAATATGGACTTAAAAGTGAGTTTATACATTGCTGGTAGGACTATAAATTGCTATAGCTGTTCTGCAAAACAACTTAGCAACACCCGTGAAATTAAAGGTATGCAAATCCTATGAGTTAATAATTCCACTCTTCAGGTAAGACCCCTGGAGAATCTGGTATGGATGCACCAGAAGACACGTGGAAGAATAATATTTATAGAGGAACTGTATGTTACAGCAAAAACTGGGAAATGACTCAAACTACCATCAACAGGAAAATACATAAATGAATTATGATAAATTTATATAATGAAATACCACACGGCAGTGAAAATAAATGGACCTTAGCCACATGCACCAACAGGGAAGAGTTTCCCAAACATAATGCTGACTGTGGAAAAACCAAATTGCTATATGCACTGTGATACCATTTGTGTCAAGTTCAAAGCCTTGTAAAACTAAATGTACACATGCAATAAATCAGGGAATAATTAAGCACAAAATTCAGGATAGGGGCCCATCCAACACTGAAAGGCAGAGGTATGAGATCAATAACTGAATACAGGGGGCTTTCTGGTGCTAGTTCATTCCTAATATTAGAATTTCTGGATGGGACACGTGGGTGGCTCAGTCGGTTAAGCGTCTGACTTCAGTTCAGGTCATGATCTCGCTGTCTGTGAGTTCGAGCCCCGCTCGGGCTCTGTGCTGACAGCTCAGAGCCTGGAGCCTGCTTCCGATTCTGTGTCTCCCTCTCTCTCTGCCTCTCCCCAACTCATGCTGTCTCTCTCAAAAATAAATAAAACTTTTTAAAAATTTAAAAAAAAGAATTCTGGATATTAGGCATATACATATGTAAGTGTTCATTTCATTATTTTTTATACCTCATACATTTTTAATACACACACACGACACACAGATGTATTCTCTTTTTTTTTTTAATTTTTTTTTTAACGTTTATTTATTTTTGAGACAGAGAGAGACAGAGCATGAATGGGGGAGGGTCAGAGAGAGAGGGAGACACAGAATCTGAAACAGGCTCCAGGCTCTGAGCTGTCAGCACAGAGCCCGACGCGGGGCTCGAACTCACGGACTGCGAGATCATGACCTGAGCCGAAGTCGGACACCCAACCGACTGAGCCACCCAGGCGCCCCAGATGTATTCTCTTTTGAAGGGACAACATATTTCCTAATTAACAAGATATCAAAAGAGATCTGAAACATATAAAATAAATTAGAAGGAAAGCAGAACAGTGGACAGTTACATAGATAGGACGACATAGATACTCTTCTCTGGGAACCGAAGGGCAGAAGAGGAATCAGGCTAGGTCGGGGTTACTTTCCTGGGGTCAGGAATCTGTGGAATCCATGTTCCCAAGTTGACTGTTTCTCTGGAGCTGCTCATTCTGGTAGTGCTCTTTGCTCGCAGTATCTCCTCCATCTGCAATGCCATTACTCTTCTTTACTCATCTAAAGTGTGTCTTCTTCAGTCAAGTTTTACTCACTTGCATTTATTCCCCACTTAACCCAAAGCCTACTATGTGTGAGGCCCGGAGCATCCATGAGTGCACACACTGTGGTACCCAGGCTTACAGAGCGTCCAGGGGAACAGGAGAGATGGAAAGACAAGGGAGAATCACATCACAGTGGTGCTGCTCCAAATTGTTGGTGCATAAAGTCATCTGTGTGTTTTATTAAAAAGCAGATTCCGGCCTCCCTAGAGTCAGTCTTACTGAATAGGTCTGGGGGAGGGGGCAGGAATGTGCATTGAAGAAACCCTTAGTGAATTTAGTGCAGCTAATTCTCCCACTTGGAGAAACAGTGTGATAAATGCTATGGTGCCAGCAGATGTATTTGGGCATGAGCTCCAAGGGCTACCTCCCTCAGCTGGAGTGTGGACATTAAGTCAGGGTGGCTTCCAGCGGCCTCCGCATAGGGCGTCCTCATTGGAAATCACATTATAAAATGGTTATTTGTGGATGAGTCACCTGCCCCACTACATGGAACACCCTGCCCTGGCTCACTTCTGCTTGGCACACAGTATGTGCTCAGGAAGATCGTACCCAGTGGGTTTGGGTTGGGTTTGGGTTGGGAAGCAGGTCTGGTGTCTAGGCCTTGATGGCACAAGCCCTTGGAGACTATTAAGTCCTTGGCCTCTCTAGTGTGTTCTGATTGGCCCATCTCCCCGTGTGTTGGGGACTAGGTTTGGGTCCAGTTTGGGTTTGACCAGCATTCTCAACGGGGTTGGGGAATGCAACTCCATTTGTATCCAAGGTCAGACTGAGGAGACCAGATCATTGTAGCTATAACCTCGGATGGTGCCGGAAGGGGAAAAGGGATAAAGGCCAGACAGGTCTAAGTGGTTTCTTACGTTGTTAGTAGGGCTGCTTTCTGTTTCTAGGCCCAGAGCAGCCCCTTTTCCTTTCCTGGGCTTAACTGAGGCCCCACTCTTAAGGCCTATTAGATACCCGGCATGACTCCAGTCCTGCCAGTGGCCACCTGGCTGCTGTTTGTTCTTTTTTATTAGGCACACACAGGTAAGTTTTATTGCGGACAGCTCCCCCAGCTCCTGTTCCCACATTTGTCTCTTTTGAGTCTGAGATTGCCAAAGGCTTTTACAGCTAATGGACCTTACAGCTCCCAAGAGCCATTTAAGGGAGGCCCAGAACTCAGTGGTGGTAATTAGTCAAAAGAAACACTGACCTCTGGAGACCCACTTAAGTTGAGTGGCAGTAAGTGAGGGTGTAGGGACAGGAGGCCCAGACCTATGGCAGGCATGGGGAGCATCAGCACAGGTTTCTCCCCCTTTCACCTCTCCCTGGTTCTTCCCTGGTCTCATCCCTACCCCCGACTCCTAACAGGGGAAGGACGTCTTGGTGCTTGGTGACAGGGTCCTCAGGCAGGCTGGTGTCCTGGAGCATCTAAGGGGCTGCAGGAGCCCTGCTGAGCTAACCTTGATAAGTTACTACCCACCCACTCACCCAGCCTTTCTCCAGAAAGCCTCATCTACTGACCTTTGATGATGTCAGTAGGTGGAGGTCTGAGTTCCACTCCTCAGGAGGCAGTATGATGTCCTGATAAAAACCATGAGTTTTGAGGCTAGACAATCGGGGTTCAGATTCTCACCCAACTACTTTGAAAGTCTGTGATCTGGGGCAAGTCACTGAACCTTTCTGTGCCTCAGTTTCTTCCTCTCTACAATGGGGATACTAATAATACTGGCCTCAGAGAGTTATTACAAGGACTAAATGGTGCATGCACTGCACTTGGAGGGCTGGCTGGCACGTAGTGAGCACTTGATAAGCAGAAGCTGTCGTTGTGCCAAGATGAAGTCTGATCGGGGCAGAACTGGAAAGCTGAAGTCTTTATCCGGCATCCCTATCCCATCATGCCAGGTTCGTTCCTCTCTGGTTGGGAAGAGAGAGCAAGCCTCCAGGGAAGCAGCCCTCTTTTGGGGGTGGGAGGGGAGGGTGGTGGAGGACACGATGGGGAGGGAAGGACGTTGATCTCAGCCTAGTGCTGACCCAAGGAAGGGGGGAGGGAGCCAACATTTGACAAGCATCTTTCCTGGATCCGCATTGCCTGTTTCATCGCCTTAACCCCCAACACCCTGTTGGTGGATGGAGAATACAGAGTCTCAGAGAGGTTAAGCAAGTAACGCCAAGTCACACAGTGCAAGTAAGAGGGGGCTGGGGTTGGAGCTCGGGGATGTGGGAATTCTAAGTGACTGGTCTTTCTACTGTATTTTGCTGTGGTGGATGGTCAGGGCCTAGCCCTTGGGCACTTGGCTTGATGTCTGCTCTCTAAGAAGCCCGTGGGAGGTCACTGATCTCTGCTGGAGCCAAAGGATAGGCCTTCAGATGCCGGACTTGGGGTCATTCTGGGGGCCTTGCCGCCGGGTTGTCCCTGGCTCCACACAAAGTCCTGGCTTGCTCTGGGAATCCAGCGCTGGACCCTGAAAGGGGTTTGTGTCTGTCTCATTACTGTCATGAGCAGTGGCACTCTCCCAGGAGACATGGGAACGTGTCCTCTCTTCCCCTGCAGGTGGACGGCGTTCTTTGCCTGGCCGACATCCTGACCGATGACAGCCACTCAGAGGCCACACGGGCTGAGGCTGCGGCTGTGGTTGCCCAGGTCACCTCCCCACACCTGCCCTTTACTCAGCACCTCGGCAGCTTTCTGGAGAGCATGGAAGAAATCGTGACAGCTCTTGTCAGTGAGTCACCCTGGGCGGGAGGGGCCTGCTGTGTGAGTGGGACTTGTCACAGTTGTCTTCAGGAGAGGCCAACGAGGCCTTCCTGCCCCCCGACACCCACACTCGCTGCACCCCACGTAGCTCCTGAATTGATGTCACGCTAGCTGAAATCCCACTGTTAATGTGTCAGCATCAGGATTTAAAGAGCTCTGTTGTCACGTCTCCTGTTAAAATGCATGCCGCCCTCTGAGAAGCTCCCTGATCTGAGGTCACATTGGGATGAACTGGCCTTTCAGATCAGAGACCAGGACAAGCCCCATGGAGAAGTGTAGGACCTTGAATTTTGGGGTTCAGATCCTTGGCCAGAGAGACTCTGATGGGCTTTGTTACTAAAGTTAAAGTCTCAGACTATTGCACCCAATGAATGTGGCAGCAGTGATGAGGCAAAAAGCTTCTCAGAAGGCACTGGCACACCCCAGCCCACCACCTGCAGCCCCCCACCCCGATCCCACGTCGTGAGGCCTTGAAAACTCTGATACTTGTAGGTTCCCCTAGTCAGATTTATGTCCTCCTGGTTGGAGAATCATAGCCTGAGATCTAGAATACTCTCTTCCTCCGGTTTTCCTTTGCAAAACAGCATAAGCCAGGACTTGTCTGGATCAAATCTTCAGGAAACTTGTTTGGCAATCCACATCCTTTCTTCTGTAGGTGCTGGCAAGGATGTGTGTTTCTACTTCTATCCTTATCTCTGCAACCGCGTCCATATCTTATTGAAACTGAATGAAAGTTAATCTCATCAGAAGATTTAGGGTTCACTCTTGGAATCATCACACCAGGGCTGGAAAGATTTGGAATAGCACAAATTTAGGGGCAGCACAGACTGGATTTGGAGTCAGAATATTCGGGTGTGGATTTTTTTTGTCTTTCCATTCATCCCCTCAACAAGTAGCTTTTGTCTGCCAATCCCGTGCGGGCCCTGTGTGAGATGCTACCATCTCACAATTTCCCTAATATATAAAACATGGGGTTGGAACCATTTCACTTGAGTCTTTCTGGCTCTAGAATTTTAAGATCTGTGAGTACTTTTCCCCTAATATATAAAACATGGAGTTGGAACCATTTCTCTTGAGTCTTTCTAGCTCTAGAATTTTAAGATCTATGAGTACTTTTCCCCTAATATATAAAACATGGAGTTGGAACCATCTCTTGAGTCTTTCTGGCTCTAGAATTTTAAGATCTGTGAGTACTTTTCCCCTAATATATAAAACATGGGGTTGGAACCATTTCTCTTGAGTCTTTCTAGCTCTAGAATTTTAAGATCTGTGAGTACTTTTCCCCTAATATATAAAACATTGGGTTGGAACCATTTCTCTTGAGTCTTTCTAGCTCTAGAATTTTAAGATCTACAAGTATTTTGAACCTAAGAGTCATCAGCTAGGCTGACTTTATGGCTGATTCTAGTCACTGGGGCAGTGGCACCGATAGGCCAGGCTGGGATAAATAAATTGGCCAATATCCACATTTATTCAAAGTTGAGAAAACACAGAAGTCAATAGTTGAAAGTCTTGGCTGGAGGGAACTCAAGAGACCCTAAAGTTAAATGCTCACTCTATAGTAGGAGAAACCTAGGCTCAGGGAGGTTGAGGAACCTTCTTGAGGAAACATAACAGTGTTAGGATTCACTTATGCCAGGATTCTCTCCTACTCAGCCATCCTCCGAACCCAAGCGGGAACACAAATGAGTTGAAGAGGGCCAGATGGAAGAAGAAAATAAGAAAATTTGAATCTTGTATGGAATTGAAAAGCATGAGCACTGACGAAAGAGGGGGGAGGTCACTGATAAACTCTTGTCAATTGTTGCCATGTAGAAAAGGCCAATTTTTAAAGATAAGACAAGATTCCCAAGTTTTATAGAAAATCTCCCAATGTATAAGTGATTGCCAAAATACCCACAAACAAACATACCAAAACCTATATAGTCTAAACGAGCTATCACTACTGCCCTTTCTCCATTCCGACTTCTTTGCCCAGGTTGGGTTTCTCCCTGAAGGAAAGGATCCTCTCTATTTATTTCACCCTGATGAAGATGCATTGTGGAGTTTGCTCTGAGAGTCAGCAGATAGGGTACATCTTCTGGGCAGGATGCCAGGGCTTTGTTCTTTGGTGGGAAATAGCCCTCCAATTTCTTGCTATTCCCTGGAAACATTTATAAATGAGTCACTGGAATCCTCAACTTAATCTTTCTTACGCATCCCAGGTGACTCAGACTGTAGTTTAAATAAATGTGCACCCAAATTAAAAGGCACTTAGATGGTTGTGTTAATAATTGCTGCGTGGGTGGCAACCGTGACTGTATAAGAATTAGTGTGGGTGTTTGGATCTAGAAGAAATCTTTACGGCAAAGTGGGCCAGTGAGTCCTGTCATCTCACTCCAAACTTTGAGTATAGTGAGGTGGCCTGGAAGAGGTTGGCTGTCCCCAATGGTTTCCCAAAATTAGAGCATGGGGCAGTCATTGGAAAAGAGAATATGTAGAATTCTTAATTCCTGGGTGAATCTGTGGCCCTGCTCTGGGTGCTTAGATCGAGATTCTGAGTTGCTTCATTGGTCACACTTGGCTGAGGGGCACAGCACCGCCCAGGGGCAGACATTGCCCTCCTGGTAGTGCTGAAGCCTAACTCTGCAGGATCATCACTAGGAAAAAGTCAAAGAGGCCCAGGGATGAGAGGCAGCCTGGGACACAGAAGGAATGGGGACTGGGATCAGGCAGACCTGTACTTGATTCTAGGCCATGCCAGTTACCAATAATCTCAATTCCACAATTTTGGGAACATCGCTTAGTATTGGAACCCTCGATTCTTCAGCTCTAAAATTGCGATGGAAAATTGGGTGGTTGTGAGAATGGAATGATTTCATGAAGTCAGAAATATACAGCAGTGCCTTGCACAGAGTAAATTCAATAAATGGGAGTCTTGCTGTCATAGTAGTTTCCTTGAGCCTCGGCTTCTACATCTGCAAACAGAGGCAGCAATTTTCTACCGTAAGGGTGCTCAGAATGTCATGTCACAGGGAAGGGCACAACTAATATTGTTTTCTGTCCCTTTTTTGGTAGGGGCCAGGACTGCATTCACTCAAAGGGCCAAGGGGTGCCAGCTTCAATATTAGAACCTGGATGTACAGATTCTTTGTTTGGAAGCCAGAATTAGGGATCAGGATTGAACATAGCTCGACTCTTCCTGAACATTCTCCGCTGGGGGTACTTTCCTGATGTGTGGTTTATCTTCCTGTGTTTTCATAAGGGTGTTATCAGTAGGAGAGGACCTAGACCCAGGAAGCACCTTGACCGATGGTCAAGTTGGAGCTGAGGGTCAGAAGTTAGATCCACTAGGATGCGTGACTAGTGCCACTGTGCCCTTTCACACCTCCTCCTGAGGCAGGAGTCCATTCTGAGCCAAGTGGAGCCCGTGGGGGAATGTGTGAAATTGTGGAGGGTAATGGGGTCTGGGGGAGATTCTCTCCTCTTTAAAGACCCATCAGACTCATCGGTACCATTACAGATGGTAAGTGGGGGACTCTGGTTAGGTCTGGGTTATGGCCACTAGGACCAGAAAGACAGAGCCTGACATTCAGGGGCTTGGTGTAAGACTTTTCCGCAGCCATGTGACCCTTATTCTGGGATCAGAGGAAACCCTGAAGCTCTGTTGATGGCAGCTGGAAGGGTAAAGTCCTTATGTCTTAACTTCATCTTCTTAAGACAAATTCAGGAGCAGTCTAATGTACATTGCTGGAGACACAGACGGACTAGGAGCTCTTTTCTGCCTCAGGGCCTTTGTACATGCTGCTATGTCTTTGGCCTAGAACATGTTCTTCCATAGGTATTCTCCTGATTGCTCCATTTTCCCCTTACAGTCTCAGTTCTCACATTCTTAGGGAGACTCTCCTTATGCACTCCCCTGGGCCTCTGGTTATTCTCTGTCTTAGCACTTATTTATTTTCTCCCTCACATTAGAATTTGCAATAATTTTATTATTTTCTTTTAAAAGCTCATTTTCTCTCTCCCACTACTAGGATGTAAACTTAACAGGGGCAAAGACCTGCTCTGTGTTGTTCACCATGCCATCCCAAGACAGTGCCCGACATGTAGTGTTCACTTGGTAAATACTTGCTGGGTAACGGAGTAAATGCGGGTCATACACCAGGATTCAAATCCCAGCTCTGCCACTTACATAGAAAGATAAATTTCCCTTTTCAGAATTACTTTCCCCATCTGTAAAATGGGTACATAACACCTGCCCAGATGTTCTCCCAGAGCAATTGCGGGAACCAAATGAGATGACTGATATGAAAGCGCTTGGCAGTGAGGCTGCTTTCTCCCTCTTTACCGTGCAGAACTGTGCCAAGAGGCCTCGTCTGGGGAAGTCTTCCTGCTCGCTTCTGCGGCCCTTGCCAACATCACCTTCTTTGACACGATGGCCTGCGAGATGCTTCTGCAGCTGAATGCCATCCGTGTCCTCCTGGAAGCTTGCAGCGACAAGCAGAGAGTGGATACGCCTTACACCCGGGATCAGGTGAGAAGCTCAGGGGGGATCAGGCACGGGGCCTGTAGCCATGAAGACAGAGGTTAGGAGGCCAGGGCGAAGATTCTGGGGAAGAGGGAGACAATGAGGCCTGGCAGCACACAGTCAGTCCTGTTAGTCACGTTCTAGGTAAAAGAAAATGTCCTCCACATACCTCGTTGCCTTTGGAGCATCTTCATGAGTCTACCGTGTACCTCGCTTTTCCATCCTGACCGCTACAGGGCCTTCCTCTGTCTCCATCCACAGCGGTGCATCCCAGAAGGCAGAGACCCATGGGAAGGTCCCCGGACCGCCTCTAAAATTCTGTGTCCCAGACTTGTTGCTGCCTGCCTGTCACTGTACCCTGCAGAGAGTTTCTTCCCTTCTCTGCCTCCATAGAAACAGGGCTGGGAGCAGAGCCTTGATTCAGAGCCTCAACCCCTCTATCAGTCTCAATGTTTTTGTAGAGTTGAGCTCCACGTAGAGTTTTATTTGGAGAAAAAGGGTTTCATTGCTACATGTGTTTGAAAACATTGAATTAAGGGGACTTTTCAGAGCCTTGAGCTCTGAGATTATAGAACTCTATCCTGTCCCACCTCTATCATACTCAGCCTCCCTCTTCCCTACTAAGGGGTGGGGGTGGTGGATCAGGTGGGTGTTAAGCCTCTGTAAATTCCACTAGGTGCTGAGCTCTAAGTTAGAGGATCCTCCAGCCTCCAACCGAGATCTTCCCTGTCTCTTAGCTCCAATCTCTGTTTCTCCTAGCCAAAGCTGCCACTGCTTCCTGTTCCAACTTCTATCCCAGAAACTTCTGGAAAGCCTGCCCTGATGCCTCTCTAGAATTGCCACCTTTCCCTGCAGGCTACGCCTCACAATGCAACGTTGACTTTTCTAATGATATTTATTCCTTTCCAGTTATTTTATATCGTTTATTCCTCTGAGGGAAAAGAATAGAAGCCTCTCTGCTATATTATAATCCTGTAATAATCCTTTGGGCAATTCACTCTGAGCCTCACTTGTCTCATCTGTGAATGGGGTTGAATGCTATATACTTCACTAAGTTGAAATAAGAGTTAAATTAAACTCATTTAACTTTAATTGTTAATTTAATTAATTAATTTTAAATGATTGGTTATTTAATTAGTTATCAATCATTTGCTTAATTTATTTGATTTGAATTAAATTAAACTAATGAATGCAAACTCCTGGTAGAGTTCCCAGCACTTAGAAACTTAAATAAATGGAAGCCAGCATCAATGTTATTACTGGCCTTTGAATGTGTGGCACACAGCCCTGAGTGGGGAGCCTCCAGACTGGAGTTTCCTTATCTGTAAAATGGGCATGGTCTCTTCCAGCTCAGACATCCTGTAGCTCTATGTGCAGAGACCCTTTTTTTTATCATGAGCAGTGACTGGCCCCCCCCCTCCTGGAACCTCGTTGATCCCTTGGAAGGAGGGGGCTCGGGGTGGGAAGAGAGCATGAACAAGCTCCATGCAGATGGCAGTTCTTTCTGAATCTGGAGTCCAGAGTTTCACTGCCATACTCCCTCTCCCTGATCCTACCTCTCCCTCACCTCCCCCCAGCCCAGTCTGGGCTAGACACATCCAGTCTCCCCCCTGCCCCCCGCCCCGCTCTCCATCCTCAGGACAGCTTCACCTTCTGCCCACCTTCTGTCGTGACTCAGAGCAACCACTTAGCTAGTGAAAGCGCAGCCATTAAAGAAACAAATGGCTCTTTCCTGTGGCAGGGGGAGGATTAAAACGATCAGAGAGTTCTCTGTAATGAAGACAACGAAGATGAATTAGGCTCTGAAGTGCTCACCGCCCCCTGAAACACTTAGGAAATTAAATGCCTGTGAGGCTTCCGGTAATGCATCTGCCAATGACGCCAGTGCTCTGCAGAGCCTCTGGGTCTTGGATCTATATTTTGTCCACCTCCGCATGAACATCTCAGTGAGAACCCCTCTGTCACCCCAGCAAGCTGAATACCCTTAATTTGTCTAACAAGAGCCTTGATGGCCATACCTGTCTTGCACCCACCATTGGGGTGTGGACAGCAGGGAGGGCAACCTTGGATCTGTGTTCTTTCACCCCCCTCTGCTAATCTAGGGGAGCTGGATGTGGCATCCAGAACCCCCTGCCTCACCAGACATCTGTGTGGCCTAAGTTTTCATTCTCAGGAAGTAATTTTTAGGGGGCATGCTGCCCAAGGAATCCAGCTACCACCACGACCTGGGGTAGTGAGAAAGGGGCTGCCTCATCTCTGCCCTGCCCTTAGGGTAGTGACACTTAGGGTGACAGGGACCCAGTTATCTTGTCTAGGCCACCACAGAAGCTTTCACTGAGCATGACTTTTTATGGCCTTCAACAATTAATTGCTTTCATAGAGGTGGAGGGTTCTGGTAAACACATCCCCTGAAAACATGTTGCCTGCTTGGTGTTTTAGAATGTTCAGATTTTGTAGTATTTCTGAAAACACCCTGTGAATATCATCATCAGGAGTCCATTACCAGAAATGCCAGTTACTAGGGATTACCATTTTGACTCACATTGCAAAAGCCCTCCATGGTTTATAAAAGCCTTTTATATATCTATGTGACACATAGGACATATTAGAAACAGCACAGGCTTTGGGTTCATTCAGACCTGAGTTCAAATCCTGGCTCTGCCTTTTCCCAGCTGTGTGACCTTAGACAAATCACTTAACCTCTCTGAGCCACAAGTTTCCTCATTTGTGTAATGGGGATAATCTGTTTCCTCCCTCTTCATGTCATTATGATGATTAGATGGCATAATGCTCATAAAGTAGTTAGAACCAAAGTAGATACTCAGTGATGAATGGGCCTGGGGTATGTGACAGAACCAGGAACTGGGATGGATCTGAGACAGGGAATGCCAGCTTCAGGGAAGGAGAGTAGGGCCGAAAATGTAGGTAATGTGGTGGGAGTGAGTGTAGTGTGGTGCGAGTCAATGCATGTGTTGTTCCAGTCTGTGTGTGGGTATATGCAAGTTGTGTGCGTGTGTGTGCGTGGGGGCGGGGGGAGTGTTGATAAAGACTGTAAGCCACCTAAAGGATACGTTTATTTGTGTCTGGATACATATGAATATATAGCTGTCTGGAGAGTCTGGGAGGAAACCAGGTTCACAGCACCCAGTCCTGATCTGTCCCAGAGGCCCCTCCTGCAGTGCCTAGGGAACACTAAGCACAGAGCATCTGGTCGGGCATTTACATGTTCTCTGATCCTGTCAGGCACACACCCCACCTCGATGCAATCCCCAGGGACAGTCCTCTGGCCTAGTTCACCAACAGCTTGAGACCTACATCTAAGGCAGTTTTATGGCCTTGGTGGCTCTCTCTCCTGAGTCCAAATCCCAGCCCTCCTGTCTTGCCTCTTTTGGAGTGAGGGGGGCAGGCCAGGCCGGGAAGATCCCAGTGCCCGGGATTGGGAGCGCTGCGCTTGTTCTAGGACTAGGCAGGCACCCTCCTGGTCTCCATGCTTGCTCAGCTCTCATTCGCCCAGGCCCCTGACCACGCCTATCAGATGAGGCAAGAGGCTCAGTAGAGAGAAGAGAAGCAGAGGACTGCACCTTCCCTTGGACTGTGTGCCTCCCTGGGCAAAAAGACCACATCCTTTCTCTCTCAGAACCCTTCATTCTTCAACTTATGTCCCTGTCTTGACTCTTTCTGCTCTTTGGTAGACAACAGGGTAGGGAGTGAAAATGGCAGGACAGGGAGAAGCGCTGGGCTCCCCCTAGAGGCTGAAAGGGATTTTGCTCGCTGGTCTTGGCTGCCGTTGACGTTGCTGCTATAGCTTTTAGAGAGTTAACACGGTGATGGTAGAAATCTGAATATTCCATCCAGCAATTAAAGAGTAATGCTAATTACAGTCATATGAAATGTTGGCCTTTTTGTCCTAATTACTGCACAGCATAAAAGCAATCATAAGTTTCCATTAAATGCATCTTAGATTTTCTGTGTTGAAAGTTCTATCACATGAGTGCACCTGCTTCTATCCGGGATAATCCTCACTTGATTTTTATAACGTATGGCCCCCATAGTGTATAGTAGAGAAAATGTTAGTTTACGATATAGAAGATAAAAGGGATGGAGATAGAGTCAGAGTGTGATCACAGGCAGACATTGCTGAGGATGTGAGACAAGCCGGGCCCATGCCTTGGGATCAGTTTCAAACAAGGGTTCCAGGAGCACCTGCCGAGGGCCAGAACAGAGTAAACCTTTTTCTCTGTGTGTGTGTTGATATAAAAAGGCTTTGCCAACTTCGTTCTTACCACATGGGGCATTTCTTCTTGAATCCATGATATGGGAGGTCCCCTGCTATTCTGGCCAATTTGCTATTCATCTCAATTTTCCCAAGGTGGTCAGTCTCTGCGAGGCCAAAGGAAAAATGATTTCAAAATACCACAAAGGTAGTGAGCACAGGGGTTTTATTTGGCTTCCTGCTGGGAGGGACTCCTTCTGCTCTGAGATCTGCCTCCCTTCAGGAATGATCTCCTATTAACAGCACATTTGGCAATAGTGGGTATTGCATTGGTTGCTACTCCTTGACATAATCTTTCAAGGTCTGGATATTTTCAGGCTCTGTTTCCCAGAGGGAAGTTATACTCATTTTTTTTAACAAATGTTCTGGGTGTTTGACAAAACATTAAGTCATTTAATGCTCCTAACGTTCTTATGACTTATCTAGGGGTACCTGGGTGGCTCAGTCGGGTGAACATCTGACTTCGGCTCAGGTCATGATCTCATGGTTCATGGGTTCGAGCCCCACATTAGGCTCTGTACTGACAGCTCAGAGCCTGGATCCTGCTTCGGATTCTGTGTCTCCCTCTCTCTCTGCCCCTCTCCCGCTCATGCTCTGTCTCTCTCTCAAAAGTAAATAAACATTAAAAAAATTAACATTCTTATGAATTATCTCATATATTTATCTCCTGTTTAAGCCAAATAATGACCCCCCTGCAAAGCTGTCCACATCCTAATCCCCCAAACCTGTGAATATTCTACCTTACATGGCCTAAGAGATTTTGCAGGTATGATTGAGTTAAGGATCTTGATATAGGAATATTATTGGTTTATTGGTGTGGGTAACTTATTGGATTATTGATGTGGGTAACTTAATGTAACCACAAGGGTTCTTATAGAATGAGGCAGGAGGATCAGAGCCAGAAAATGAGCTATGGCTGAGGAGGCAGAGGTCAGAGTGATGTACTGAGAGCCAAGTAATGGGAGTAGCATCTAGAAGCTGGAAAAGGCAAGGATGTAGATTCTGCCTGAGAGCCTCCAGGAGGAATGCGGCCCTGTAGGCACCTTGGTTTTAGTTCCATGAGACCCATTTCGGGCTTCTGACCTCCAGAACTACACGGTAAAATTGTGTCATTTTAAGCGACTAAATCTGGTAATTTGTTATAACAGCAATAGAAAACTAATATACCTCCATCAATCAAGAAAGGTTAACTAATAGGCCAAGATCGTATGGAAAATAAATGACAGAGCCAGTATTTGGAACAAACATATGCTTACCCACTATGTTGCACTGCCTCTCACCTAGGGCTTGAGGCCTATATCCTCTCTATTCACCAAATAACTGCAGAAGAATAGTGTCCTTTCGCTCAGGAGGAATAGGAGTTAATCGAAAATCATCAGACAGGATTGAATTAGCCTGGGCCAGGGGAAAACTGCCTGCCTCTTGCATTCTTTTCCCCCACCCAACAGCATTGTTATCATGTATCCTTGTAAACCAGTTGTCCCTAAAATCCCATCCCTGGACTTGACTTCAAGGAGAAATGTCGATCCCCCTTCCTCTCTACATCATGGTGCATACAAGGATGATTCAGAAGGGGAACTCAAAGCAGGGAATAATTGGCATTTATTCAAATTGTGCTTAATTGAATACTTCATCTGAACCTCAGAAAGCCACATGGGGTACGGGCTCTGCAAAGAGGAAGTAATTTTCATTAACGGGATCTAAATTAGTCTGACACAAAGACCTACCCATGCCTGTGACACAGTTAATAATTGCCATGTAATGAATGTGATGCTGCAGACAAAGGTTTCCTTTTCCTTTCTTATTTTGCCCTTCCTTCCTTGCTTCCTCCCTTCCCTTTTGGATCTTTATGTCCAGGAAGCATGTTTATTCATCTCCCTGGCTGGTGAACGGTTGGCATGTAGTGACTCTTTGTGGTGGGAACAGAGGTTGTGTCCCCTGCAACTGCGAAGCCAGGTGAATTGCAATCTGACACGGACTTGGCCTCATGTCTCCTTCCTCGTAAGACTATGCTTCTTGGGGAACCTGCCATTTTTTAACTGCATCTTCAACCCACATTTTCCTTCTAACTCCTTCCTCTTAGCCCCTCCACCCAATCTTAAAAGGGGAGGAAAAAGAGCATCTAAGGACTAGCCCTTCTTCACTCCCTTCATAAAGCAGCTGCTGGGGCAGAGTTGCCTTTGAGATAAAGCTTCTGGGGTAGTCTCCTGTCCCTTCCCTGGCAGCCCATCCCAGGAGTGCCTCCCCAGCCAAGCCCCTGAGCAGGTCTGAGCCACCAGGGCCTGACACACAGGGATCTGCCTCAGCACCCTAAGAACACGCATCCCTTTTCAACATGTGTTTAGTGGGAATGGGGATAGATATTCTATTAATACGGCAGACTTTTTCCTTTCTGTTTAAAAGGAGAGATTTGTTATATGCATTGATTATGCAGAATAATATGCCAATATTGCACCAATGAAAATCTAGATAATACTTTCTGTTGGTAAACATCACATTATTATGCATTATCCAGTTCCAGAATTTAAGCTGCCTGAACTGTCCTCAGCAGACTGTCAGGTGCTGCCTCAGAGATGGGGACACAGCCTCCAGTTACAATATGCCACAAGCTTTGAAGAACCCTTTTGAGAGGGAGAGAGGACTGCACCAGTGAGAAGTGTTTTCCATTTTATTATTTGTTTTAATTACCACTCGAGAGTGCTCTCTGCTTCTGTGGAAGTGGGTGCATTTCATTTTGCCATTTACATCAGGAGCCATGTCTTGGGCGGTATCTGAATTAATGGTTAAAACACATTTTCCAATGGTGTTTTGGCACCTTACAGTTTGAGGTCTGTAAGTGGTCCCTTGATGGTCCATCCCTTAATCCAGTTTTATGCAGTGACTTCTCTCTACAACACTTGACTATGCCCAGGAATCAGGGTGGGGTGGGTTATTGGCTGCCCAGCCCATGCGGGTGTAACCAAGGCTCACTGTCTCCACCTGGTGACAGCATCTCTTTACTACAGTCAGAACCCTTCAAGAATGACCGACAGGGGAAGCTTACAGGGGACAGACTTGTAAAGTCAGCTGAGCAAGAACTTTCTTACCAGATTCCATACAATACGTGACACTTGGGGTGTAATGCTGCCCTTTGATCTTACTCAGGTTCTCTAATTTCACCTTTATGTCCACTGATTTCAGATTGAAAGTAGGTGGGGTTCACTGTCAGGGCAAGAAGCCAGGATGAGCAAAACCCAATTCAGGGGAGGGGCTAGCCACGAGTCTGGCAGTTCTGTCTGCATTTCAGGATCTGGGGCTAGAGGTACCCTGAGGAAAGGTGATGGGGTCCCCATCTTTACTCAGGTGACATGGTTATCTCCAGGGGGTTCCTAGGGCCCTTGGTGGGGGCATCCCAGGGCCACATGCTGATGAGTGGGAACCAAGCACTGGGGAAATACATCTGGGAGGCAGGACCCCATGAGGATGGATGAAAATACCACGGGAGTATGGGCCACATGGATGGTAAAGACTCACGGGTAAAGGAAAGCTTTGTAGCTCCCGGCTCAGCTGTCTGTAGACAGCACCACTTGGCGCAGGTGTGCCCATTTCCTCAGATTCTCAACTCTCTTTTCCAGATCGTGACCATCTTGGCAAACATGTCTGTCCTAGAGCAGTGTGCCTCTGACATCATTCAGGAGAACGGTATGTCTTTCTGGCAGTGTGCACATGGCATGGATTATGTGGCTGTAAAGGACCACGTGCCTCTGTGTTTGTGTGAAGGCTTGTGTGTGTGTACATGTGTGCCTGTGTGTCTCCACAATTACATGAGTGCGTGTGTGTGTGTGTGTGTGTGTGTGTGTGTGTGTGTGTACAGCTGGGCCAACATGTAATGTTTCTTTGCTTTTGATGGGCTTTAATTCTAGTGGGAGACAGGCAATGAACGAGAAGATAGAGAACGGCGGATGATGATAGTGGCATGCAGGCAATACAGCAGCAGGGAAGGGGATAAAGTAAACCCAAGGTGAGGGGTTAGCGGTTGCTAATTTAACTAGGTGGTGAAGGGAAGACAACTATTTCGTTATGATCCAAAAAGTAAAAATCGATTCCTGCCAGACGATGCAGAGAGCCTCCTTAAGTTCAAGTTTGGACTTTAAGTCATTCCTATCACATTGGATTTGGCCTCAGAGAGCTGATGTGCCTGAGCAGGGTGTGGGTGGGGGGAGTAGGTCAGGGCAAGCCTGATCCCCGGACCCCTCACCGGAGAGCATCACTACCCCACCCGCCGCTCGCTCCCCTGCTCCCACCTTGTGCCGAGGGGGCCACAAAGTCCAGGTGAGGTGGGCCAGGTTTCCTTGGCCAGGAAGCAGACCTGCACAGGCTCTGCTGGAGGATGGGTCTGCTGCCTTGCAGCTGGGAGCAAAGAGTGGCGAGGGCTTCCTGTGACTGGGAAATAAGGGAGCAATTAGCAACCGGTTGGAAACCAGAGACGCTAATGAGGACGAGTGAGCTGAGAGCCCGGGGCCAGCTGTTTCTGCTCTTGTTAAACCCCCTTCTCCCAGGTTGCCCCGCTGTTTTAACAAACACACACGTTCCCCATCCCCCGTCCCCCTATGACTAATTGAAAGACATCATTTTGTGTTAATTTTATGTGCTTGAGCTAATAATGAAAAACTTCACCGAGCCAGCTGAGGCTGAGAGGCTGAGGGGTATCATTCCCGGCCTGTTCCTGCTGCACTCAGAGCCTCCTCAAGGTCAAGTGGTCAGCAGTAGTGGGTGTCCAGAGGCGTCCTGTGGGGTTGAGATTGGAATATGTGGCCTCTATAGAGGGTTTTATGGTTTACAAAGGGCTACTGACTGGCTCATTGAGACAGCAGTTAGAGACCTCCTACATTGTTCCGAGCAAATGAACACAGAGATAAATCCTTGGCTTTGTCCTGGGAGGAGAGCCCAACGCGGCAAAAGTGATAACATGAAAAAGTGTGAAATCGACAATAAAATAATGCGGCAGAGGGATGGCATAGTGGCTGAGACCGTGAAAACTGGAAACACACCGGGTTTGAATCCTGGCCCCGTAATTTACTAGCTATATGACCTCTGCATTTCCATCTGCAGAATGGGAGTGTACCTACCTCATAGGATAACGTGAGGATTAATATAAAGTTTGTCAGAAGAGTATCTGGCACAGAATGGGGACTGTGCTGAGTGCATCTGCTCTTTTGGTGCAGATCAGTCTCAGGGGGCTCAGCTGAAGAGCACTTGAGGGAGAGACAGTACAAAGTGGGGCATAACTGGAGGGATCGGCAGTGTTGGTGATGCAGCCAGGGCCCCCTGGAGCTGAGTGAGATCCTGTGGGCTGGACCAGGCAAGCACTGTTGTGAGGACTGGGCTTTGAAAGGCAGTCCTCTTACTCTTACCAGGATGCATGAGACTCTCGCGTGCGTTGGCCTGAAGCCTGGTGATTTTGTCTCTGTCCTGCCATGAACTCTGCGTGAGTGTTGGTAATGGGGGCTGCACGAAGGAGGCCATCCTGGCAAGTCAGGCACTGTGGCTGCTGTCATCCTTATGCTGGGAGGCAGGCCAGGGCAGCCCAAGCTCTTACCCGTCAATCCACTGACATTAGTATCCCTCTTTTGGCTTCTCCCTCAGAGGCTGGGGCTGAGCTGGAGAGAATGTTGGGGAGGGGGCATGGTGTTGGGGGCTGGTCTCTGAAGTTGTAACCCCCAACTCTTAGGCAACTGTTCTGGCATTGAGCCTGGCCAGAACTTAGGAAACACAGTCCGGATTTTCCTAGGCAGCCCCAGTTTGATAGCATCCTATCTTTTTTTAGATAAGACTTACAAAGTATACATTTAAAGGAAACTTGGATTTTATGAATATGAAATGAACACCTTCATATTCAAGAATACCTTCATATTCATTCATTTGATATTTATTCAACAAAGATTTGAGCAAAGCACTATTCTTAGATACTTTAGATATTTCCATGCAGGAAACGGGCACAAATCTTTACCCCCTGGAGCTTACCTGCTAGTGTGAGACACTCTTTGTTTGATTCTTTGTCAGGTTCCAGGTGCAAAGTGCAGGGTGGGAAAATGGCTTCTTTATGGGAACCTTAACCAGGAGTTAGTAAAATTTCCTAAGCTTGTGGTTCTTCCCAAAGTTGTCACTTTGGTATCTCCTGTTCATGTGCCCATAGGCCATAACATACATACCTCAGGACATTCACAATCATGACCTTGTCTTAGGAACATTGTGGGCATAGGGAGCCTGAAGACTATGTTCCATTCAGTGGTCTGGGAGAGGGTTTGGAAGAGAAGTACCTTGCCCAAAGGTTAGAGTGTGTGTTGGCAGAGGTATTAGAGGCAAAAGGTAGGCCTTCTGGGTCCCTTGAGCCTATAGGAAGGAGAAATGGGTCACTTACAAATCTCACCAGGAAGAGAAATGGCCCCTCCTCAGGACTGAATAGTCTCAGGGCCATACCTAAGTAACTTATAGCCCCTGTGCATTGAGATCCAAGAGAGTTGGAAGTTACATCTGGTTCAAGTAAGATTCAGAGGGGCATGTGGCTGAGGTCCTGGACTGCAACCAGCTTCTGTGTGAACTTGGGAAATTACTTTCTCTCTCCAGACCTCAGGTGCTCTTCTGTGAAATGGAGGGGAAGGACAGGTAGTGCCAGATCTCCAAAAACCCTCTGGCTCCACGGTCTAAGGCAGAGGTCACAAACTTAGATGCCTGTGGACCCAGACAAGTAACATAAATGGATGATGTAGGCTCAGCAGGGACTGGACCGATCCTATTTAAAGTAGCAAGCTTATAATACGTTTCAGCAAATTGTTGTCATGAAGAAATGTGGACCCAATGTCAGGTCAGGAGGGGATTTTTTTTTTAGAAACTGACAATCTGGATTTTTATGGAAACCTTCCAGTTTTCATAAGAGCGAAATTAAAAAAAAATTGGACACTGTATGGAGCAACAAAAGAAAGCAAAAATACACCTGTGGGCCACGTCTGGTTTGAGTTCTAAGCTGGCACGTGCCTCTGGGTGCAGGGAAGGGGGTGTGACCTGGGGCAGTTAGGAAGGATGTCCCGTAGAAGATGGACTTTTACTACAACCTGCAGGATGGGAATTCTTTAGACGGAGCATGTGAGGGAAAAGGACCTGCCATGCAGAAGAATTAGGTGACAAAGGCATGGAGATGGGAGTGAATGTGGATTTGAGTTTGGGGGACGATCAGCAGATAGATCTGGTTTCAGGAGAGGGTGGTAAGGCTTCTCAGCGACCCAAGTTCAGGGCTAAAGCTCTCAGTCTAACTACCTACCCTCCTTCGGGGCTGGATCTATTGCTTATCCAGCCCAGGTTTGGGTCACGTCCCACGGAGGACTCATCATCTCTGGACCAATCTCAGATACAGCTGCCTCAGAAGTGAAAGAGTGAGGGAATAATCAGGTTACCTGAGTTCTGATACCAGCCTCCCGACTACTAACTGTGGGACCCTGGAAAAGAGACTTCACTTCTCTCTGGGCCTCAGAGTGAATTATATTAGTACCTAGTTCATGAGACTATTGGGAGACTATTAGGGGATCGTGCATTTATTGGGCATTTAGTGCAGCATCACACATGTAATAAAAGCTCAGAAATAGCATTTGAAAAATCAAAAGGGATGTCCTCCTGATGTCCCTTCTAAGTATAGTGACTTAGTACATGGAATCAGAGATATCTCCAGGGCAGAAGGAGTAAAAGAGGTGACCTTGTCCAGCTTCCTTTCTGTGGTTGAGACCCCCTAAGTCTCAAGCTTTTGCAGCCATCCATGCAGCTGGCCCCGGGACGGGGGGCGGGGGGAGAGGCTCCTTGCTGGGGCAAGTACCAACTGTTCATTTTCTCCTGCCCAGGGGTCCAGCTTATCATGGGCATGCTGTCCGAGAAGCCAAGGTCTGGAACCCCTGCCGAGGTGGCGGCTTGTGAGCGAGTCCAGCAGAAGGCTGCCGTGACCCTGGCCCGTCTCAGCCGAGACCCAGCTGTGGCACGGGAGGCCGTGCGGCTGAGCTGTAAGTGCTGTGGTGGGGAGGCGGGCTTGGGGATGGGAGCACTCCAGATTTCATGGTGACGACAGATGACTCAGAGCAAAGGTGGGGCTGAGGGGAGCCTCGCTCTCTGGGTGCCAGAAAACGCTGTGATGGGGGCCCAGGGTGCAGCCCCTCATCTAGCTTGTAAGTGGGGCTGAAGCTAGAGAGGAGAGGGGCCTAGAGAGGCTAACAGTGGATAAAAAAGCAATTCACATGCAGACTTCCTGCCAAGGACCCTATTCTTTTACTCTCATTCCTTTTCTCATTCATTCGCTTATTCAGTTATTCACTTCCTCATTTGTTGACTTACCCTTCGATTAGTCTGTTCACTCATTAATTCATCCTTTGGTTCATTCATTAACTCACTCATTACTTGGTTTATTTACTTTTAAGCCATGTGTTCATTCAGTTAGTCACATTTACCCAACTCATATTCTCAGAGTGCCCACTCTGTGCCAGACTCTGTTCCGAGCACTAGGTATATCGCATTGACCTGCCCACAGGGGCTTACGACCTGGTGGGGTGGCAGATATGGAAAGAAAAATATGCACTTGAATGCCATAAAGCAGTGTTCAAAGGATGTCCGTGGCACGTTTGGCCCACAGCGGAGGTAGCTCACATTTATCTGGGTGGGTCGAAGAATGTTTTAGCAAGGTGAGTCTTCAGCTGTAGGTTGAGGCATTATTCCAATGTGATGGTTGAGAAAGAAGGGTGCTCCAGGCAGAGGCATGAGATTAGCCATGGCATTGTCACCTATCATGTAGATATACCTGGCGAACGGCAAGAGGTGGCCCTGGGTTCTGGCTCCAGAAAGACTTATCCAGCCCAGGTTTGGGTCACATCCCACGGAGGACTCATCATCTCTGGACCAATCTCAGATACAGCTGCCTCAGAAGTGAAAGAGTGGGGGAATAATCAGGTTACCTGAGTTCTGATACCAGCCCCCCGACTACTAACTGTGGGACCCTGGAAAAGAGACTTTACTTCTCTCTGGGCCTCAGAGTGAATTATATTAGTACCTAGTTCATGAGACTATTGGGAGACTATTAGGGGATCATGCATTTATTGGGCATTTAGTGCAGCATCACACATGTAATAAAAGCTCAGAAATAGCATTTGTGGAAGATAAACCTGCAGAATGTATCTGTACGCTTTTTATTAATATCTTCTGAGTTAGCTTTTTGTTTTATTTCTGTTTTTCAGAGTTTGTCAATTTACATCAAAAAACAATTTACATTGAAAAACAAAGTTGATTCTTTACCTTTCCTCTGTAAAGGACTAGGGACCATTAACCTCCCCAATCTGTAGTTTTCTGTAATTTAAACCGCATTGTATTTTCCGACTGAAATAGGCAACCGGGGAAAAAATGGTATTGGGAAGTCCCACTGATAACAATGGAAACATTAAATATAGTTCTGGAAAATCAGAAGTACTTACACAGGAAGTTAGGTTCTGTTGCACTTTGACTAAGCTCAGGGTCTGCGGCTGTCTCTGACCAGGGACTATTCACATTCAAGGGGACAGAAAGTTTCCACTACAAGCTCCTCCAGGTGGGTTCAGCCCCCTTTCCCCAGCCAGTTGGTGAGCTGGTGGGGTCCTGGAGCTACCTGCCTCTATAGCGCCCCGTGCAGAGGGCTGTGTGAGGGAGGGGGGCACCTCTGGGTCAGGTCTGGCCAGGCCTGTCCCCATCCTGGGCATGACATTCTCATGCGTCTCACAGGTATGTCCCGGCTCATCGAGCTCTGCAGATCGCCCTCTGAGAGGAACAGCAGCGATGCTGTGCTTGTGGCTTGCCTGGTGAGTTCTCAGTATTCCTCCGCTCCCTCCCTGGGCTTTGGGATTGCAGACCAAGGGCCAGGAGAACTGGTGATGCCTTGGTGGCTTAAGTAAGCCATGAGACTTCTCTGCGCCCAACTTTCCTCTTTAAAATGGTGATAAAGGTGTTTCGCTTCATTCATAAAACTGGTAAGAAAATTATATGAGGTCATATATGTGAAAGATGGGGAGGTGGGGAACCCCCCCACTCATACTTTTAGTAATCATAAACCTTTGAGTTTTGGGGGAGTCTTAACAGCAGATCAATACCAGAGTGGCTGGTGGGCAGAAGGCTAGGGGGTGTTGGTAATGCCATGGTGTGAACTGGAATGGGAACTAGGGGATGGATGTTTCCTGCCTGTTCCCAAAGGGGCATTGTGAGGAAAGCCTTCCTTCCTCTTGGACAGAGCCCCTTTGCTGGCACTCTTCCAGCTTTCTAGCTCCCCTGTCTTTTGTGGAGTAGGACTGGAGGTGGTAGGACAGAACAGAAAGTGTGATTCACCAGGATCTTCAACCTGAACCCAACAAGGGCATCTTGGGAGGTCCCCACCCAACTTCTCCTTGCTGTTTGGGTCCACCATGAAAGAATAAACCATACCAGATGGGAATGCATGCTTAGTCTCTATATTCCTCCCTGCTGGGGCTCCACTGAATCCCAAAGCAGAGCAGCTTCCAGCTGGAAGCCAAAGGGAACAGGGAAGCCATTGTATAAACAGGCCATTTGACTTTCAGAAGGGAGTGCCAGATTCTTGGTTGGTCCTCAGAGAATGCAAGGGGGAAGCGATGGATCTGAAGACCCTTCAAGCTGTTTCACAGTAAAACCCCCTCCTCACCCCATCATTTTTTAGACTGAGCTCTTCTCATTTCTGGGAGCATCATATTGTCATAGAGACAACAGGGCATTACAGCCAGACACATCCGTCTTGGTTTTGCCATTAATGAGCTGTGTGACATCGGGTGGGTCACTAAGTGGTTATAAATCTTAGTCAATAAATATTTACCAAGTGGTTCTATGTGCCATGCACACTTCTAAGCCACGGAGATATGGCTGTGGGGGGAAAAAAGAAGACAAACATCTCTGCTCTCATGGGGCTTTGATTCTGATACATGCAGAACACCCTTGACTTTTTTGTGCCTTGGGCAATCTGGTAAAGCTTCTGTTTCCCTTCTAAGAATAATGTTTCAAATGCATAACCCAAAATATAGAGAATTAAGAAGGAAACTATTAGAGTATTTATATATACGGTATATTAATATACATACTTTTAATTAACACATTAAATAAGAGATAGCAGTGGGTCTAATGAGTATTGTAACCTTGACTAGCAAGGGGCATAAATGATATTTGAAGGTACCTCCAACAAGTGTACGGGGATATGAAAGGATCTGTGATTTTTATTGGTCCACAAGTCATGGGAATTGCTGAGACTTTGTGGTTGGTTGCTGCATTCACAACTGAAGGAGAGGCTGAGTTTCAGTTGGAAGTTAATAAGCGTAATGATGTAATTTTTTCCTCCAAGTTCACAGGCCTTCTGAATTCTGTCTGGCTTAGTGCGTCAAGTGGAGAGAGTTAATGCCGGGCAAACCCAATCATTGGCCCCAACTACCATTATCTCCACAACTCGGGAAGCCCACAGGTGCCCAGCACTACAAGGCCCTGAGGCAATGGTGGGAAACCAGAAAGCTCCATTCATATATGTGGGCTTGTCACAATTCCTTTTCCATTTTTATTATTAGTTTGAAGTGAAATACACAGAAGGGCTTGGCTACCATCATCAATCACTTGAAGGACTTTCCAGTAGAAAAAGGATTACATTTCTCGCCGAGGATGGGTCGTTGGATGCTGAAGAGAGCCCCTCCCTCCCTAATCCACCCTCCTTGTGGTTGCTGGGCTAATCCTAATATTACAATCAAGACACTAACACGATCAGCCCTTCCATGGTTCTCCATTATCTATGGCCTACTGTCTGGCTCCAGCATACCCCTGGGGGCCTACAGGCCCTGTCCAGCTTGTCTAGACCAGAGTGCTGTGAGCCACTATGACACTGTGCCTTGGCCCTCGTCCTAAGCAGATGCCCTTTCTATGGCTTTGCCAGCAGCCTCCTCAATCTCGGACCAAAATCCCTCTCCTCTGTGGAGTGTCCTGGGAGGCATCTATGGCTCAGAGACAGGATGCACCTGGACCTGCTGGCTTAGATTTTTTTTTCTTTAGTAGGAAGAAGGTTATGTTATCCAGTGTACCTGGTATTATAAGGGGAGGCTCTTGGAATTCAAATACAGGCCTGTCTAATGCTGAAGGTCTTGACTTCTTGGCCAGACCATCTTGTTTTCAGTCATGTTTCTCCCCCATGTCTAATGGCCCTGGTCTTGCCACCTTGGCTCATGGCAGGTATTTGTATTTCTCTCCCTCTAGTCTGGAACCTTCCTAGGGATGGGGCCCTTTTCCAGGTCTTAGTATTTCCATAGGACATTGGGTTTGTTCACTGTTTTTTGCCTGCCTGAGGGACTGGTAGTCTTGTCTCCCCACCCTTGGGCCCCAGAATTGGAGGGTGTTCTTGGTTTGGCTCCCAGAAGGGGCTCCGCATTGGAGTGTGGTCCCCTGGCTGCTGAGATGGGGGCCGCCAGAAGCCTGGCCTGGCAGATGGAGTTGGAGGCTACCTCTCCTGCCCTCCCCAAGGCCTTCTTCTCAGCTTCAAAGTCTCTCTTCAGGTAGAAGGAGGACATTTCAATTATCGTGTCCCACATCTGGGAAAGTGGCAGTGCAGATTGCCTTTCGCAAACAGAATTGATTTTTCCTTAATGAGACGGCTGTCAGTGGGCTGCTGGGCTTGTTTAATGCTTGGGTGTTTTCAGACTGTCTGGGAATGAGATCCTGGGATGACTGGCTGTTAACCCTCTGAGGGAAGCAGAGATGCAAAGAAAGGCTTCAGAAGGCTGAAGGGTCCTTTGAGCCCCGGGACACTGAGGAGGGGGTGCTCAGGGTTGGTTTGGGTTCTTGTCCTGCAGTCTTCCTGGGAACCCTGGGAAGATGAGCGTGTTTATTTGCCTTTGTGTTTTCTCAGGTCTATTTCTAGTTCATCCCTTCCTTTCTTCTCCCCCTCTCTCTCTTCTCCTATTTTCCCTCTTCTCTCTCATTTTATTTTTTTCTTTTCTCTCCTCTAGATATTGCCTCCTTTCTCAGGTTTCTTTTCTATCTCTCCTTCTTTCCTTTTCCTGCCTTCTTTTATCCCCTTAGTCCTCTCCACCAACTCCCTCCTCTGCCTCCCTTTCCGGCTCCTCCCCTGCTCCTACCTCCATCCTATTAACCCCCCACCCCCTGGGCTCTCTCTCTTTTTCTTTGTCACCATTTCTGTCTCTCTCCATCTCCCTCTCATGCTTGATCTCTTTTCTTTACCAGTTCATCTCTGTCTCTCTGTTTTATTTTATTTATTTATTTATTTTAAAAATTTTTAAAAATGTTTTATTTATTTTTAAGACAGAGAGACAGAGCATGAGTGGGGAGGGGCAGAGAGAGAGGGAGACACAGAATCCGAAGCAGGCTCCAGGCTCTGAGCTATCAGCACAGAGCCGGATGCGGGGCTCGAACTCATGAACTATGAGATCATGACCTGAGCTGAAGTTGGACGCTTAACCAACTGAGCCACCTAGGTGCCCCTGTCTCTCTGTTTTAACTATTCCTTCTTGTTCCATTTCTCTGTTGTCTCTCTTTCTCTATTTTCTTCTTGTACCTCATTCTCTCTCCTTATGAGTCTATTTTCTCCCCATTTCATCTTTCTTTGTCCCTTCCTGTCTCTTGCTTTATTTTTACCCCTGATGATGTAAAATACATCAATGGCCTCGTAGCCTCCTCTCCTGAAGATTTCTGTTTCCATCTTTGTGCCTTTTTTATACTAATGGAGTGATTTCTCCTAATTGGAGTGAAGAGGAATCAGAAAGTTCTATGGAGTTCAGCCTCTTTGTTTTTTTTTAAGTTTATTTATTTATTTTGAGAGAGAGAGAGAGAGAGCGACAGAGTGTGTGCAGGGGTGGGGGAGGGGTAGAGAGAGAATCCTAAGCAGGCTTTGTGCTGTTAGCCTGGAACTGATGCCGGGCTCAAACCCACAAAGTGTGAGATCATGACGTGAGCTGAAATCAAGAGTCGGATGCTTAACTGACTGAACCACACAAGCACCCCTCAGCCTCTTTAGTCGTTAGGGGCAATCACACCCCAGGAGAGGCAGGACGCACTAGTGAGAGACTCCTGTAGTCTACTTCTTGTCACTAGGTTTCAGACCCTTCTCACTTGCATAGAGACACATGTCCCTTTTTCTTGATCCAGCTTAGACCTGGCAGCACCTGTTTGTCCAACAGCCAACCTAAGCCTTCCTCTCTTTTCACCAGCTTGGTTGTTTCTCAGAAATAGGTATAGGTAACGAGCTCTCTGCCTGCCTTGGACTCAATGTAATAAGCCAGTGTCCTGGGCTTGCAGCATCCTGCCTGTGTGTATGGGTATGAGGGTCCTGGAGTGGGACTGCCGTGCAGTCTTGGGAAGGCCCCTTTCCCTCACTGAGCCTTTGTCTCCTTATTTCCAAGCTGAAGATCATGATACTTACCTTGTAGTAGTATCCTGTAGGGATTAAATGAAATACTATGTGTAGATACTCCCTTGCTATTCCATTTATTCATTCATTCATTCATTCATTCTCTTCTGCCATTCCAGGTATTTTCCTCTCTTTGTTTCCAAACTTACACTCTCGCCTTGTGGTGTACAGGTATAAGAAGAGGGAAGGTATTAATATGCATTGAACACTCAGTACACACTGCCTCAGCTGACCGGTAAAGAGGTCTAGCTAGGTGCACAGGCTACACTTCCAGCTTCAGGTTGCTCTAGTGATAGAATTCGTTTTTTAAAGCACTTATTTTGTTTTGTTTTTAATTTTTTTAATGTTTATTTACTTTTGAGAGAGACAGAGACAGAATGTGAGTGTGTTAGGGGCAGAGAGAGAGAGGGAGACACAGATCTGAAGCAGGATCCAGGCTTCGAGCTGTCAGCACAGAGCCCGACGCAGGGCTCGAACTTACGAACTGTGGGATCATGACCTGAGCCTAAGTCGGATGCTCAACCGACTGAACCACCCAGGCGCCCCTTCATTTTTTTTTTTTAACAAATATTTATTGAGCCCTGTGCCAAACCTTGTTCTACCTGCTATAGATACAGAGAAAAATAAAAGAGTCTCTATCTTTGGGGAGCTCAGAGTCTAGTGTGGGAGACAAACACCTACAAGCCAGTTGCAGCCACGGGTGAGAAGGTTGAGGTCAGCCCAGGGGCTGTGGGTGCACAGAGGAAGGAGGGGCTGTCTCTGTTTCAAGGACTCTGGGAAGGTTTCACAGAAGAGGTGATAGTGGGCCATACCTCACAGGATCAATGCACCTGCTGGCTAGAAAAGAGTGGAAGGGTGGAGAGGGACTGTGAGCTGAGCAAGGTCACACGGGCATAAAACAGGATAGTTTGCTCAGGGAGGAGTGAAATGCCCAGCGTATGGGGGCCTGGGCCATGGTGTACATTCTGTCCCCACTCCTCCTACTCATCTCCATCTTGGTGGCAGACTCTCCTTCTCCTTCAGCTTTATGACCTTCCTTCCTCTCTCTTCTCCCACTTCCCCATCCCATGATGCTTTGTCAGAACTTTGCTGAATTTATGGCTAAATAAATAGCCCTTGCTGTTCTCAGGCTACTCTAGGGACCTGGAAGCAAGGCTGTTATTCCACTGCTGCTTCTGGTGGTTATGGTCTCTAGCACGAACAAATCTTGAGCTTCAATATGTCAGTCAGTTGAGCAGGTTTTTTGAATGGCAGATCTTTGGAATAACCAGATTCCTAAGGTGATTGAAAAACCAAAGTGGCAAGACCATTATTAAGATCATGAAGGCTTTCAGATGACATCCACCATAATGACCAACGTACCAATGACACCGGATGACCAAGTGATAAGGTTACTGTAGTGACCAGGTAACCAAAAGGACTATATGACTAAGGTGTCAGGTGACCAAGGTGACGATTAGCTCAAATTGACTAATAAATGAGCTACTTGTACTTCCCAGGACCGTTGAAGGAAATACATGCACCTGAGCAGAGCCTGGTCTGACCTGCGTCATTTCTTCTGTTTCTCTCTAGGCTGCTCTGCGTAGACTGGCTGGAGTTTGCCCTGAAGGCCTCCAGGACTCCGACTTCCAGCAACTGGTCCAGCCCCGGCTTGTGGACTCTTTCTTACTCTGCAGCAACATGGAGGAGAGCTTTGTGTAGGAAGGGTGGGAGAGGAAAGCCATCTGGCCCCCTTCTCATGCCCCCTCAGTACATTCCTGCGATCAACCTGAGTACCCGTCAGCTCCCTCACCTCTTTATTTATACTTAATTTATTTTTTACATGAAATGGACAAGGGCTAAATACTCTAGTAACATCAGGCAGTCTGTGGTCCTAGGAGTCTTTTTTGTTTTTATTTTTGACTTCTGTGACTTTTCAGTTGCAGATGTTGAAATGCATAGTGACTAATGTGGCAGATTGTCATGGGTGATTTCCCTTCATCTCGCTTGCTCTATTTTCACTATGTAACCTTGCCTCACTTTTCCTCCACTTTGGAACCAGCGTATGTTAACTGCCCAGCAGTCTTTTGGCTTTTTTTCTTTTTAAGTTGGCTTGCTCCTTTCTAAAAGATTTTAAATAAATTTCATAGTTGGACAGAACATACTAGAAGGAAAGCTTTATTCTATACTAAATGAAATCATAAGAAATGTGTCTTGTGTTTTCAGATTAAATTACATCTTAGACTTAAGTTCTTAATTCCTATGGTTTCATGTCACAAAATCTTTTCCAACTATTAAAACTCCATGGAGAGTCGTATTGTTTTCACAAGTGCACGAATGGGTCAAATTCTAAGGGGTTTAGCGAGAAGTCAAAGAGATTTCCAAAGTCCCCAGAAACTCCGTTTCCTTAGGCTTTTTTGCTCTTGTGTAACTTCCTGGTGAAAAGGATCCTCAGAGGAGGCGTTAGTAAATGATACCTTTTCAAAAGTATACTTTAAAGTAGCAGTGTGCTGCATCTTGCTCATACCAGCTTGCAAGCGACAATTGTGAGAATTTGCCCCCAGTTCTGCATTCAGTGGTCTCATTTTGGTAGCTCGAAATTGGTAATGGTGGGAGTATTCATACCACGGAAATTAGATGATGTTATAATTCAGAGCTTTTTGTTTTTTTGTTTTTTTTAATTTTTTTAACGTTTATTTATTTTTGAGACAGAGACAGAGCATGAATGGGGGAGGGTCAGAGAGAGGGAGACACAGAATCCGAAACAGGCTCCAGGCTCTGAGATGTCAGCACAGAGCCCGACGCGGGGCTCGAACTCACGGACCGTGAGATCATGACCTGAGCCGAAGTCGGCCGCTCAACCGACTGAGCCACCCAGGCGCCCCTGTTTTTGTTTTTAAGAACTGGTTTATCCATCTCATTGCTTGAAAGTATCACAAGAATCTGTAAATCCTTCTGAGAGGCTTAATATCATCGTATTGTGATATGATTTTATACAATTCAAGAAGCATTTCTTGAACTCATGTTACTATTCTAAATGAGTTAACCTAATGTATTATGCCCTGAGCTAAGCATTTCACATGTATTATCTCACTTATTTCTGATAAGAATCACGTAAGACGTCACTATATTATTAAATTACTGTCCAAGATCACTAACTAGTAAGCGGTGCCAGGATCTGAACCCAGAAATATCTATTACCAGAGCCTTTGGTCCGAAATCGTATGCTCTTAGAGAACAGTGATATCAGGGGCTTTCTACCTAAAATGATGATGAAGAAAATGGTGATAATCATAGTAATAGAAAACACTTGTACAATATTTACCATGTGCCAAGCACTTTTTATATCATTTTATATATCCTTATCAGTATACATTAATATTTATTGCCATATATGATTTATTCAGTCATTATGCAACTCTATGAGGTAGGTATTGTACCCATCTTACAGATGAGAAAACAGAGGAAACTCATTTTTCACAGTTGACCATGGAGCTGAAGTAGCAAGTAAATGGCAGGCCCTGGAGTCAGACCAAGGTCTTCTGAGTGCTGATACCAAGCTTCAACTTTCAGGAAAAAGAAGGAATACGATTACAAACATTTTTTTTTAATGTTCACTTATTTTTGAGAGACAGAGAGACAGAGCGTCTCTGAGCAGGGGAAGGGCAGAGAGAGACAGAGACACAGAATCCGAAGCGGGCTCCAGGCTCTGATCGTCAGCACACAGCCCGATGTGGGGCTCGAACTCACAAACCGTGAGATCATGACCTGAGCCAAAGTCGGTTGCTCAACCAACTGAGCCACTCAGATGCCCCAGGAACAAGATTTTTGATATATCTCACTGAGTTATGCAAATTATCCAAATGTTGACACCTTTCATCATATGATAACGAATTTTATTTTTTTTATTTAAAAAAAAAATTTTTTTTTTAACGTTTATTTATTTTTGAGACAGAGAGAGACAGAGCATGAACGGGGGAGGGTCAGAGAGAGGGAGACACAGAATCTGAAACAGGCTCCAGGCTCTGAGCTGTCAGCACAGAGCCCGACGCGGGGCTTGAACTCACGGACCGTGAGATCATGACCTGAGCCGAAGTCGGCGGCTTAACCGACTGAGCCACCCAGGCGCCCCTAACGAATTTTATTAATATCACTCCTGATGTCTTCATCGGCTTGAAAGCTCAAATTTTATCATTGGCAACAAATACTGTCAGTTGTTTCCCTTGAGGAAACAAGCTCACTTTGTTTTTGTGACGATGTCTGCCAAATACTTCAGTCTCGGTAACCATAGTTTTTCTGTCAATTATTCTCTCAAGTGAAAATAGTCTTCCATGGGAAGTAATGAGTTCCCTTTGCAATTCAAACAATCACACAAGTGCTTTTTTCTTGAAACTGACACCCATCCTAGTTCAGCCCGCAGCGGAAGTGCCTTAAGTGAAATTCTCATGCCAGCACTCAGACCATGAAAAGAAGACACCTCCTAAAGGGTCAGTATTTAACTGTTCACCATTTTTTACTACCTCATCAGGGATATTTCTAAGTGAAATTGGTAGTTGAGATTGATAGTTGAAAGTGGAGGCAGTAATGAATACGATGAGTATAAGAATGGCCTGGTGCTACCTTGATCATACTAAGGTACAATTTTGCCTACCATGGCTTTCGCACAATTAGTACAAGTATCGACAAGTGACAAAAGGTAAACACACGATACTGAAGAAGAACAAAATTGGAAGACTGACACTACCTGACTTCAAAGCTTTCTGCAAAGCTACAGCAATCAGGACAGTGTGGTATTGGTACAAGAATAGACAAGTAGATGATGCGAACAGAATAAAAGCCTAGAAATACACCACCCCCCCCAAATATAGTCAATTGATCTTTGACGAAGGAGCAAAGACAATAAAGTGGAACAAAGATAATCTTTTCAGCAAATGGTCCTGGAATAACCAGACAGCCACATGCAAAAAGAAACAAAGAAATTTAGACACAGATTATATCCTTCACGAAAATGAATTCAAAATGGATCACACAGCTAAATGTAAAACACAAAAGTATAAAACTCTTAGAAGATAATATAGGAGAAAATTGAGATGGCTTTGGGTGTGATGATGATGGCTTTTTAGTTACAACATCAGTCATGATCCACGAGAGAAATAATGGATAAGCTGGACTTCATTGAAATCAAAAACTTCTGCGACAGACAATGCCAAGAGAATGAGAAGACAAGCCAAGACTGGGAGAGAATTCTGTGAAAGACACATTTGGTAAAGGTCTATTCTCCAAAATGCACAAAGAACTCTTAGAATTTGACAATAACAAAATAAACAGCCTTATTAGAAAATGAGCCGAAGACCTGAACAGATGCCTCAGCAAAAAGGTGTGTAGATGACAAGTAAGCAAATTAAAAGATGCTCTATCATGTCATAAGGAAATTCAAATTACGACAATGAGTTACTACTACACGCCTATCAGAATGGCCCACATCTGGAACACTGACACCAATTCTGGCGAGGATGTGGAGAGCAGGAACTTTTGTTCATTGCTGATGAGAATGCAAATGGTACCAGTCACCTCACGAGACAGTGTGGCGGTTTCTTACAAAACTAAACATACTCTTACCATACAATCCAGCAATCATGCACCTTAGTTTTTACTCAAAGGAGTTAAGACCATGACCACACAAAAACTTGCACATAGGTGATCGTAGCAGCTTTACCCATAATGACCAAAACTTGGAAGTAACATGGCCTTCAGTAGGTAAGCTGATCAATAAATTAGTGTATCCAGACCATTGATGCTATTCAGCACTAAAAAGAAATGAGCTGTAAACCCATGAAAAGACCAGGAGGAACTTTATATGCATATTACTAAGTGAAAGAGGCCAATCCAAAAAGGTTATATATTGTATGATCCCAATTATATGACATTCTGGCAAAAACAAAACCATGGACAGTAAAAAGATCACTAGTTGTCAGGAGTTGGGGTGAGAGTGGTGAACAGGCAGAGTGCAGGGGATTTGGGGGCAGTGAAGATACTCTGTATGATACCATATGGTGGATACATGTTATTATACATTTGTTCAAACCTATGGAATGGAAAACACCAAGAGTGAACTCCAGTGGAAACTGGGGACCTTGGGTGATGATGGTGTGTCAGTGTAGCCTTATCAAATGTGCCCCTCTGGTGGAGGATGTTGACAATGGGGAGGCTGCTTATGTGTGGGGACACGGTGTATGTGGGAAATCTCTGTACCTTCCCCTCCATTTTGCTGTGAACCTTAAGCTAAACAAATGAAGTCTTAATAATAAAGGATAGGAAGAATGAAGAAGAAGAAGAAGAAGAAGAAGAAGAAGAAGAAGAAGAGGAAGAAAGAAGAAGAAGAAGAAAGGATAGGAAGAAGACCTAAGACTGAGGGAACCAAGAGCCTATTCAAAGGCGCTGGGACTCATGGCACAATGGAAGCTTCCACGTAAGATTCTGGGCGAGAGCGCTCTGCCTTGGGGGACCTGCAGCTCAGTCATGTCTTTCCTCTGGCTATATTCAACTTCGGAATAATTCCCGTACCTCTAACAATATCTTTTGTAACACCCACAAATGCATGCTGTTGCACAGAAGGGAAACTTATTAATAAGCGAAAGAGGAGGAGGAAGAAAAAGAAGCTCGACACAAAGTAGAAAACTCAGGCCAAAGGCTCGAAGGGTCTGTTTTTTTGTTGTCTGTTTTTAAATCAGGTTATTCAGACAGACAGAACTTTTGAAAAAGAACGTTTGCAAGCGGGATGAAAGGGTGGCATCAGGCTGTGGATGGAATTTACAGTTAGAACCCGGTGATCGAGGAGAGCTCCATGACCTTCCTCTCTAGGCTGTAAAGGGTGGAGGCAGGAGGGCGGGATGCAGTCTCAGCTGATAAGACCCTCAAAGCCCCTGGATTCTCCAGCAGCCTGCAGCACAGACTGTGTTTGGCTGCATCTGTGACAGCTTCTGGGCCTCTGGGGCGGGGAATCCCACTCTGAGACTCAGAAAAAGGGCGGGGGGTGGGGGGAAGGAGACTTTCTTCATAGCTCAGTGGCTCCACCTGAAGTCTGCCCCAAGGTCAGAGCTGGTGCTGATCCGATTTAGTGAGTGCTTTCTGCAGGCAGTAAATGACGTGTATTAACCCTCCCAATTCTCACATACGCGCATTAGTTATCGGTATTAATATTCGCATTTGCCATTACAGATGTGGAAATGAGGCTTGGAGAGGTTAAGTAATGTTGCCAAAATCGAATAATTAATACAGATGTGGGGACTGAAACCACACCTGTCTGACTTCAGACGTTTATTAGGAAGAAAGCAGGCAGTCAGCACAAGGCACCTACGAGAAGGTAGATACAGTTCCGGACTTTCATAGAACCATAATCCTCCAGTGAACATACCATGAGGGTCTGCCCCAGGCTCAGGAAAGGAAAGTAAAAATGAGTAAGTGCTGGGATTACTTGTGATTTTGGTTGTCAATAAGCCAAAGCCCTTAGAAAAGCTGCAAAGCACAACAGGTAAAACAAATACGAGCTCCGCAACCTATCTCAGTTTGAATCCTGGTTCTACTGCTTCCTCACTGTGTGACTTTGGACAAGGCACATAACCTCTCTGTGCCTCAGTGTCCTCATCTGTAAGCGGGGAGAAGGATAGCATCTTAATCACAGAATTGTCAGAATTAAACGTGTTAAGACCTGGAAAGGGCTTAGAATAAAGCCTAGTGACAGATAAGAAATGTGGCCGCAGTTGAAGTCCCAGATCCCACCTTTGCATGTATTCGGATTACCTGGTCCCTCTTGATAGTGCCTCATGTATAAACCCATAGTGTGTTAGAAACAGACTTTAATCCTGAAAAGGATGTAGGGACTATCTAGTCCCATCTCTACATCCTACACTTAGGAGTAAAAAGACTGGTCTAGAATTACAAAGAAAATTAATGGAAGAGCTAGGACTTGGGTCCACGAAATAACAACTATTATCCTTTGTTGGAGAACCTGCTCTGTGCCAGGCACTGTAACATACATGACTTCACTGCATTTCTAAGACAACCCTGTTAAATAGCCTTTATTAATCCCTTTGTATGAATAAGGACTGAGGTTCAGAGAGACTTTACATCTTGCCCAATGCCATGTAACTGGTAACAGAAGACAAGATCTAAGCAAAGACTATCTGGCACCCAAGCCATGATCATTCCACTTTGGGGCACGTGTGTTTTATTGCATCCACATACACGTAAGCTCAAACACCAGCTTGATTTTAAAAATATAAATACAATGTTTTGGCAAATTCTGAACTTTCTCTTTACTTGAAAAAAATAGTTTTCATTTTTAATTACATAACTGTTAAGCACAGATGCATGAGCTTAGTTATTCATTTGTTAAAATTACAATAATAGACATGAAGATTATTTCAGGGAGAAAGAATAGGAATGAGATGGTGAAATATAACTTAATCAAAATAGAAATCCTGGGCATTTCCTGATCAATACCACCAACACCTCTAAAACAGCTACTCCTTCATCTAGTTTCAGAATAAAGCATCAAAGACAAATCAAAGTAGACACTCTGTGTTATCAATTCCATTTTTAAAGCAATGACAACCTTTGAAAACAATTGTTTTAAAATTCCTTTTTGTTAGAGATTTCTGATGGTCCCTTTGTAGAGATCCTATTTATGTCTGCAGTCTTACAGTCTCCTTCCCTGTGATTTTTATATGTAATTTCTCTATAGCATTTGAGGCTACACATGACTGATGAAAGCAGAAATTAGAGAGGTGTGTGTGTGTGTGTGTGTGTGTGTGAAAGAGAGAAAGAGAGAGAGAGGGAGATTGTTTCAGACTTAAGACCCTCAAAAGAAACCATGGAGTCCAAATAGAAATCCATAGAAAAATCCATAAAGGGCTATTTGCATATTTTCAAATTTTGGATCACATAAAAAAATGACTCTTGTCATTTACATGGCGTTTTCTTTAAAGTCCATGGCCACTCTCTTCCCCACTCTGAGACTGAATCAGCCCCACTGCAGCTGTGTCCCACCGTCAACCTTTCAGTCATCTCTCATTTTGGTGCAGGCCATGGTGACCACTTTGACAGCGGGGATGTAGGGGTGACTACTTGTGAGTGAGACTCCTCTGGCTTCTGCCCTCACGGAAGGCCGGGAGAGGAAAAGCTTTCAGGGCTGTTTTTCAGCTCCATCTTGGCTGCCCCCGCTGCCCCCCAGCTGTGCTGTGCTTTCTGCTAAATCGACCAGTCCCTTGAGGTGCAAGGTCGGGGAGGGGGAGGCTAATTTTCAATGGTCTTTGAAAAATTTGTTCTTTAGTCTGCATATTAAAATGTAGCAATAACTTACCTATACGTTTAAAGTACTTCTAAAGTTAAAAGTTCATCTGGAGAGTTCCATTTAGATGGTTGGTTATGACCAAGGGTGGTTCATTTGACTCATCTGGGGTCATTCATTGCCTTGTACCTGGTTGGCACTTTCCTCATGGAGGTCTTTAGAGAGAATTTCTAGCTTTGAACAAGACATTTTAAAGGCCCATATAGCAGGCAAGGAAAGTGGAGGTCTTTCACATTCAACCTCATTACTCACCTCCAGAAGACAAGTCCGATCTGATTTTCCAGCATTTTACTCAAGGGATCCAGTATTTGGGAGTGACGTGGAGCTCTCTTATCCGGGTCCTTCAGACAGTGATAAAGGTGGAGGTACACAAAAGCAGAAGGTGCTCACGAATGTCAGATGATATGTCACCAAACAGGAAGAAAATGGTCCTGGGTGAAGGCAGTCAACATCTCTTTCTCTGAAATTGCTCCTCAGGAGGGTTCCTATGACTCCCTCCATGCTGGCAGCTCTCAGTCAAATGACCAGTGGACATTTGCACTTTCTCTAAGAACTTGGCCAGGATGGCCATGTCCTTGTCTACCTCCTGGCACCTGAGTTTGATGGCCTTGTGGAGTACGTCCATGTGCTGGTTGGCCTCCCTCTCCTGCCCATGGTTGGCCACACACACGCCCCTCAGCTGTGCTGTATCTTCTACCTTTAGGATCAAGGCTTCCTTCACTTTGCTGAATCTCAAGTGAGTCATGGCTAAAACCCTTGGCAAGGGAGACCCCAGAGAAGTAGGTGAGGCTCAGGACTGCTCACTTGTAAGAGACTTGGGAGCTTTTCTGCAGATTTCACATTACTATTTAACTCCCTTTTGTAGGGTTGGATGCTCACCATAACTGTTGATCGAAGGGCGGTGGGGTCAATCTCCTGCCCCAAAGACCAGTTCAGAAGAGTCAGGACCTGGGACACAGAGCTCATCTTCAGTCTCTCTGCCTTCCTCCTACAGGCATGTCCCGTGGGCTGGGGACCCCCAGCTGTCACCCCAGGACTCTCTCCAACCAAACTCAGGTCTTAAATACTTATTCATCAATTAAAATATCTTCCCTCTCTCCTTTGTTGCTTAGTGATATTCCCCAACATTGATTTGGCTCTCCTCCTGCTGCCGGAAACTTCCCAAACGATGGAAACTCCTCAGGCCTGACATCGTGAAATTGCAGGATCACAAAATGCAATTCAAGATCCACATAATCTTGGCAAGGACTTGAACCAGAGAGCTCATGTAGTTCAAGCCCAAGACTCATGTATCTGTTATTACGTACTAATCAGATGACATTTTGAACCTTGTAGATATATATTTTTAAATGATTATTTATTTATTTTGAGAAAGAGAGCTCAAGCAGTGGAGGGGCAAAGAGAGAGGGAGACAATCCCAAGCAGGCCTCAGGTCAGCGTGGAGCCCCATGTGAGGCTTGATCCTATGACTGTGAGATCATGGCCTGAGCCTAAATCAAAAGTCAGACTCCCAACCCACTGAGCCACCCAGGCGCCCGGAGCCTTGTAGATATTTTAAATGTTAGTATAGAGAGGATAGTGGTACATTCATACAGGGAAGTACCATAAACAAAGTACCTCAAATTTGCCATGTTGATGCATCTTAAAAACATACTGTTGGATTAAAACAAGTTATACAAGAAAAGAACCCAGAAAACCGCCAGAGGATTAGCAGAAGGGAGTCTCCGGAGTCAAGCGCAGACTAGAGGCCCACGGAAGAGGGTAGGAAGGGCGGCGAGGCGGTGCGCGCTCCACGGACTGGCGGGAGGGAGCCGGGGCGGAGGGGCGCCTCGCCGGCCAAGCAGAGCCCCCGAGTCTGGCTGGCAAAAGCGGAGGGGCCGGACAGACTGTGTTCCGACAGCAAGCGCGACTTAGCGTCTGGGAGGTCATAAGTTAACAGCTCTGCTCGGAAAGCGGGAAGGCTGGAGGACAAAGGGAGGGAGAGCTGCTGAGCCCCCGGACGGCAGAGCTCAGCTTGGCGGGGAACAAAGGCGCCAGCGCCATCTCCCCCGCCCATCCCCCAGCCAAAATCCCAAAGGGAACCAGTTCCTGCCAGAGAACTTGCTCGCTCCGCGCAAACACCCAACTCTGTGCTTCTGTGGAGCCAAACCTCAGGCAGCGGATCTGACTCCCTCCCGCTGCCACAGGGCTCCTCCTGAAGTGGATCACCTAAGGAGAAGCGAGCTAAGCCTGCCCCTCCAGCCCCCGTGCACCTTGCCTACCCACCCCAGCTAATACGCCAGATCCCCAGCAACACAAGCCTGGCAGTGTGCAAGTAGCCCAGACGGGCCACGCCACCCCACAGTGAATCCCGCCCCTAGGAGAGGGGAAGAGAAGGCACACACCAGTCTGACTGTGGCCCCAGCAGTGGGCTGGGGGCAGACATCGGGTCGGACTGCGGCCCCGCCCACTAACTCCAGTTATACACCACAGCACAGGGGAAGTGCCCTGCAGGTCCTCACCACGCCAGGGACTCTCCAAAATGACCAAACGGAAGAATTCCCCTCAGAAGAATCTCCAGGAAATAACAACAGCTAACGAACTGATCAAAAAGGATTTAAATAATATAACAGAAAGTGAATTTAGATAATAGTCATAAAATTAATCGCAGGGCTTGAAAACAGTATACAGGACAGCAGAGAATCTCTTGCCACAAAGATCGAGGGACTAAGGAACAGTCACGAGGAGTTGAAAAACGCTTTAAACGAATTGCAAAACAAAATGGAATCCACGATGGCTCGGCTTGAAGAGGCAGAGGAGAGAATAGGTGAACTAGAAGATAAAGTTATGGAGAAAGAGGAAGCTGAAAGAAAGAGAGATAAAAAAATCCAGGAGTATGAGGGGAAAATTAGAGAACTAAGTGATACACTAAAAAAAAATAATATACGCATAATTGGTATCCCAGAGGAGGAAGAGAGAGGGAAGGGTGCTGAAGGGGTACTTGAACAAATTATAGCTGAGAACTTCCCTGAACTGGGGAAGGAAAAAGGCATTGAAATCCAAGAGGCACAGAGAACTCCCTTCAGACGTAACTTGAATCGACCTTCTGCACGACATATCATAGTGAAACTGGCAAAATACAAGGATAAAGAGAAAATTCTGAAAGCAGCAAGGGATAAACGTGCCCTCACATATAAAGGGAGACCTATAAGACTCGTGACTGATCTCTCCTTTGAAACTTGGCAGGCCAGAAAGGCTTGGCACGATATCTACAGGGTGCTAAACAGAAAAAATATGCAGCCGACAATCCTTTATCCAGCAAGTCTGTCATTTAGAATAGAAGGAGAGATAAAGGTCTTCCCAAACAAACAAAAACTGAAGGAATTTGTCACCACGAAACCAGCCCTACAAGAGATCCTAAGGGGGATCCTGTGAGACAAAGTACCAGAGACATCACTACAAGCATAAAACATACAGACATCACAATGACTCTAAACCCATATCTTTCTATAATAACACTGAATGTAAATGGATTAAATGCGCCAACTAAAAGACATAGGGTATCAGAATGGATAAAAAAACAAGACCCATCTATTTGCTGTCTACAAGAGACTCATTTTAGATCTGAGGACACCTTTAGATTGAGAGTGAGGGGATGGAGAACTATTTATCATGCTCCTGGAAGCCAAAAGAAAGCTGGAGTAGCCATACTTATATCAGACAAACTAGACTTTAAATTAAAGGCTGTAACAAGAGATGAAGAAGGGCATTATATAATAATCACAGGGTCTATCCACCAGGAAGAGCTAACTATTATAAATGTCTATGCGCCAAATACCCGAGCCCCCAGATATATAAAACAATTACTCATAAACATAAGCAACCTTATTGATAAGAATGTGGTCATTGCAGGGGACTTTAACACCCCACTTACAGAAATGGATAGATCATCTAGGCACACAGTCAATAAAGAAACAAGGGCCCTGAATGATACATTGGATCAGATGGACTTGACAGATCTATTTAGAACTCTGCATCCCAAAGCAACAGAATATACTTTCTTCTCAAGTGCACATGGAACATTCTCCAAGATAGATCATATACTGGGTCACAAAACAGCCCTTCATAAGTTTACAAGAATTGAAATTATACCATGCATACTTTCAGACCACAATGCTATGAAGCTTGAAATCAACCACAGGAAAAAGTCTGGAAAACCTCCAAAAGCATGGAGGTTAAAGAACACCCTACTAACGAATGAGTGGGTCAACCAGGCAATTAGAGAAGAAATTAAAACATATATGGAAACAAACGAAAATGAAAATACAACAATCCAAACGCTCTGGGATGCAGCGAAGGCAGTCCTGAGAGGAAAATACATTGCAATCCAGGCCTATCTCAAGAAACAAGAAAAATCCCAAATACAAAATCTAACAGCACACCTAAAGGAAATAGAAGCAGAACAGCAAAGGCAGCCTAAACCCAGCAGAAGAAGAGAAATCATAAAGATCAGAGCAGAAATAAACAATATAGAATCTAAAAAAACTGTAGAGCAGATCAACGAAACCAAGAGTTGGTTTTTTGAAAAAATAAACAAAATTGACAAACCTCTAGCCAGGCTTCTCAAAAAGAAAAGGGAGATGACCCAAATAGATAAAATCATGAATGAAAATGGAATGATTACAACCAATCCCTCAGAGATACAAACAATTATCAGGGAATACTATGAAAAATTATATGCCAGCAAATTGGACAACCTGGAAGAAATGGACAAATTTCTAAACACCCACACTCTTCCAAAACTCAATCAGGAGGAAATAGAAAGCTTGAACAGACCCATAACCAGCGAAGAAATTGAATCAGTTATCAAAAATCTCCCAACAAATAAGAGTCCAGGACCAGATGGCTTCCCAGGGGAGTTCTACCAGACATTTAAAGCAGAGATAATACCTATCCTTCTCAAGCTATTCCAAGAAATAGAAAGGGAAGGAAAACTTCCAGACTCATTCTATGAAGCCAGTATTACTTTGATTCCTAAACCAGACAGAGACCCAGTAAAAAAAGAGAACTACAGGCCAATATCCCTGATGAATATGGATGCAAAAATTCTCAATAAGATACTAGCAAATCGAATTCAACAGCATATAAAAAGAATTATTCACCATGATCAAGTGGGATTCATTCCTGGGATGCAGGGCTGGTTCAACATTCGCAAATCGATCAACGTGATACATCACATTAACAAAAAAAAAGAGAAGAACCATATGATCCTGTCAATCGATGCAGAAAAGGCCTTTGACAAAATCCAGCACCCTTTCTTAATAAAAACCCTTGAGAAAGTCGGGATAGAAGGAACATACTTAAAGATCATAAAGGCCATTTATGAAAAGCCCACAGCTAACATCATCCTCAACGGGGAAAAACTGAGAGCTTTTTCCCTGAGATCAGGAACACGACAGGGATGCCCACTGTCACCGCTGCTGTTTAATATAGTGCTGGAAGTTCTAGCATCAGCAATCAGACAACAAAAGGAAATCAAAGGCATCAAAATTGGCAAAGATGAAGTCAAGCTTTCGCTTTTTGCAGATGACATGATATTATACATGGAAAATCCGATAGACTCCACCAAAAGTCTGCTAGAACTGATACATGAATTCAGCAAAGTTGCAGGATACAAAATCAATGTGCAGAAATCAGTTGCATTCTTATACACTAACAATGAAGCAACAGAAAGACAAATGAAGAAACTGATCCCATTCACAATTGCACCAAGAAGCATAAAATACCTAGGAATAAATCTAACCAAAGATGTAAAAGATCTGTATGCTGAAAACTATAGAAAGCTTATGCAGGTAATTGAAGAAGATATAAAGAAATGGAAAGACATTCCCTGCTCATGGATTGGAAGAATAAATATTGTCAAAATGTCAATACTACCCAAAGCTATCTACACATTCAATGCAATCCCAATCAAAATTGCACCAGCATTCTTCTCGAAACTAGAACAAGCAATCCTAAAATTCATATGGAACCACAAAAGGCCCCGAATAGCCAAAGTAATTTTGAAGAAGAAGACCAAAGCAGGAGGCATCACAATCCCAGACTTTAGCCTCTACTACAAAGCTGTCATCATCAAGACAGCATGGTATTGGCATAAAAACAGACACATAGACCAATGGAATAGAATAGAAACCCCAGAACTAGACCCACAAACGTATGGCCAACTCATCTTTGACAAAGCAGGAAAGAACATCCAATGGAAAAAAGACAGTCTCTTTAACAAATGGTGCTGGGAGAACTGGACAGCAACATGCAGAAGGTTGAAACTAGACCACTTTCTCACACCATTCACAAAAATAAACTCAAAATGGATAAAGGACCTGAATGTGAGACAGGAAACCATCAAAACCTTAGAGGAGAAAGCAGGAAAAGACCTCTCTGACCTCAGCCGTAGCAATCTCTTACTCGGCACATCCCCAAAGGCAAGGGAATTAAAAGCAAAAGTGAATTACTGGGACCTTATGAAGATAAAAAGCTTCTGCACAGCAAAGGAAACAACCAACAAAACTAAAAGGCAACCAACGGAATGGGAAAAGATATTTGCAAATGACACATCGGACAAAGGGCTAGTATCCAAAATCTATAAAGAGCTCATCAAACTCCACACCCGAAAAACAAATAACCCAGTGAAGAAATGGGCAGAAAACATGAATAGACACTTCTCTAAAGAAGACATCCGGATGGCCAACAGGCACATGAAAAGATGTTCAACGTCGCTCCTTATCAGGGAAATACAAATCAAAACCACACTCAGATACCACCTCACGCCAGTCAGAGTGGCCAAAATGAAGAAATCAGGAGACTATAGATGCTGGAGAGGATGTGGAGAAACAGGAACCCTCTTGCACTGTTGGTGGGAATGCAAATTGGTGCAGCCGCTCTGGAAAGCAGTGTGGAGGTTCCTCAGAAAATTAAAAATAGACCTACCCTATGACCCAGCAATAGCACTGCTAGGAATTTATCCAAGGGATACAGGAGTACTGATGCATAGGGGCACCTGTACCCCAATGTTTATAGCGGCACTCTCAACAATAGCCAAATTATGGAAAGAGCCTAAATGTCCATCAACTGATGAATGGATAAAGAAATTGTGGTTTATATACACAATGGAATACTACGTGGCAATGAGAAAAAATGAAATATGGCCTTTTGTAGCAACATGGATGGAACTGGAGAGTGTGATGCTAAGTGAAATAAGCCATACAGAGAAAGACAGATACCATATGGTTTCACTCTTATGTGGATCCTGAGAAACATAACAGAAACCCATGGGGGAGGGGAAGGAAAAAAAAAAAAAAAAGAGGTTAGAGTGGGAGAGAGCCAAAGCATTAGAGACTGTTAAAAACTGAGAACAAACTGAGGGTTGATGGGGGGTGGGAGGGAGGGCAGGGTGGGAGGGAGGGCAGGGTGGGTGATGGGTATTGAGGAGGGCACCTTTTGGGATGAGCACTGGGTGTTGTATGGAAACCAATTTGACAGTAAATTTCATATATTAAAAAATAAAAAAAAAATAAAAAAATAAAAAATTAAAAAAAAAAAAAGTTATACAAGATACCTACGATGTCATTTATATAAACGTTGATGTACACAAAATACTATAAATGTCTGTGGAAAAAATTATAGTTTAAATATTAATTCATGGATAGTGTTATGAGTTAAATTTTGCACCCCCCCCCACACCCTCCAAATTCGTATGTTGAAATCCTAACCCTAGTATTGCAACATGACCTTATTTGGAAATGGAGTCATTGTAGACGTAATTGGTTAGGATGAGGTCATACTGGAGTAGGGTGGGCCCCTTATTTATTATGACTGGTGATCTTAGAAATTTGGACACAGAGACAGGCACCTGGGGCAAACACCACATGAGCCTGGAGTTATACCTTCAGAAGCTAGAAGCGAGGCCTGGAACAAATCCTTCCCTTGTGCCTTCAGAGGGAGCGTGGCTCTGTCGACATCTTGGTCTCTGATGTCGAGACTCCAGAAATGGGAGGCAATAACTTTTTGTCATTTAGGCTAACCAATCTGTGGCATTTTAAAATGGCACCCCCCCTCCCCCTGGCAATCGATATAGGTGGGAAGAATACACATGAACTGTGAGATAATGCTTATCCTGGGAAGGAAGGGAAGGGAATGGGGTTGAGGAGGAATATATGAGACCTTTAGTTCATTCATAATAAAATAAGAGACCTGCAGTATTTATGGTAAAATCTTACTAATTGTTAAATCTGGGTAGTGAACAAGTGGGTGCTTGTTTATTATTCTGTACACTTTTTTTTAATGTTTATTTATTTTGAGGGAGACAGAGAGAGAGTGTGTGTGAACAGAGGAGGGGCACAGAGAGAGGGAGAGAGAATACGAAACAGGCTCCAGGCTCTGAGCTGTCAGCACAGAGCCCGACTAGGGACTCGAACTCACGGACCACGAGATCATGACCTGAGCTGAAGTCAGACACTTAACCGACTGAGCCACCCGGGCGCCCCTCTATACTTTTCTTAACACGCGAAGTATCCCAAAACTAATCAAAAAGATGTTTAGAGGAGTGTATCAGCATACTTACAGCAATCATGGCATGTTGTCCCTGGTTGCTGATTCTAAAGTCGCAGTAAACTTAATGCCTGGTCCCGACTTTAGCGGCATTAAGCCCGCAGGGTAAGAGATTGAAGTTGCTGAGAAGCAATCCAGGCGGGCAACACAGGGGAAACCAGAGCCGACACAGACTAGATTTATTTTTAGAAGCAACCACCTATTCACGTGCTCGTCCCTTGAAGGCTTTTTATAATTGAGACTGCTTCATTCATCCTGCTTTGGGGTTGAGATGAAAGGTCAGAATTTTACCAATTAGAGGAGTAGATCCTTATGGAAAATGCTGTCTCTGAAGTAGTTACAGCTCACACAATGCCCCGTCTGGAGACAGCTCTTCAGGGCAGGGGGTGAGGTAATTTGCTGTGTTCGTACTCGACTTGGAGACAATCAAAGAATTCTTACTGACACCTGCTGGACCTTTTGAATACTTCCTGGTCTAAGAACCAGGAATTCTGGAACACAGCTCCTCACAGGCTGATTCCAGAGCTCTCTGCCCTGGGGCGGGTCTGGTAGCATTCTGGATATGCAACTTGAAATCAAATTTAAGATCTTTTGCTCACTGTACACATTTAGCATAATGCATCCATGACAGAATGAGGCAGGACATCTAGGGTATAATTAACAATCACTATTCTACGACAGTCTCAGCAACACAAATGCCAATTTGCTTGTCAAATTCCAACGAGAGACGAAGGGGCCATGTGGTAACCATACAAAACAGAGTCCTTTTTGTTTCAAGGACCAGACCCAGCAATTGCTCTGTGTAACAGGAAAGGAAATCTTGTCCAATTTTGGTCCCCTGAGCTGTAGATGGAAGTTCACTGCCTGAGCATCTCTCCCGAATCAAATTCCAATCCCACTGGTTTCTATGGATCCTTGTGGGAGTCAGTAAAGGTATAAACAGAGGTCCAAGAACCAAGAAGAGGCAATTCAAAGAACTAACACCCAGCACCTTCGCTTGGGTCATGTGGGATACATGCCAATTAAAAGCTCTAGTAGTCATTTGATTTTGTTGTTGCTTAACAAAGACAAGAAAGTGAATTATTACTTGATAACTGTGGTTTGACAGGGAGATTTTTATCTAAAAGTGGGATTACCTTTGAAAATTAATGAAAAGAAGTCCCTTGTGGTATGAATGTTAAAACCTACTTCTGTAGATAATATTGAAATTACTTTTTTTCCTCCTGAAAAGAAATATTGATCAAGACACAAGTAACTAAATTTTTATCTCTTCCACCCCATAGTCTCCCAATCTAAGAAAGAGTTGTATGATTTGAGTTAAAATTAGATTTTCAAGCAAATTTGACTCCTATTTTTATATTTTTGAATGAATGTCAGTTCTCAGATTCTTTCTGTTTAGGAGACAAGATGAAGGAAAAGAAATAAGATTTATTAAAATGCTTGACACTTTACATGCATCCTTGGATTTTATTTTTAACAGTTACTATTATGCCCTTTCTACAGATGAGACACTTTGTCTCAAAGAAGTTCAATATTTTGCCACCCGTTTCATGACTAGCAAGCAGGAAATCCAGGATAGGAACCCAGTTTTGTCTGACTCAAAAACCCATGCTCTCTCCCTTCGATAACACTGTCTATACTCGATTATAATCGCTGGATGCAAAAATTTACCAAGTTCTACTTGGGTCTCTTGTGTACCTAAGCAATTGAAAACGTATGTATTTCCAGCATTCAGACTGAAATCCCTTTTCTGTGCTCCAGTGTGGGAGAGAATCAGATGGTGAAAACAGCATAGTGATCAGTAGGCAAAAAGTGGTAACAACAGAGGTGGAGCTTTGGTTTCACGGCCAAGGCCAGCATGAATCCAATAGGCATGGGGCGGTGGAGAGGATTCTTCCCAGCCCAGCCTGACTGGGGGCTGGGGGAGGCCTGGCTCACACTCCCAAGGCCCTGAGTCCTTCTCAGTCTCTAATCTTAGATGCCAGAGACAAGTTTCTAACCCAGTCTTCCCTCCCAGGATGCAGAGTAGTAACTGTAAATATCACCTGGGTCACTCCACTGCAGTCTTGACCAGGTTCGTTAAAAGCCAACCATAGAACGCAGCTGAGAAGCATGTGTATAATGAAGCAGGTGACCAAATTTATTCATTTCATAAATGTTTATCTAGCACCTCTTCTTGATGTCATAGGACAGAATGCAGGTATATGGGCCATCTAGATCTAGGTATAAATCCTTGCCGAGTCACTTGCTATTTAATCTAGGACTATTATTTCATATCCCGGCACCATATCCATAAAATGAGAATAATGCCAGCACACGGGGTTGTTGTAAGAGTTAGAAAAAAAAATATAGGATGCATCTAGTATGGGGCTCAGCACATTGAAGGTATAGAACAAAATGCTAGCTATTATTGCTTTTTAAAATGATGCATTTAAAATGATTATTGTGTTATATGGATGGGATAGAACCTGTGAGAGGCCCAGGGACAAAAACAAACAAAAGAAAAAAAAACCCTGAAGAACAGGGAACTGTCGCTATGAGCCTTTGAGAAGTGCACATCCACTATGAGAACCAGAGACATAAACTCATACGGGTGACAGGGTGGGGTAGGTCCCATGACTGAGGTAAGGCCAAAGTTCTCCAGGAGTGCCTCTTATCCTTTACTATGAGTTAATGTTAGTTACTATTATGATTATAACTAATATAATTAGTTATTATTAGAACTGTTATAACTAATGACTATTAGTTAATGTAAATATATTTTAAAAAGCTACAAATAATATAAGGCCTGAAGACATCGGGGGTCTATTGCTTCCATCAATGCACTTCACCAGAGCAAAACTATAAGCCAGGAATCTCTGGGCCAAAGATGGAAATTAGATACTGTTTCATGTATTAATTCTGACAATTAATAGTGGCTTCCTGTGATGCTCTGTCGGTGGGAATTCTGATAAGAACGGGATAGCATACGCTTCTTATATCAAAGTGGGTATGGGCTTGGATTCTGGAGCCAGGCTGCTCTGTTCCTTGTTTAATCCTGGACAAGCTTCTTAATTTCTTCATGCTTTAATGCCTTCATCTGTAAGATGCTAACAATAGCATTACCCGAATCATGGAATTGTGGTTAGAGATAGATTAGTTAATTTAGGAAAGAGCTTAGAACAGCAACATAGTTAGATATTATTATTATTATTATTATTTTCATCATCACTGGTAATTCCTGCAAGTGGTGAGGGAGGAGTAATGTAAGAAATTTCTGTAACATTGTTTACTAGACCTGATCTAACTTCTCTCCTACCCCATTCTGAGTTTTGAGTTTATTGTCAGCCCTTTGTACACACTGCTTTAGTCCACGTTCCATTTTGGCCTCACGGAGTCCGTTCCACTTTCCTATACCAGAGCCAACATCTAGCAGCAGATTTCCATTCTTTGTGCAATTTCTCAAAGTCCAGTCTTCAAGGTATAGAGTGACATAGTCCCAACCACAGAAAACTTTGTATTCTTCCAGCCATTTGGTACCTGATTAACCACCTATTTTGCATTAGATTCTTTTTTTTTAAGTTTATTTATTTATTTTGAGGGGGGAGGAGGGGCAGAGAGAGGGAGGGAGAGAGAGAAAATCCCAAGCTGACTCCACACTGTCAGCACAGAGCTGGATATAGGGCTCGAACTCACAAAACCATGAGATCATGCCCGAAGCCAAAACCAATAGTCAGATGCTTAACTGACTAAGCCACCCAGGTGCCTCAGCATTCGATTCTTTACACCCATCATCTCTGGTACTTAGAATAATCTGACAAAGATGTATTTACAAAGGAGGAAATGGAGACTTAGGGCATGTAAGTGGCAATTCAGTTAAGGGGGTAAGATCTGGGATACAAACTTTGATATTTTTGGTCTCAAAGTTTGTGCTTCTTTCTTTCTTACCACATGCTGCATTCTGGAACCTACTGTTGTCAGCACTTGGTTCTAGCACAAGTTAGGGTACAGAAGTTGGCAGTGTTTGTCCTGAGGAATATTGGGAGAGAAGGGGAAGTTAGCAGGAGATCCCAGAAAAGAAACAGGCAATGATAGATCAAGTGCAGTCAGGAACCCACTTGTGTGCCAAGTATGGGACTCAGGCTGGACTGACTGGGGTCAGAGGAACAGAGGGGTGGGGGAAGATTCAGAGCTGCAGGGAGGCACAGTAGGAATGTCAGGCACAAAGGGAACAGTGGGACTGGGGCTCAGTGGAGGGGACAGGCAGGACCAGCAGCTTGAAGCAGAGAAGCCTCTCCTAATTTTTGGAGTGTGGGCCAAGACTCCCATCTTGCTGGGTCCTATTATCTTACAAGATACCCCAAGAGAGAGAGGGGAAAAGGCAGGTGGTAGCTTGTGCTCCCCTTGGAAAATTAATCCTGTAAAAGGGCAAGAGAGCTTGGAACTTCCATTTCCAGCAGTGTGCCAGATATGGGGTACCCTGATTGGCCCTCACTGAAAACAGCTGAAAACAGTGCATAAATTATAGACAACATCTTATTAAAGGCTCTAATGAGCTGGCAAGAGAATAAGGAGCTATAAACCAAGTGAAAGGAGAAACCCAAGAGGAAGACTTTTACCAGGAGGGCATTTGCTAAACCAGATGAAAAGGAGCTATGGTTTTCAGAACCTTGCATGGCACTGCTGAATTAAAACCAAGTCCAGAACGTGCCCAAAGCGGAGGGTCTGCAGAGTCTAAAGAGAGGCCTGCCAGCACAAAGTTAGGGCTCTAAAGAATTACACCTGTGGTACAAGGATGGGCTAGAAATAAATCCAAACTTCCAACCCAGAAGGCTGGAAGGAAAACCGCCTGTCTTGGTCTTTGGCCCCAATACAGGAAAATGTGCGCCACAAGATGGCGCTCACGCGAACTTGTAGTCTGGATTCACACTATTTGGGGGATTAAAAAAAAAAAAAAAAAAAATCTCCAGGTCAAGGATTTTGATCAAAGCGGCTCTTTACTCAGAGAAAAGTAAAATTCTCTGTGGAAGAAACAATTTCAAAGGCCTCAGAGCATTTCCACAGATAAAGTTCTAAGATGTATGTACGCAGTCAACAAAACAAAACAAAACAAAAACAAAACCCATGTGGAACAAAAGGAAATAAAGCCCTTTGAGAAAGGGCCAAAACAACAACAAAAAGAGCCAGACCTACATTAATATAGATGTTTGATTTTTCAAATACAGTATATAAATAAGAATTTTTTTTCAGAGAAATGAAAAGAGGATTCACAATATTTGAAAAGAGCAAGGCTATTATAAGTAACCAAATGGATTTAAAATAGAAACAATAAAACTTCGGGGTGCCTGGATGGCTCAATCAGTTAGGTGTCTTCAACTGATTGTTTCCAACTCAGGTCATGATCTCAGGGTTTGTTGGATCGAGCCCTGTGTGGGGCTCCACGCTGAAAGCACACAGCCTGCTGGGGATTCTCTCTCCCCCCTCCCTCTCCCCCTCCCCCACTCGTGTTCGCTCTCTTTCTCTCTCAAAAATAAATAAATAAACTTAAAAAAAGAAACAATAAAACTCCTAAAAATAAGTTCAAAAATAGAGTAATTGAAATGAGAATGCCATAGATGATTTTTTTTTTAAGTAGGCTTCACAGGCAACGTGGGGGGGGGGGGGGCTTGAACTCACGATCCCAAGATCAAGAGTCCCATGCTCTACTGACTGAGCCAGCCAGTCGCCTCTAAATAGATGATTTTAAAAGCACATTAGAAGCTGCTACATAGTGAACTGATGAATTGGAAGATATGTCCAAAAAAAAAGTGTCCATAGAAGTCCCTGACGGACAATGTGAAAGAGAGGTTAAGAAAAATGAAATAGAGTCAATAGGTACAACATATGCTAAATTGGAATTCCAGAAAAGGAGGAAGGAAAGGAGGGGGCAGTGATTGTGTTTGAAAAATGTCAGGGCTCAAAATTTTCCAACACTGACGAAAGTCATCACTTTCTCACTCAGAAATGATCGATTTCCCAGCAGGACAAATTAAAAGAAATCCACATGTAGACGTATAAAAATAAAACCACAGAATATCAAAGACAAAGACAAGACCTAAAAGGGGGGGGGGGTTGGAGGGGGTTGGGGGGGGAGATGGCTTAAAAAATCATCATTAGCGCAAGAGCTTGTTTTTCTTTTTTTTTTTTTAATTTTTTTTTAACATTTATTTATTTTTGAGACAGAGAGAGACAGAGCATGAACGGGGGAGGGTCACAGAGAGAGGGAGACACAGAATCTGAAACAGGCTCCAGGCTCTGAGCTGTCAGCACAGAGCCCGATGCGGGGCTCGAACCCACAGACCGTGAGATCATGACCTGAGCGGAAGTCGGACACTTAACCGACCCAGCCACCCAGGCGCCCCAAGAGCTTGTTTTTCAATAGCAAAACTGAAAGGCATCAGTGGAATGCTGTTATCAATGTATTGGTTTTCTACTGCTGTCACAACAAATTACCACACATTTTAGCAGCTTAGAATAACATAAATGTACGCTCTCCCGATTCTGTGGGTCAGAGGTGTAGGCTGACTGCCAATTTCTCTGCCCTGAGTTTTACAAGGCTAAAACCAAACTGTCAGCCAGGTGGCTTCTTACCGGGAAGAATCCACTTCTAAGTGCACTGTGGTGGTTGGAATAATCCAGTCCCTTGCAGTTGTAGGAGTGGGGTTCTGTTTCTCTGCTGACAACCAGCTGGGGGATGCCCTCAGATCCTGAAGACCTGCCTCTGCTCCTTGAACGTGGGTCTCTAGATTCCAGAGCCAGCAACAGTCTCCATTTCTTTTCATGCACAAATCTTTCCGTCTTCCTCTTTGCTACATCTCTCTCCCTCTTCTACTGCATTATCTCTGACTTTCTCTGCTTGTAAAGGCTCTTGGGGTTAGATTGGACTACTGGATACTCCAAGATACTCTCTCCCGCCCTCCCTTTTTTAAGATCAATACCTTAATTATGTTTGCAAACTCGCTCTTGCCATGTAATGTAACCTATTCACTGGTTCCTGGTATTAGGACCTGGACATTTTTGGAGGCGGTGTTATTCCGCCTACCATGTATTGAGAGAAAATAACTGTTTGGAAAGCTTTTTCAAGAATAAAGGGAGAATGGCACTCTTAGATAAAAAGAAAATAACTAAAAGAATTTGTCATCATAAAGAGTTCACTAAAGGGAAATCTAAAGAATATATTTTAAGTGGAAGAAACGTAATCCTGGAAGGAGAATCTGGGAGTGAAAAAATGAGAAGTAAAGAAAGTGACAAGTATGTGGGTAAATCTTAGTGAACACCGGATAAAGTAACAGAAGGTTTTGAGAATCAAGAAAACTAAGGTTACACTAAAATATCTGATGACAGTAATGTGTAAATGGGGTGGAATGAATGTATGCTAAAGTCTTTATATATGTTCTCTGAATGCAAACAGATTTACTGTAAAGGATGTCCTTTAGGCAAATTCTTGCAGGGTCTCTTTGTCATCAATTGATTTCTTTCTTGTTTTATCTGTGTTAGGTTTTGAAATCAAAGTTATGCTGTCCTCTTAATAAAAGTTATATACATTTCCTTCTAGAATAATTTTTTAAGATAGGGATATTTTGGGTAATCAGTAAAATTAATCAACTAGACCATTTAATATTCTTTGTGGGAAGATTTTTTTAAATTTCAATTCCATTTATTTAAGGGTTATTGGACTATTCACGTTTTATTTTTCTATAGTCCGTTTTGGTACATTTTTTCCATAGTCAGTTTTTGGTGGATTTTATAATTCATGTCTCTTTTATTGCCATATGAATTTCAGAGTATCTCCTTGTTATCTTTTAAAATTCTACTGAATCTGAATTACATCTCATTCTCCATTTCTAGCATTTTTGAGCTTTTATTTTTTGTAGTAACCAAGTTTTCCAGAAGCCTGTAAATTTTATTAGTATATTCAAAAAACTAATTCATGGTTTCATATATTTTTTCAATTTTATGTTATTTTCTATTTTATTTCTAAAAATCCTTATTATTACTTTAGTATAGTATTTTTCAGGGATATATTTTCTTATTTTTTACCTTTAACTTTTTTTTAATGTTTATTTTATTTTTGAGAGAGACAGAGACAGAGTGAGAGCAGGGGAGGGGCAGAGAGAGAGGGGACACAGAATCCGAAGCAGACTCCAGGCTCTGAACTGTCAGCACAGAGCCCGACGTGGGGCTCAAACTCACGAACCGCGAGATCATGACCTGAGCCGCAGTTGGACGCTCAACCAACTGAGCCACCCAGGCGCCCCTCCCTTTAACTTTTAATCTTTTTTTATCCTTATATTTTGGCAATAGATTTTTTCCCCCCAATCATCATAGTAAAATTTATCTAAAACTTGGAAGTGCATAGCTTTTGTCATAAAATTTTCCAATAGGTTTGTGGTTCTCTCAGGCTAGTAATTCCTGCAGGTACTCAGGAACAAAGTCCATTTGCTCTAAGATCACAGACAGATAAACTTGATATTTGCAGTTCTGACATGATTTCCAGGAACAGGAAAATGTTCTTCCAGAATATAGGGATGAAGTTTCAAATGCTTCCTAGGTGTAGAGAAAATGTAAGAATCTGCCCAGGAGTTAGTTTTACTCTTAGAGGTGGGTTATTTGTGTTTTTGGAGAAGGGAATAAAATAGTTTAAAATAAAGGCCTTTCTAGAATGAGACCAAGAACAGAGCAATTTTTTGTATAGGTTATAAAGCTGTTTGCCTATGAAAAGGTGGAGTCCAATCCACGATCTCATGGTAAATATAAGGAAAGGTCCTTTGAGTTACAGAAAAAGAGAGTTGTACATCTGTATACCATCAGTGATGGGATGAGATGCTCCAATACTAATAGAAGGAATAAAAGAGATAGCAAGACCACTATTCTTCAATGAAACATCATCTGATATTCTTTAAGGCTCAATCTGATGTTATTAAGGCTGTATATGAGCATTTCCAGGCACAAGCCCACTATTAAAAGAAGAGAGAAACATATATCACACCAAACTGAGGCCAAAAGCGGCACCTTACCAACTGTTCATCAAAGAGATATCATCAAGGCTCACATCAAAGTAAGATGTTTTATGAGATATCCAAAGTACCAGGACCAGGAGGATATCCATATAATGTGTCTAGGTAATTTCTTGGAATTTTTTTTTCCAAAAAGAGTAGGAGAATGAGACTTCACAGTTTTTATACCAATGATATGGAATTTTGGAATACAGTAGGCTCAGTACCACAAAAAGGGGTATTAAGCATTTCTTTACAAATAAGACTACACCAAGAGAAGACTGAATAGGACCCAGATAAAAGGAGCATATTGTTTAAAGGCCCCATTGGAATCAGCTGAAGCCCTTCCTATCCTCTATTTTGGGCACATATGCTTTAGAAGGAAAGTTTAGAGTTGCATCCAGCTTCCATAAGAGATGCCCGTTCATTCATGGGGAGTGTGCCAAAGAAGGAATGTATATAACAGTTATCAAGGAAGCACTGAAATAGACAAAGGCAGCTGTGGATTCATATACTCCAGATGTTTCTTCAGAAGTAGTGGAGGCATCCTGCATCCCACAGATCAGCTCTTGACCCACATTTTAAATTACAAATCTAAAGGATGTGTCACACTTGTGTTCATCTTTGCTTGGTCAGGGATGAAATTCAAACAATGGATGACACGATGTGATTTTAAAGAGTCACTTTATACATTATTCAAGATTCGAACGTCATAGACACACATTAGAATAGGAACTTTTACAGATGTCTTGGGAACTGCACTGGCCTTTATAGGGGTCTGTTAACAATTTTCAGATCACTTATTGTTACATGTATTTAATTAAGTTGAACCTTCCTGGTTCTGTCCATCATCTGTGAGGAGTGGATCACTAAATTTTCCAGGGAGCAAGCTAAGAAGGGCAATAGACCATTTTTTAAATGGGAGGAACTAGGGGCCAGAAGAAAGGCCAGTCAGTATTCTCCCCCATATAACCTGGTTGCTATTGCAGAACTATATGAAATCCCATGTTCGATGATACGTAATCTCAATATGTACATCTATTAGTAAAAGAGTGCTCTGTTGGGGCGCCTGGGTGGCTCAGTCAGTTGAGTGTCCGACTTTGACTCAGGTCATGATCTTGAGGTTCATGGATTCGAGCCCCGCGTCGGGCTCTGGGCTGACAGCTCAGAGCCTGGAGTCTGCTTTGGATTCTGTGTCCCCCTCTCTCTCTGCCCCTCCCCCACTCATGCTCTGTCTGTCTCTGCCTCTCAAAGATAAACATAATAAAAAAAAGAAGAGTTCTCTATTACAGTTGACAAGATTAGTGAGCCATGGGACGTTCTAGTGCACATAGCAACTGGGCAGTTTGAAGAATGGTCATTATGAATTGGAAAAATGCCCCAGAAGAATGCTATGTCTTTCCACATACATTCCAGAAGTCCCACTTGTAACATTCAATCCACTTTCCCAACCACTTCATATCATTTTTAAAGCAAGTTTAGAAAAAAAATATTTCATGATTGGGTCCAAGAGTGGGGGAGGGGTGACCCTCAGAGATGATGGGCTTTATGTTACATCAAAGTCTTTGTTAATTAAGTAGAAAATAGATGCCATTTTCTATAGTTTCCATTTTTTTTTTTTTGGTGTGTAAATTCAGATTTCTATCTACTATCATTTTTCTTCTGCCTGAAGAACTTCCTTTAAGATATCTTGTAGCAAAAATCTGCCAATACTGAATTTTTTTTTAAGTTTTGTTATGTCTGAGAAAGTATTTCTTGCAAGATATATAATTCTTAATTGACAGGCTAAGAAAAACAAGACCTTTTTGATTTTGTTTGTTTTTTCCCCATTTTTGCCCTACCATCTTCTAGCTTGCATTGTTTGTCATCCTTCTCTTTGTTCCTCTTCATATAATGCATCTTTTATCTCTGTTTTTTAAGATTTTGTTTTTATCATTTAATGTAAGCAATTAGATTCTATGATATGACTTAATGTAATTTTTTCATGATTATTAGGATTTGGGTTCTTTCAGCTTCTTGGATCTGTTTATTATTCTCATCAACTTTGGAAAAGTTTGGCCCATCATTTCTTCAAATACATTTTCTGTTCTACTCCCTCTCCTTTCTTTTAAGGACTTCGGTTACATGCATATTGGGCTGCTTGAAATTTTCCCACAGCTCACTGATGGCCTGTACATTTTCTTCTAGTTAAAAAAAAAATCTGTGTTTCATTGTGGATTGTTTCTATTTGATTGCTATGTCTTCAAGTTCACTAATGTTTTCTACTGCAATGTCAATGTCTAGCTTGCTGTTAATTTCATCCAGTATATTCCTCATCTCAGACTTGGTAGTTTTTATCTCTATCTGTTCAGTTTGGGTCTTTTTTATATCTTCTATGTTGTAACATGCTCCATCTTTCCTTTAACTGCTTAACTTAGCATGCTTCTTGAACATACAGAATATGTTTATAGTAACTATTTTAATAAGCTTCTCTCCTACTTCTATCATCTGTGCCATTGTTAGATCTGTTTCTATTGATTGATTTTTCTTTTTATGGGCCCTAGTTTCATCCTTCTTTGTATGCCTGATGATTGATCGAATGCATCCCAGTCATCAGGAATTTTATTTTGGGGGGTACTAGATATTTTTGCACTCCTATAAATATTCTTGAACTTTGTGCTGGAATACAGTGAGTTATTTGGAAACAGATTGGTCTTTCAAGGCTTGCTTATAATCTTTGTTAGGGAGAAAGAGTAGCCGCTAGTTTGGGGATAAATTCTTGCCCCTACTAAGGCAATGCTCCTGTGAGTACTCCACACTCAGATATAGATACCTGTTATTTTGTAATTTAATTATAAGATCTTTCCATTCCAGATGGTGGGAACACAGAATATTCCTGGCCTTGTGCGTGTACCGGAAATTGTTTAATTCCTTTGAATGATTCTTCCCCTAGACTTTGGTAGTTTTCTCACATGTCCACATTGATCACAAGGCAACCCAAAACTCAAGGGAGACCTGCTTATCTACAGATGTCTTCTTTCTTTCTTTCTTTCTTTCTTTCTTTCTTTCTTTCTTTCTCCTCTCTCCTCTCTCTCCTCTCTCCTCTCTCCTCTCTCCTCTCCTCTCTCCTCTCTCCTCTCTCCTTTCTCCTCTCTCCTCTCTCTCTCTCTCTCTCCCTCCTCCTCCTCTCTGGCAATCTTCCCTGAACTCTAGCTGCCTTGTACTCAAATTCCATCTTCTCAATTTATGGAGACTACTAGGCTCTGCTTGCATGCCACCTCCCTGCACCGTGGACTGGAAACTCTTATCAGGTAGGATCATGAAACAATCCAAGGTCTCACTTTTTTTGTTTCTCCTCTCTCAGAGAATTTATTGTACTGCATTGATTGAGGTCAAGTGTCTGAAAACAGCTGGTTTATATATTTTGTTCAATTGTTTAATTGTTTCAAGTGGACATCAAGTCTAGTCCCTGTTAGTATATCTTGACCAAAAGCAGAATTTCCCTCCCCATCAATAATGACATTCAGATATTCATTGACTATAAAGGACTTTGTGTGTTCAGAAAAATCCATTCTTGCATTTATGTCATCTTTAAGTACATAATAAAAATATAGTTGACATGGAATGCATTCCGACTGCTCCCCTTAAGTAGATAGGGTCCTTGGGGGCGCCTGGGTGGCTCAGTTGGTTACGCGTCCGACTTCGGCTCAGGTCATGGTCTCGCGGTTTGTGAATTCAAGACCTCACCCGGCTCTGTGCTGACAGCCCGGAGCCTGGAGCCTGCTTCAGATTCTGGTGTCTCCTCTTCTCTCTGTCCTGCCCATGCTCATGCTCTGTCTCCCTCTGTCTCTCAATAATACATAAACATTAAGAAAATTAAAAAAAAAAGTAGGGTCCTTGTTTAGTGAAGGATTATTAATTTTTTCCATGTCAGAAACAATTGGATACAAGAATCTGAAAAGCAAGGGGGCAGAAATGGTAATCTTTAAAATATCAGGTAATATTTTGAAACAAATGATTTGAGATATCAACTTATAAGGAGTATGTTTTCAGCCATCCAGAAGAAAGAATGTTGCAAAGAAATTGGGTACTTGAAGCACCAAGCTATTTGTCATTCACAGCAAGATTGGGCAGGTTTCCTGATTACTCGGGCTCTGCCTATTTGATATTGCAGGCAGAGCATTTTTAGAACAGTCCTGTAAACTCGACCTAACCCTTCTGAACAGTGGTTATGAAAACTGAACTTTTATATGACTATACAGTTAGCCTATGCACGGTGGAGTTTTTCTTACAGTTTTAGTTCCTTGAAAAAATGCTATTTGAAAATAAGAATTACCCTAAATACCTACATTGCTAACTTCTAATTGGCACAGAAATGTACCATCTGTTATTCATAGAGAAATACAGGATAATCTGCAATTTTTACATTTTCCCATTCATTTGAATCTGAATTCCTTGTGATAAAATATCCCAATTAACCATCAGTCACTGCTTGTGGAACAATGATACTGTACTCAGTATGTCAACAATTTTGTCTTCAGAGGTATAGCTATTTCATTAGCAGTTATTATTATATCAATACAGGAATACTTTTTCCCCTCCAGGTGCTCAAAACATTTAGAATACTCAGTTATCCTTTTGGAATGGGTATTCTGATTAAATCGTTGCCTATTATACATTAAAGTAGCCTATTAAATATTCAATTAACCACAGTTATGAGACTTTGTGGCTTTTTCTACATGTTCTGAGCCTCCATTCAGGAACTAATGTCTGTTTTTTCTAACCTGTAATAAAATGGCCAAGGCTTTCTAGCCATCTTTAGGCACCCACAGTGTAATGATATCAGCTTCTCCATTTCAGGATGTCATTGTTCCTTCCTCAGCTGTGATATGGTGCTTCTTTTCTCCATCTATAGCTGATTGCAATTCCTGGTAAATTTTGGATTTTGCTTCTTTTTTTTTCAAAGACTCTCGTGGAAGTTTCTTCAATAACAGTGGTGAGGAAGACCCTGCTGTGGAAAGGAGGTGATTTGCAATGGATGAAACAAATCATTTTTTGAAAAGCATCCCGCACGACATCTTCATTGTTCAGCTCTATGGGAGTCACAGTCTTGCCCACATTGCTAAGATTTGTGGTTTTCCAGGAATAAACACACACACACACACACACACACACACACACAAACAACTTCTCAATATTGCCAACTTGTCTACATTACAGGTCAGATTGGCTTTCTAAGACAATCTCCAACTTGATTCTGTGACAGGTTCTAGTCCAGGAGAGTTCACTTTTCTTTTTTAAAAATTTAATTATTTTGAGAGTGGGGGGAGGTCAGAGAGAGAGGGAGAGAGAGAATCTCAAACAGGCTCCTTGCTCTTAGTGTAGAACCTGATGTGGAGCTCCATCCCACAAATTATGAGATCATGACCTGAGCCAAAATCAAGAGTTGGACACTTAACCATTTGAGCCACCCAGGGCCCCAACAGCTCACTTTTCACCAAGGAAGTTTTGCATTGCAGGTACCACCTGAACAAGTTCACTCTCCTCTTTCTTCTCAACTCTTCAAATAGAATTAGATTGGTCAGCTTAGGGCCACTGCGTTGTACAATTCCCCGGGGCACCATTCAATTGCAGCATAGTTAAATGGTGCCCTGGAGTTATCCGATACTATATGCTTGGGCCAGATTATCCTCAGATTCCCCAGGGCCAAATTGTTGATTACCTGTATGCACGAAATCTTGAGAATCATTATGGTTCTTTTGTATAATTAATTAACCTTGAGTTCTTCTTCAAGGGGGATGATCTTCTGCATTTTCAGAGTGCTAGCTTTTTCGTTATTCTAAAATCCTTCACTGAAGACATGTATATGAATACTTTTCATGAGATGAAAGTCTTTTTATCAGATGGCTTAGCTGCTTTTCTATATCCAGGGGGGTTTTGTCCTGTGTGCCTACAGTTGTCGTATCTCAGATGGTGACAAACCACTGTTGCAGGTGCTTAGGCTGCAGGGCTCAGATCAAGACGAGATTCTTCCCTTTCTCATAGACCAGAGCGTGTCGAACAGCACATTGGCTTATCTCCAACTTCCCTTTAAACATCAACATTACTTCTTTGGGGCCTGGTTTTTCTTTACTACATCTATGAGGAAACTTTATAAATCACATCCAAACAGACAGCCTGAGAGCTGAGTTGGGGCTAACATTTAAAGCAAAAAGAAATCCAATGGTGTTGAAACTATTTCTGTCCAGGAACAAACACTGAAAGGTCACAATTTATTTCAAGAACTCAATATAACATTAATACAAACTCTGTCCCCGGAGCCTTGAACCCACAGCCTAAGGGTGTATATTCCATGTGGGGTCACCCCTCAGTCCCAGAGGGCCTTGTGTGGGGACTTTGTGCATGAGTTGGGGGCACCTCCTTGTCAAAGAAGCTGATTTTAAAAAAATCACTATGATTTATTTGTCTTTAGATAGACCCAGTCCCTTTCTATTATTGTTACTATTTATTCTACCGTCTTATTTTGTGTGCTTTCTATGTGTCTTACTCTTCTTTTCTTCTTTCTTCCTGCCTTTTTTTTTTTTTTTTGGAATTGAATGTTTTTTCCCTGTGTTATTTTTTAAAATCTTTCCTTATTTCTCTTCTTTTAATGATTAACTTGGAAATGTGTTATGAATAGTTAACATGCCAAAGTCAAAGATTAAACATATACTTATCATCCTCCCAAACATTACAGGGATATTTTAACTTCAGCCATTCATTTGACTCTGCAATGCTTATGATAAAATATCCCAATTAACCATCCATCACTCCTTGGAGACAATGATACTGTATCCAGTATGTCCATGATTTTGTCTTCAAGTATCCTTGCCAGAAAATTGTTATTGTTTGGGGGATATTGATCCTTGCTTGTTTTGTTTAACCTGTAAGACATTATTATATTGTTTTACGTAAAGTTTGTTTAGATTCATGCTAATTGCCAACTTCTATGCTTATCGTTTCTACTCACATCTTCAGACATCCCATCTTAGATAACGTTGTGTAGAGAAATTTTTGCCCAAGCCCATCAGGAGACACGTAAGAATGTATACAGCAGCACCCTCTATAATATCCCAAACTGAAGACAACCTAAATGTCCATCCAACAGTCTAATTAATGGATAAAGGGTTCAATGGGCTGTGGGCCACTGCTGTGTGTGTGTGTGTGTGTGTGATATTTCTGAATCAAAGCATGAACAAGTCAGTGTGTGACCTCCAGCTTACTCACCCCCTTCCATGACCTCATCTTGGGATGGAGGAGCCCCAAGATCAAAGCAGCCTGGATTGCTGAGTTTCGTTCTTCTAAGAAACTTACCTGAGGAGGTGTCTGGATCAGCAGCAGATTTGGTCGAGGCAAAGAATCTACATTTGTGATGTGAAGTCACCCCACTTTTTAGGGTAGTTTGTCACTGCCTATAGCCCCGACTATGTAGACTAATATACATACTTTTACAAAGCTTCTTTTGTCTTCACTCAATATTTGATAAAGTCAACTCTGAAGGCCCGCACTAAAAATTCTAGACAATGCAACGCATAAAGAAAGGTGCCTTTCAAGACAGGTGTAAGTCAGTCATGACTATTTCCAAATTCTTCCGGTTTGAAGGGTAATGAAAATTGATACGCTGAACTGCTGACCTCTTGTTATTTCCAGAGAAGAGGGAGTGGGCAGAGATCAGCGGGCATTCATTAGAATCAGCTGGATGGGGGTTGGCCCGGGGTGGCCTTGTCATCCCTGGCCTGCTTCACATCGTTGTGGAACTTGACCACAGGAGTAGGTCTGGGCTCCCCAGTGAAGTCGAACATTCCTTGTCAGGGATCATGGTGTCTCTTACAACTCCTGCCATCCCCATCCTGGTTCCGGGCCCGTGCGTCATCCAGAGGTACTTGTTGCTTTGAGCTCAGGAAGCCTACCTTCCACTTCAGCTGAAATTCTTGACAGCCGCTGCATCCTCCCTGCCTTCTCCCACCTTGCCATGCACCTTTGGCCTGGGGGCATGCCAAACAAGACCCAGGGGACGCAGTTTTCTAAGAAAAGCTGCCTTCTCCAGCAGGGGGGATTTGCCAGCCGTTGGATGTCATGCGAGACAGATTGCAGATGCCCTGCGTCCGTGGCCATCGGAATCAGAAATGCTTGCCTGCCAATCAGCATTACGGCGAAGAGCTGTGACATGACAGTTGTCTGACTTGTGTTAATACGTCCTAATCTTGCAAACTAATTTTTTCCCCCACTTGGCCGGCCCCACATTGTGTTCGGCCTGCCAGGGCTCGAACCATCCATCAATCTTAGTTAGTGGCCCACTTCTACCCTGCAGCTGAGAGTGTCCCTGATCTCACTGACACACCCGCAACCCCTTCGACAAAGCTTCCTTTGCAGCCAGCTCTGTAAGAATGCTGTCATCCGGCTCAGAACAAAGATGCACGTCCTTATCCAGGAGGGCCGACAAATGGCCATTGTCTGGCAAGGTTTTTCAGGATGGCTTTTCTGGGGGAGAAAAAATTCCCTGTGGCATAAGAACAGCATTGTGAGCCCAGTTGTCATTTACGAGCCAGTGAAACATGCTAAATTTGTTGGAGTCAAGCTCACTGACCTTTCTTTGGACTTAGTTTCCCCATCTGGACGTAGAGGTCTGGGCTGCATGATCTCTGAGGCATTTCTTGTCTCTGAAATTTGACGACTTCGGTCATCCTGCAGCTCAACTGCTTCTCCTGTGTCTGGTAATAGTGACTCTCTGGGTTCCCTTTAGCTTATTATTTTAACATTTTTGAGGTGCAGGGGATGTTACAAATCCCTTGAGAATCTGATGAGAGATACAAGCTTCCTCCCTAGAGAAGGTACTAGCAGTATATTTCCTAACATTTCCTGAGGGCTGTAACCCTGAAAGCCCCTTCATGGCTCCTAAGCTGACAACACTTTTTGTTTCATGTCTTACTCTGATTTTATTTCTTATCCTGCCATTTACTTTATTTTCAAAGTTGCCAATGAATTTTAAATTCATTTTTTTTTGCATTTTCCCCAAATTTATGTTTTGAAATATTGCAAGACTACAGAAAAGTGGAAAGAATGATACAATGGCTATCCATATATCCCGCAACTAGATTCACCAACTACGGTACCTGCAATCTTCTCCTTCCCCCCCTCCCCTCCCCTCCCCTCCCCTCCCCTCCCCTCCCCTGCCTCTTCCACCCCCTCCTTCTCTTCTTCTCTGTTTTCCTCTCTTCTTCTTCCTCCTTCCTCTCCTCTCTTCCTTCCCTCCTTTCTTCCATCCTTTTCCTCTGAATCATTCAAAAATAAGTTGCAGAGATCATTTAAATACTTTCTAAATGCAGGTGGGCCGTCCATTTGAGATGGGGACATAGATAACTACAACTATCTTTACCTGGGAAGTCCTCCTGGAAAAGAATGCATGCACTTTGGGACCAGTGTACCCTCAGACTCAGCCTCACCCGGCCCCTCTATCATGGAACAGAGACATCCGAGTGCATGACCAAGAACATTTATCAGATGTTTCTTAAGCACCTCCTTTGCTGCATGCCCTGGGCTGGAGGCTCGGTCTTTGGAGATTAATAAAACCCAGGCTCTTCCCTTTCCTCTTTGCTGTTTTGTTGAGGGTCAGGGAGGCAGGGGGGTATGACAAGGACACACACGATTGCAATAGAAGCAGACCTGCTCAGTGCCACATTTGAGTCTGAGATAAGATGCTGTGGTGGTGGGGGGGGAGAGAAAACACTTCCACTGAGGTAAGGGGCTGGGGAGAGGCTGGTAAAATCATCACGAAAGGGATGCCATCTATCCAGTTCTAGAAGGACGAGCACTTGGTGTAGGTCGCTGTGCAAGAAAGGCATGGGGATGGCTTGGAACAGGGTGCTAGGAACAATGAGGGGTTCGGTTCTCCTTTGGATTTGCTGGGATCATTTTTCTTGCGACTGGCCTGTCTCCAGATGAGTCCACGCCCCCTCCCCAACGCCTTTTGGGGGCATCCCCGAGAGGAACTGGTGCTTATTGCTGGAGCTCTTCCTTCTCTAATGATGTGAGAGAGGAGCCGGGTCCTTCTCCTCATGTGACGCTTGGCTAAGGAGCAGGTGATGTCTGTGGCTGCTGTGCAGGCTGGCCTCCCTCCCTGGGCTTGACCCCCCTGCCTTTACCACAACTGCCAGCCACGACTGTTCACCAGTTGTGAAATCCACTGGAAGGCACGGAGCACTTGTGATTTTCTCATGAGCCACAAGAGGGGGAACTATGAACACAAATGAGAAAAAAGACTTCACCAAAAGGGAAAAAAAAAAAAAAAACCCAGCTGGGAAATGAACAGCTTTTCTGAGGCCCTCATTCCTGATGCCAGGCTAGCAGTTTCAATCTGTTCTGCTTCTCTATCTCTGTCTCTCTCTGTCACTGTTCTTTCTCTGCCCCTCTCTCACTTTGTCTCTCACTTTCTCTCGAGAATTTCTTTGGGAAAGATGCAAATCCGTTTTGCTGCCTCTAGGCTCAAAACTCCGTTGCATAATTCCAATATGGGGAAAGTCCAAGATCTGAAGGGGTTTGACTTTAACTTTCATATCAGTCAGTGTGGAGGTTTAGCAGGTAAACTCCTGTCTCCTCACAAAAACAACCTAAATGGACACCGTGCGGCTTCAGTCATACTGAGAGTTAATACTGGCATCACCCTCTGTGCACCGGGAAGTGTTCTAAAGACTTTCCATGGATGAACCTCATTAATCCTCCTAGATACTCGCTGGGTTAGGTGTATCATTATCACCATTTGCTCTGAGGCACAGAGATGCCCAAGAGCTTGGTCAATGTCACACAGTGTCAGAGCTGGGATTTGAATCAGGCAGTCTGGTTCCAGACCCTCTGCTCTTAACCTCTTCACTGTAGCTGGATCTCAAGATTAATGAGTGCATGGCGTTCTGAGCACGAGAAGTGATGGCCCTGATACAGCCTGTCGCGGTTAAGACAGATTGGGAGGCATATTTTAGGAGTGATAGTTGAAATTGGGGAGCTGAGGCCGATGAAAGTAACCAGCGATGGAAATAAGATCGTATGAATGAGATTGGTTGAAGCAAGGGAAGGAGTGTAATGTGGCAAACATGAAATGAAACAAAACAAAACAACCTGAGCGCAGAGGCCAGGAAAAGTGTTCTCAAATATTTGCAGGGATTCTGAGAACTCTTTTAGCTTTCAGAAGCTCTGTGACCTTCATCCGAAGGCTCAGGGAGCTTTCCTGGGCATGGGGACCCTTGAGGGCTTATTTGGCCCAGGCGTTCAGATTCTGATCTGTCCCCAGTCAGATGGGTAACCCATGAGCTTGAAGGAGATTGATCCGAGGTCCTTTGTACCCCCTTTGCATTCCACTCAGCTGTCCAATAAGAGCTTACTTTCTAAGGGTGTGGGATTATGTTGTGTATGTCAGTGATGAAAAGCAATCTGAGATTTACTCACACATCATCGCAGACATACCAGGACTGTCCTTTTCTTTTTTTAAATACTGTTTTATTACTATAAACGCAATGTATGTTGGCTATTGAAAAATTTTTAAATTACAGAAAAGTATGGAGAAGAGTATCTCACATTGTCCTACCATCCTGAGAAAGTCAGTGTTAACATGTTATTATATTTCCTTCTGGTCCTTTTTTTATTCTCCTGCATATATTCTTGTCCACGGTCTTCTTAACAGTCCTGCAAGGGGTCATTCCTGGAAGAGCTATAAAGAAATGTCACAGTCCATTATGGGGCATGAGCCAGAACTTCCTTCAGCCTCAGAAGAATGGTCTCTGGTGGAAATATTTCAAAATCATTCTGAATGAGAGGAGTGATGTGATTTCTTCTAGGGTCTCCGGGAGAGGGCAGGGATTTTTAAGGTACAGAACAGAGTGTGGACTATTCAGATTTTATAATACCAGAAGGGAAGACTAGAGACTGTGGTGGGCCAGGCTCTAGGCTGGGCATTTTACTCACTCATTCATTTATTCAAGAAACACCTGACTGCCTACAGTGATGAGTCCTGGAGGTGTAATGGAGAACACATTGGGCATGCATGGATCCTGCCCCATGGGAAAAAAACAGTCTCAAGAAGGAGGCTGGCAGGAGGACACAGCCAGATAATAGAAGAAGGACCTGGTTTAGTCTGAAGCAAGGGTGAGGGGGGCCAAAAAAACCTTGCCCTACAGAAGGGGGACTGAGTCTGTGTTCTAAAGACTTCCTTTAATCTTCCCACTCTGCCCAAAGCAAGGATACCACACCAGCAGAGAGGGCCAACTTCTCATGGGCTTTTTAACTCCTAAGATCCTAATATAGTCTTTGAAGTTTCCACAGAATAGTGAAAGGAACATAAAAAATAATCAAGATGAAAGAAGTTCCAAGCTGAGATTGAAGCATAAACAAAGAACTGTGGGGATCCAGAATTGGAAGGAGCCATGTCTTGATGGGTAGGGAAAACTTCATAAAAGAGGTGATGTTTGATATGGGTTTTAAAGGATGAATAGGAGTTTGCCGTTCAAAAAGTGTGGAGAAAGATAATTCAGGAGTAGTGGGAAAAACATATTAAAAAGTCACTGAGGTATAAGACAGCCTGACATGCCAGGGGAATAGGGGCGATGAAATGGAGTAGGGGGAATGGTGAGGTGGGGAAAGGACATGCACTTGAGGACAAGCTCCAGGGCCAAAATCTTTGGGTGTCAGGCTAAGAAGCTTGACCTTTTATCTGCGAGGAAGGGGGGATTAGCAGAATTTTTCTATTTAGTATATGTGCTGCCAAAGCAAGCATGAGAGTTTTCTATTTAAACTTAATTTCTTTGTTACATGAGCAAATATATTTATTTTGAAGAATTAGATAATACAGATATACAAAAAAAAATCATTTGTAATACCACCAAAGATAACCACTGGTAGCAAATTTTTAAAAAATTTTTAAATGTTTATTTTTGAGAGAGAGAGAGATACAGAGCGAGAAAGAGTGGGGGAAGGGCAGAGAGCGAGAGAGAGAGGGAGACACAGAATCCAAAACGGGCTCCAGGCTCTGAGCTGTCAGCACAGAGCCTGACGCAGGGCTCAAACCCACGAACCATGAGATCATGACCTGAGTCTAAGTCAGATGCTCAACCGACTGACCCACTCAGGTGCCCCTCCACTGGTAACAATTTGATCTATGTTTATAGACCTGAATTCTGTCAGTCCATTTATCTATCTTTCTCTCAATATACCTTTCATCAATTTATGTTTTAAATAAGACCATCCTGGGGCCCCTGGGTGGCTCAGTCGGTTAAGCATCCAACTCCTGATTTTGGCTCAGATCATGATCTCACAGTTCATGGGGTCGAGAGGGCTCTGTCCTGACAGTGTGGAGCCTGCTTGGGATGCTCTCTCTCTCCCTCTCTCCCTCTCTGCCCCTCCCCCCACTCTCATGAGTGCTCTCTCACCTTCTCTGTCTCAAAAATAAATAAATAAAACCTTAAATAAGACCATACTATACATGCCATTACTTATTCAGTTTAAAAAAAAATAAATTAATATATGGCAGGCATTTTTTTGTCTATGACAGGCATTTTTTCATTGTCTTCAAATATATCCCTTGGTCTCATCCTTCTTATGGCTGCAGAGTATTTTATTGAGCAGATGCACATCTAGATTTTAGTTAACCCATCCTCCATTATTGGGGATTTGTTTGATTTCCAATTTTTTCTACTGTAAACAATTCTGTAACAAAAATATTGTGTAGTTTTCTGATTCTTTCCTTTGGATAAATCCACAGGAGTGTAATTTATGGTTTCTTAGAATGCTGGATGTGTAAATGTCCAGGAAAGGTTTTAAATAGACGTGGCTATAAGATTTTTATGTAGAGAGATCATTCTGGGAGCTGGATGTTGGTAGAAGTCAGGGAAAAAGCTGCTGCAAGAATCTGAGTGAGGGATGATGAGGACTTGAAGCAGAGAAATAAAAGAGAAATTTAGGAGATAAAGGTCAATAGAAATAGGGGATTAAGAGGTACAATGCCCAGTTACAAAAATTTTTAAACGTCAATAGAAATATTTGTAATTTGATACTGGTGACAGATTCGGGGAGTGTAAATGTGAATATTTAAGAGGAAAAATTTTAAGGCAGTGATATTCTCTTCTTTAAAAAATAGAGGAAGAAAAGGTTAATATCTACTAATGTTACAGGCTTAATTGTGTCCCTCACCACCCCCTACCCCACCACCAGTTTCCTATTTTGAAGTCCTAGCTTCTAGTACTTTAGCATGTGACTATATTTGGAGTGGGGTCTTTAAAGAGGTAATCACATTGAAATGAGGTCGCTAGGGTGGGCCCTAATCCAATATGGCCGGTGTCCTTATAAGAAGAGGAAATTTGGACACAGGTAGATGCCTAGAGAAGGCCATTTGAAGACACAGGGAGAGACACGTACAAGCCAAGCAGAGGCCTCAGAAGTAAGCGACCCTGCCAATATTTTGATTACTGACTTCTGGCCTCCGGAACTGTGAGAAAATAAATTTCTCACCCAGTCTGTGGTGTTGTGTTACAGCAGCCTTCACAAACTAATATCACTTTAAAAAAAGAAAAAAAAAAAAAAAACAAGGAGAAGAGAGAGGAGTAGGTTGTAATTTTAAAAATGTATTTGAATCCTCCTTCTACACTTTCTTCTTAGCCACTAATGGCTTTGTAATATTTCTGCAGAAAAGGAGCTCAGCGGTATAATCAAATTCTCTTTGCTAAAGATATAAAAATAGTACAACTAATCAAATCAAAATGGTGTTATCAAAGGAATTCCCATCAAGTTTTCTAACCATTTGCTAGATAACTCTCTCATTTGATTAATTTTTTTCTTTTTCTTTTTTTTTTTTTTTTACGAGCAATTGATCTTTGTAAATTTTCTGTGTGCTAGCAAGTTTAAGTGTTTAGTGTATAATTATCCTACATTGTGTTTGTGAACATCCAACAAGCTGCCCTCCACTCTTTGTAGACAATTTCAGCCTTGGGTTTGTTTACCTATGATTATTAACATATTGAAATGAAACTGCAGAATTCAGATGATGTATTTCAAATTGATATGTTGAGAGGTTTCAAGAGGAAATTAATGTAGCCAATAAAATAATTTCTATGATCTCCAGGCACTTGATAGTAAGAATGTTATAGAAATTTGTTAATGAGATTAGAAACTTATTTATATCTGCCCCAAGTATTTCTGCTAAAACATTCTCTAAAGTGTTAGCAGTCAAGAAAATCTGCTAACTTCGGATGAAGTTGACACATGACACTCTCCTTGTGTAATGGCTACTTCTGGGGAGTCATGAGCTGGAGAGGGTCTGTGGGCCCTGGCCATTTCAGAAGAATCTGACTCAATCTCTTAAGGATGAGTAGCCTTTACTGGACGCTGATAGGACAAGCTATATAAGTTTTTGGGAAACATTTTGTTCTAAACTGAGTTCCATTGGAGTCTGGAGACTGGAGAAACTAATCGAAATTCCCTGTGCCTTCTCTGTGCTACAGAAGGTCGACGGTGGCCTGGGGCTATGATATATCTATGACTTAAGCTCAGAACATCAGCTTCTTGACCATAGGCTGGTTCCAAGCCTCTAACATTTCTTTTTTTTTTTTTTTTTTTTTTTTTAACCTTTATTTATTTTTGAGACAGAGAGAGACAGAGCATGAATGGGGGAGGGTCAGAGAGAGGGAGACACAGAATCTGAAACAGGTTCCAGGCTCCGAGCTGTCAGCACAGAGCCTGACGCGGGGCTCGAACTCACAGACCGTGAGATCATGACCTGAGCCGAAGTCGGCCGCTCAACCGACTGAGCCACCCAGGCGCCCCACCACTAACATTTCTAATGTTAGAAAGTACCAGGTTATGGCCAGGGTATGTCCTGGGCACCAGCAATACCAAAAAAGTTGAGTCATTCTTTACTCAAAAAGCTCACAATACTATCAACACCTTGAGATCATTGTCCACACAGAACATGAGAGAGGGATGGTAGTCTAGAAAACCTGTTTCCTGATCAAACACATGTAAGATGTTTAGAAATGCCATAAGTCTATTCCTTTCTAAGAGTCATACTACATAAGAACACACAAATTACTCCAGTGTAAAAACACCTATGTGACAATTTCTAGGTAAAATATCTAGAAACGTCTCAAGGAATCCAATGGAGAAGATACTGACTTTGTGGTGCCTTTCAGTTCTGGGATTTCTGTTGCCCTTGGTCCTCTTGGTAACTTTGTCAAAGTTACATCTCACCTAATCTTTTGCCCAATGTGCTGGAGTACTCAATTATGCAGCAAGTGTTTAAATAGGCCAAACCTTTTTACAAAGATCCCAAGGGCTTCTTTGAATTCTTTTCCTGTTACAGGAGGTTTTATTGTTTCAAATATTGCTTACAGTCAGTGCGTCACTGGCTGGGAATCTTTGGTTAACCTGAGATTTCGCAGTAATAGGAACTGATTGAGTCTCTGGGGTTCATTGTACACATTGTCGGTTGGGTTTTCACTCAGGTTTATAAGGACGATTACAATCCTACTGGTTTTAACCTCTCATTAGACGATGGACTCCCTGAAGGCAGGGACGGAGGCTTCCTTTTTATCTGTATTTGTTCCCCCGTGTATTTAGTTCCCCCACTAAATCCCCTCCTTCCCTCTATGAGGCATAGAGAATTTTCCATATCTGGTGTCAAAGGAATAATTTCTTTCAAGGCTGTGAACTAGTAGTGTCTGCTTGTATGGATGTGTTCATCAAGGTCATAGCATCTTTTCTCCTATCGCTTTTATCTTTAAGCTTAGATATTCCCCTTTTCTTGACGAAAGTCTAGGCAGAAGAAAGTTCTAGAAAACCTCAGACTTGACCAACTTTCTATTTGCTTAGCCTACTTACGACTCGGCAATTGCCGTAATAACATCGTCCCGGTGTTAATTTCCCATTGTGTTTCTTGGGTCGCCAGCTCCCTTCCTGCCTCATCACCACCCACTCCCTCAAACCTCATGTGAATAACTAGCACTCTACTAAGGTTAGCTAATGGTGATGAAGAAGGAAAAATGAGCGTTTGTAACACTTAGCACTAATAATACTGAAAACTTCTGTGTGGATATCAAGGTGCTTCTTTCTTCTCCCTCATCGCCTCATGTTTTTGACGCTTTTTAAATTGGAAATGGCTCTGTCTTGGGAAAGCATGGAGAAAAATCAGACAAGGCTAAGGTTTTTTCTGTAAATGTCCAGCAGCCCCAACTCAGTAAGCTGGGTCTGCTCCATCCTAAATGGGGCAGCATTGTTCAGCTAACCGGCCTTGTGTTTGAGTCTCTCTGGGGCTCAAGATATGGTCACTTCCTCGTTCATCTGTTATTCATAATTTGTTCAGTATGACCTGTGGGAGAAAAACAAATGAAGACAAAGTGGCTCCTTCCCTCGAAGGGCTCACAGTCCAGTGGTGGAGGCAGACACCCCAGCAGAACATGGCAATGCTAAGCGTGTAAAGGGAAAAGGAGGGGTGGCCGTAAGCACAGAAAGGATGCAGCCTGGGGTTGTGTCTGTGTGTGGGGGGAGGGAGTTAGAGTCAGCATCTTCATTAGCTGTTAAAGAAGGACTCGGCACAATTGTTCTGTAAGGCGGCAGATAGTATATTATTTGGGATTTGGGGGCCATACAGCTGCTACCACAAATGCTCAACCCTGCCACTGTAGCAGGGAGCAATCGTAGACAATATATAAGCAAATGGGTGTGGCCGACGCTGTGCTCCAATAAAACTTTATTTATTCATACATAAACAAGTAGATGGAATCAGCCTGCAGGCCATAGTTTGCCGACTTCTACAGCAACAAATAGCTATGGAATGCATACTGTGTGCCAAATACAACACACACACACACACACACACACACACACACACACACATTCTCAATCTTTACAGTTGCCCTGTGATGTAGGTGTCATAATCTCCATTTCATCATTGGAGAGGTTGAGGTATTAAATAGGCTAAACTTACACCCAAGATGAAACAGCTGGTGAGTGGGGATTCCAAGTCTAGGTTGGCCTGAGGGTCCACCCTGTACGACCACGCTACGCCAAGCAAGCATAGGAGGAGGTAGGTCTTGAGGCAGAAGGAACAGCAAAAGCAGAGGTCCAAAGGCAAGAGACAGTACGATGAGCGCATGAAGGATAAGTCGGAAGCAGAGTGGCAGGGAATGGTAAGAAAGTGTTGGATGGTGGGGGGTACTTTGAATGCCATGGTGAGGATTGTTAAATATACAAGGTCGCACCAGCTCTAGGTAGTCGGGGGAGGGCTTTTGAGTTTGACCCTCTTGTTTGCATTCCTGGGAGCAATGCCTTAGCTGGAGGGAGGCAGGAATGAGTTCCAGGTTCCTGCAGAGGCAGGGGAAGGGGCAGGATAGGAGAGCCTTTTGACAGATTCTGACTTTCCTGAGGGCCAGCACAATTTGGGGGATAGCCTGACCCCAGAAGCTCTTGAAGGGCTGGGGGGCAGTCTCAGAGGGTCCCACCCACCTCCCTCCTGTTGCCAGCCTGTTTGGCTTGGCAGGGGTGAAGAACACAGTTTGCCCATAAGGCCAAAATTCCTCTGCCAGACGCAAGGTTTAATAGCCATCAGAGCCCCGTAGCTGGGAGAGTTTATAAATTCCCATACTTATTACACGCGAGGCACAAGACTGTTTATTGAGGGCTTTTTTTTTTTTTTTTTTTTTAATTAAAGCTCCAGCTCCAGCCCCACCCACACCGTTACCTTAACAGAGTGAGTTATTTCTCTCTCCATCTTGTTAATGGGCTACAGTCACCCCGGTCTCTTGCCTCAGGCGCAGGGAGAGCTCTGCTGGAAATAAAAGTGTCCAGCTTGGAAGGAGCAGCCAGCTGCAGGCCAGGCTGGGCCAGTAATTGGCCGAGATGATACTGGAGGCTCGGCTAACAGGCCCAAATTGGTCCCTAATCAAGTCCGACCTGAGAGCTGCTCACTTCCCGGAGCTGCCAATTTTCCTCTCGGAGAGCCCGAGCCGTTGGGCGGGCTTCCGGGCCGCCTGTACAAATGGCGCTACACTGGTTAAGGGCAGGAACACAAACCCTCTTCAGAATCCATTAGAACATGTCACCTGCTTTGTCCTGGAAGAGGTTCGGCTTCACTCATCCCTTGGTTTCCTGGTGCCAAGGCCTCAGCCTAGCTTTGGGGAACTCTGGAGAGGCTGGAAGCCCATGTAATGCCAGCATTGCAGGCGATTATAATAATCACCTCATCTCCCCTCGCACTCCATGTGTGTCAGAGGACTCTTCACACACGGGCCGAGGATAACTGTGTGGATTGGCCTAGCAAGTGTTGTAATCCCTCATTTTGCAGATGAAGGAAAATCCCGATTGTGCAGATGAGAGGGAAATCTCCATTTGGGGGATGAAGAAACAAAAACTCGGAGAAGTCAAGCAACCTGCCCGAGGTCTTGCAGCAGCTGGTCCTCTGTGGAGCTGAGACTGGACTCTAAGGCCCCTGGCTCTTGATCTGGACTCTTCGTCTCTGGTGCTTTTCTTCTAGGAGAACTAGCAGATTTACGGATTTCTGGGCAGGTGTACTCCAGTTAAGGGGGGCCCGGGACTGGCTTAGCCAGGGGCTAGGAGTGGCAGTAGAGAGTCGTGTTGCTGGGACAGGCAGTGGCCTGTGGGGAGGGAATGTCACAGGGGTGAGGGCCTGAGGGTGTGTACAGGAGTAGAGAGATGGGCATTGTTGCCAGGCAACTAATCCCACACTGCCCCGGTTACCTAGGTGATGGTGGAATGAACAAGATCTGGGTGATACCAAGGCTAGTCTGGGTATGAATTCCAGTCCTTCACTGTATCCAGGGCTTGGAGGAAGGAGACCTCTTTCTCCTGCTGGTTATCTTCCTCTGGTACCTGGTTCTCACCTCAGCACCAGGATGCTCCTTCCCTCCAGTTATCACCTCCATTTCCTTTATTCCAGGAATGAAAGTACTTCCCGATTTCCCCTCCGCAGCTCACCTCAGTGTCTGCCTCAGATTCTGGGACTTGGAAGACAGGGCCCAAGCAAAATAAAGCCAATGTACATTTGTGATTTTTCTGGTAAATGGGAAAGCTGTCGTGGGTCTTCACATTCATTAACTCATCTAATATGAGAGGTGGGCTGGCGCTGGCTCAGGCTGGCTTGCAAGAGCCAAGCGGACACATTCGGCATCCAGCGACGCCATGTTGGCAACTCGAAGCGGCTGGGGTGAGAGTATTTACACGGCGGGAGCCTATCAGCCAGGGCTTTTTGAGTTCGGAAAGCTGGTTGTTGAACATTTACCGGCACACCATTGTCATCCTTTTCATAACTCAGTGAGAAAAGTATTGCTTTTTTCAATTGCTTAGTTTTTCAAAAGTGAGACTCCACAGGCATAATTAATTTGTTCACGGGCATTCAACTAGCGAGTGGTAGTTTCAACATTTGAACCAGCACCAGTCTGATCTCAAAGCCTTTGCTCTTTTCATGCTATTCCATTTATGGTTCTGGTAGTGCTTCAATTACATGTATCAGAGGTTGGGATTCTATTGGGCCAAGTCACAAGCACAAGGCCCATCTCAATGTTCCAAATACTTTCATACTCATTATATGAGCTTCACAACCATCTTGCAAAGTAGGTAAGTATCATTAGTTCCACCTAAAGTTGAAGACACTGATACTCAGAGAGGTTCAATAAATGTCCCATGGTTACACCTGTAATAGTGAATTTGAGGCTACAACCTTTGTTAACCAACTCTTGGTTAGGAGTTCTTTCCATCATCCAGCATGACCTCTAACCTTGACAAAACAGATCCCAGCTAATTAAACTCTTCATTGAAATAGAATTTTTGTTTTCCTTCTGCTTATTTTAAAAATATGGAGTAGAACACAGTGTAGCAGCCTCATCTGATGGATTTATTAGCAAGAAAGAAAAGGTACATGCTAGGATCAGCCCATATTTAAGTCAGCCAAGTCCCTGCCTCTTTCTGGGTCTTAGGCTTAATATGGAAGGGGAGCAAAAAGAAGGAGAGGCAGGAAGGCAGGGGCCAGTTAAGGGAACTTGGACCTCGAGGGATTCAGGGACTCCAACCACTCATAGTCCTGGGTGGTGAGAAATATGTTCAAAGAGGATTATTTGTGCAAGTATTTCCTTCCTAGAAAGACTCTAATTCGCCATGTTCTTTGTACAGGCGAATACGGAAAAGATACCCAGACATAGTTCCAAATTTATCAAGTCCCAAGGTGGAATTGGAAGGGTTTTCTCTTTAATTCTAACTAAAATGGGGAACATTAAAGAAAATGCCAGGAGTTCTGGTTAACTGAAGTTTGTTGGTCTTTATCAACCCATGGCTGGGGATGCAGAACAAGGAAGCAGGGTGTCTGTGGGTCACGAGAACAGCTGTTGGGGCAGAATCAAAATATACAAGTTCAGCGTGGCACAGATTGACTGTGTGATCTTGGGCTGCACCCTGGCTTCTCTGAACTCCAGTTCCAGCCTTTATGAAGAAAGGAGGCTAAGATGGGATACGTCTATTTGTTTTGACAATGAAAGGAAGTGGGATTACTAGGATGGAAAGGGCATGGGGGTATTCAATGAACACATTCAACAAATGTTTCTCACATGAAAAGCCATTCCCCAGCTCACTCTCGAAGCGTTAACTCTTGACTGCTCTTTGTCAAAAATCCACTTGACGTGGCATAAGAAGGGTTAAGTTTGATTCAGCAATCCAACTGATTGTCCTCTTTTTTGCAAGCCTGTTTAGGGAATGAGGCCATTCTGCTGCCACCTTCCCAGTGGCATGATGCCCAGCTGCTTTTTGTAGGCAATGGTGTGAAAAAGATTTTAATAGCCAGTCATGCCCTAGAGTGGGCAGAGCTTATAATTTTCCATGACTTACTATGCTCAGCCCCAATTACTCTTGATTGAATATATATATTTTTAAATCACCTCATTAATAGTGGTGCTTGTGATTTCGCCTTCTATTTCTAACAGAAATCTACCATTTTTTCATGCGACGGTTTCCTAGCCGAGTAGGGAAAAGACAGCCAGGATAAAAATTGATCCACTGAAAATAGTTTATGGAGAATATGGGCAGAAAATGTTTTCAAAACTAACGTCGGGGGCAACCCCTGGGCCATTCTCTTTCCTTTTTATTGAGTCGCTATCTCGCCCGTCTGGCTTAGCCATTTTGTTCATCTTTCAGCCCATGAATTCCTTTATTGGTGCAAACTAGTGAGCCCAAGACCTGAAGGACAAGAAATTAAGAGAGGTCATGGATATGAAGTGCCCACAGCACCGCATGTGAAACATGCAACGGTCATTTCATCGGTGCTCAGACACAAGGATCTCCACTTGGAGCTTGAGCGGATAGGCCTTCTGCAAATTGCAGCATCGGTACAGTTTGCTGGACTTTAGCTCACTGTCTTTGCATTTACACATTCTCCACCTCTCCCCAACCTCAGCCAGGTCCCTTCTATGCTCCCCACGTGCTTCCCATAAAATCCTGCTCTCAAGAAAGGCTCTGATGGCTTTGTTCACAGTGAGGCGTCAAGGAAAGGTAATGTTCTGTCTGATCCCCGGGTGGGGAGGGGGTTGGAAACAGAGGTTTCCCTCCAGATGGCACATCCCATTGGAATTTCAAGCCCAGGTGAAGAAATTCACTTCTTGGAAAGGCAGACATCGTTTAAGGATGGGATAGGAGTTAACCACACAATTTCACTGGTTACTGCAGATAGCCCTCACAGGCTGGGCCGGTCTCATCGGGAAGGAAGCAGCACGAAACAAGGCCAGCCCCCCAGGGCCACACAGCCTAGTAGCCTTGACACCTAATGAAATAATACATTCTTCTTCTAGGCCTTGGCCAAGTGAGATGCCTTTCTAGCACCCTTTGGATGCTGCTACAGTAGAGCTTTAGAAACATACCCCCGTTACAGGAAGTGTTCAGCCAGGCCAAATCTCCTGGACTTTCTGGATTCTGCTTCAGCCTTGGCAAAACATTTTTAGTGGGGCTTTGTGATGTAGCGATTCTATGTCATCAGTACTCCAAGGAAGATCAATGCCAGGAAACCAGCAGAATGAATCTGCCTTCCCAGCACTGCTCAGGTGTCAGTTTGCACAGTTTTAGGCTCAGTGTCCATTTCCCTGTGTCAGTGCCTACACTTGTGGGCTCAAAGCCACTGGCAAGTGGGGTCTGATGTCACTCCTGCTGTTGAAGCAGATGCCCATCTTGGGGGGCTCTTGATGGGAGACAGGAAGTGAACAGAGACCAGATTAGGGCTGGGTCTAGCTGGGAGGAGTGTGACATTTTGGGAAAAACACAGGCTGTGGAGTCAAGAGAATTGAGTTCAAATCTTCACTGCTCCTAACCCATGTGACTTGGACGAGCCTTTTTATCACCGTGGACCTCAGTTTTACTTGCCTGTGATGGAGGAATCATTATCTCTGTCTTGACTACCCCCAAAGTTTGCTTTGAGCATTGGATGAGATCCTGCCCTGATGCTACGATCAAGGGGGACCTGCCCCTTGGCCCTGAACATCAGTTTTCCAAAGGGGTTGTGGAGAGTCAGCTGACATCGCCTGAGGAGCAGGGAGGGGGTGAACGTGACTGGCTGCCCTTCTCTCTGCAGGCCTGTGGACCCCGGCAGAAAAGCATCCAGAGAACGTTTGCCCCGGCCCCAGGTGAGATTTGCAAAGATGAGACCCTCGGGCTGAGTGTAAGCCCAGATTGTGGAGGGGAAATTGATAGAAATTACAACTGACAGGTCACAGATTTAAACATTTATTGACTCCAGCTAACTATGCATACTTATTCCAGGGCTACATACACTTACTTTGATCTCACACACACACTCTCTCAACATGTCACAAACGCTTGGATGTTACACACACTTGGCCTGTTACACAAACACACCCATGCAGATGTTACACATAATTTCTCAGATGTCACCCGCACTCACCCGGATGTCACAGACACCTGGTCACAGAGTAGACACTCTTATTCTGTTTGGCCGCAAGCTGTCTTCGGTGCTATTTGGTTACGTGAGACCAAGCCCACTTAAGCCTGCCTAGGCAAGGAGAGGATTGTGTGGAAAGATTAAATCTGTGTCACAGAACTCAGCAGGATCCCCTGAGGGAGTCAGAAGCCAGGGTGGGATTTTTTTCGCTCTCTCTCTTTTTCATGGGGAGGATTGCCAGCATAGGCGCTGCTCTCTCTGCCTCTCTATGAGCTTTCGGTTCATCCTTCTCTTTCTCCTCCGGCCTGCTTTCTCTCCTCTGCCCGCGTTCAGTCCATCATGGCCATTCCTGCAAGTTAACCCGCTTCTAATTATTTATTTGTTAATACCGTGATATAGTCCACTTGTCCCCATGGGCAGAGACTATTAATCTTTGGTCTTCCTTTGTAATTTTTAGTGTAAACTTTATGTGTTTTCCTTCATGAGGCAACACTTTTTATTGTAGAAAATAAAGAGAAAAAAATGTAGAAAATCAGCAAAAAGAAAAAATATTACCTATGGTTACACTCAACAATAACTTCCATGCAAATTGTACTTCTTTTCCTCTCATCTTCGTTTCTGTGTGGTGACTTTTATAGTTGTGATCAAATGAAATAGTATAAGTTAGAAATAATATTTTTACATCTTCTGCAGAAATGTGGTTGAAGGTATGTGTCTTTTTTTATGTTTATTTATTTATTTTGAGAGAGAGAGCGAGAACACGCAGGGGAGGGACAGAGAGAGAGAGAATCCCAAGCAGACTCCACACAGTCAGCATGGAACCCGGTGCAGGGCTTGAACTCACAGATCATGAGATCATGACCGAGTGGAAATCAAGAGTTGGGCACTTAACCTACTGAGCCACTCAGGGCCCCTGAAGATATCTTCCTTTAAGTACATACTCTTGCATTAGCCAATCAAGGCTTTGGTGCCTTGAAATGGGCCTTGTTCACTTTGGTCTCAGAGAAGGACCCAAGGGTCTTTAAGCATCTCAGGTAAACTATATTGGACTATGTGGGGGCCAATGTCTCTGGCATCTTCCTTAAGTCTCACTGATGCACCTGTATGCCCAGGAACCCCATGGGCCTTCCTCTCCACAATATTTATGATTTGAGCCATTCCTGTCTTCCTAACAAGGGGTTCAGGGCTGAGCATTCTCAGGGTACACTCTGTGGTTGTAGACCACATTTTGTAGATTTGCACCTTTTTTGTTTTCGGAAGAGAGACTCCATAGATTCTCAAAGGTATACATGATCAAGAAATCACGAGCCCTTTGTCCACCATTAATGGCAGAGAGCATCCCAGCCTGCAGGCTCCTCTGTCCTTCTGGTTTCCAGCCAGCCCTGCCCATCCCCGGCCAGGGGGAACAACCAGCAAAAGAAACCAATTTATCCCTCTTCCTCCAGTTTTTTTTTAAACTTTTGTTTTCATTTTTGAGGTCTGATGCACATTATTCTAAACTGTTAAAAGGGGTGAGAACCTTCCCACACAGAAGAAAATGGAATTGGTATGCAAAGTAGACCCAGTCTTGAATAATTAATTCTGATTTGCATGTTCAGATGAGTCTGAGAGCTGCCCTGGCAGCCAGGAGGGAATTCAGATGCAGGAAGGTGGAGCTTGGCGCACCCAGTGAGGGAGAGTCGGCTTCCCCAGGAACCTCCACTGCCTTTCGCAAGTCAATTCTTTGGCCTACTGGAGTATGAAAACCCAGGGCAAGGGGGAATCGAGACCCAGGGAGGGGAAGTGTCTTGCCCAAACTCACACTGCAAGTTAGTGACAGGAAAATATTCTATAATGGTTAATAGCAGGGGCTTAGGGACTCTTGGGCTACCAAGATTCGAATCCCATCGCTTACCTGTTACGTGACCTTGTCAAGGTGTCTAACTCTCAAAGCTTTGGTTTCCTCATCTATAAAATGGAAGTAAATAATAGCACCCACCTCACAGGGTAGTTGCACGCGTTCAATTCAATGTGCCTGGTGGTTCGAAGCATGGTAGAATTGGTGCTTGTTCTTGTGGCCCTTAGGATAAAAATCTTTCTCTTCCTCCTCCTCCTCTTCCTTCTCATCTTGAATGGTGGAACTGTGATGAGAACCCAGATTTCCTTTATCAGCACCATTTATGTTTTGTGAGCCTTAGTTCCTGCTCCTGCTAAATACCCTGAGATACTGTTGCCAGGTACCAACACTGATAACAGTAATAATAGAACCATATACTCAGTGGGCACTCCTCCCCAGGCACTTTGCTAAGCACTTAACAGATATTTAGGCTCCTAGGGGTGCTGACTCACAAGGGTCCGGGACTCTGATGTTGAGGGTGGAGAGGAGGCCTTTGGGATGTCTGATGGGATGGGGCTTTCTCAGAAGGTCTGAGAGTCAGAGGCTATAGAGGCTGGAGCTTGACCAGAGCACACACCCTTCCTTCAGCCTGACTGCAGAGAGGGCTGCTCGATCATTCAAGGGCTCGGTGCCAGTCTGTCTGGCAGTCTGCAAGTCGGAGACCCACGGAAGCTCATTGAGGAGAACGGAAGCCACCGACAGACCCAGGGTATGCATCCTGAAAAGGAGCACGTGTCCTTACTGCTTCTACTCTCTGAATGGAGAAGAGGTCCCACGGAGGAAGGGCTTGGTGTTGGACAAGTGGGTGGAAACTCTAGAGACAGATTTTAACTCTAGTTTCATTCTGTAGAATAACTGTATAAAGATAGAATGGACTTCATTGAGAGATATCTGAAGACACTGATAGTTTTTCAATAAAGGCCCCTGGGATATTGCAAAGAGGTTGGACAAGGCGAGGCTTAAGGTACAGAGATCCTTGGAAGTCTCTGGCCTAAGTCTCCAGGCTAAGTGATGAGGCCCTCTTGCCTTCAGGAGGCACAGGACCAGGTTTTCTCCCCACACCTTATAAGATTCAGGAAAGTCCAGTCTCAGGGAGCTGAACTGCCCCCATAGCCCTGATAAGACAAAATCAATCTTTTTTTCTGTATCATGAACCCTAAACTGGAGGGACCTTCACAGAAGTGACAGGCTTGGCCCCTTTGGACCACGGGGCTTATTCTCAGAGGGGCATAACGTAAGGGAAAGAATACTGGGCCTTGAGTCAGACCGCCTCCATTCAAATCCCAACCCTACCACTCATGTTTTATAACTTTGGGCAGCTTTCTAAACCTCTCAGCCCCTCAGATTTCTTGGGGTCCTGTTACCCACTTGCTGCATCATGAATAGTAGAGATAATGCTTGTGCGGTGACTGGCACAGCATAGAAGAATTCTGTAATATGTGCATTATACACGCACATATTTACAAGGAGGTGGTTCAGACTAAATGAGAGAACACAGGGGAAAGCACAAATGTCACTTTCCTTTCCTCGAGCCCTTTAGGTGTGTCAAGGGGTTCTGTGTCCTCCGATGTGTCACTCCAAGTAAACTAATATCTTTCTTCAAGAAGTACCTATTTCTGTTGTTCCTCAAAGGGAGGCCAAACTAGGACCATGATGCTGACAGAGGATTTGGGTAAACGCAAAGGGAAGAGAGCCCTCCAAATAGTGATGACATTGCCTGTTGATTCACGTATGGGGACATTGTAAGCATCTGTTGTAAGTCCTCATGTCTCTGGATGAAGTATTTAGAAGTAGAAAGAGAACCAAAAGAAGTGTCCCTGCCCTTTACAACCCAACTTCTCCTTGCCTCAATGTTCTCATCTCTAAAATAGGGGCAATAAATTCTGCTTCTTAGGATTTTGATCTCTATGAGATCAACTAGCAGAAATATCTAGCCTAATGCCTACTTGGCACTCAGTATATGCTTGTGAATCTGAACCTGGAGAGTTAAACTTTCTGGACGGCCAAGGGCTAACCCTTTAACGATTCAAAGCCTTAAAAAATTATTTAACTACAGATCTTTGATTTTTTTTTTAACATTTATTTATTTTTGAGACAGACAGAGAGAGAGAGCATGAACAGGGGAGGGTCATAGGAAGAGGGAGACATAGAATCTGAAACAGGCTCCAGGCTCTGAGCTGTCAGCACAGAGCCTGACGCGGGGCTCGAACTCACGGACCGCGAGATCGTGACCTGAGCCGAAGTCGGATGCCCAACCGACTGAGCCACCCAGGCGCCCCTAACTACAGATCTTTGTATCTTTCTTCACCCGAGGAAACAGTACAATTTAACCTTGTCTTGGGGACTTGAGGTCATTCATTAGGAACACCAACCGGTGCTCAGACATGCCCCTGGGAAAATGGGTGGGACTGTTTGCCCCCATGATGAATGGAGCCAGAACAAACTTCGACGTCATCGTGATTGGTGAGGCGTCTGTGAATAGTAGCTTTCTTTACAGTTTTAGTTGACTGCCGAGGCAGTAGTAGTAGAAGTTTGGGAACAGAACGTCCAGGAATTTTGTGAGTAAAATGAGTTTCCAAATGCCAGACAGGGGGTTCCCCATGGATAAAGTACATGGGTTTGTGACAGCTCTTTGGGCCAGCTCCCATCTAGATTGCTTTTCCCCTTGAAACTGGATGTGCTCTGGATGCACATAGTGTAAGTTATGACCTATTGTCCAAGTGGAAAACAAACTGCGGAGTCTTGCACTGCCTGGATACAGCTTGTCTCAGAAGCACAGGGGCAGCTGTGGCAAAGTGTTAGCTTCTTGAATTTTTATTTTAACCTCAGTAGTGTCAGAAGTTGTGCTTTTGTATCCATACCCATGTGCACAATTGTGTATGGCTGAAATACAGCTAGATTCAGAAGTTACTGTAATATGGTTGACTCACCTATGGCTGATACTCTTCCTTCTAGGATAAGGTTGTTTGGAAATCCCCGACCTAAAAATTGCTACGCTACTGTGCTTGTGAAATCAGGGGGTAAATCCATCTTCCATTAGCCTCTGGGAAGTCCCGTGCATCTGTAAATACAAAGCTCAGGCAGTCCTGGGTACGTGATAGCTTGACTTACAAATTCGGGTTAGAGTAGAAATGGGGGTAACAGATCTTTGAATCCAGAGTCATTGAATCCTGAGCCTTCCAAAGTCATGGCCCTTTGCTCTCGTGTTGTATCATTCTAATCCAGAGGAACGGTGTCTGGTTTTGAGATATTTCCTGCCCCACGGAGTGCTAGGATTCTCAGACACTGAGGCCTGGACATACAGAGGTACATGCATCCGTGTGTTTTTTCGAGCACACACACAGGTGCACGCACACAGACCCTAGACAAAATCCAGCTGCCATAAGCACAGTACATATTTATACACAAAGTCCCCCAGATGCGTCTTCTTCATCTGGCTCCCTTTCTTTGCCTGGCTAACTTCTTATCTTCGAGTCCGGTTTAAGTTCCCCTTCTTCATCGCTTCTCGGCCTTTTGGCTAAGATCAAGTGTAAGTTCCCCTTCTTCCAGAAAGTCTTTCCTAATTTCTCTTAATTTGTCTTCTGTGCATTTGCTATTTGCACCCAACATACTCTTCCCTTTTCCCATCTTAGCACTTAACGTGCTTTATTGTGATTGGATACTAATTGATGTGTAGGGTCCCCCACCAGACCATAGTTCTCTGAGTAAAGATGCCTTTGAAAGATTTTATAACCACTGTAACTTCACATTGTCTAGTATAACAGATGCTTAATAAAAATCATTGAATGGATACAAGGAATAGTCATAGAAACCCAAACAAACCCATAAAATCATCCTAATATGTACATTCTCAAAGATGTGTGTACACAAATATGACATATGCACAAACAAGTTTATGCACTGTTACACCTTCCTCCACTCCCCGCCACCCCCCACATCCATGTGCATAAGGCAGACACACACTCCCCCAGGCACAGAGATGCAAACATATGGATCGGGCCCACCTGGGTACTATTATACACATACCCACCAGCCACACACACACACACACATGCACACGCACGCACCTCAAGGAAGATATTTTCTTTGCACTTGTATTCACAACCTGTGCATGCAAATTGGATTTTCGGAGCATTCTAATCCTTTGTTGACATTTATTAAGACAAAACAGAGGTGGGCAGACACAGCCTTTTGGCTGGGCGGATGCATCTTTGCTGCGATGTAATGTCAGAAACTGTTGATGCAGAATTAATGCTCACTTTTACGAGTTTATCTTATGTCATAGAGTTGAAAAAAACCTCGGTGTAAATATTCATCATACGGCTTAATTGGTTTGACGTACCGTAGCAACAAGCACGGCGCCAGACGCTTGCTATGGAGGCCTCCGCGTTGTTTCAAAGTCTTTATTATTATGACAGCAAAGTCTTGTTCATTAAAGTTTCACAATCCATTTTCATTAGGTTGAAGCTGAGTCTGTAAATGAACAGTTGCTCTGAAAAATCAAGCCCTCACAGTTCTCGCTGGGGAGGCAGCGCGTCTGTATTAATTATCAGGACGCTGGTGTCGATCGACGATGTTAATTGCACTGATGGCTCGTTATTTGGGGAATTGCCATGCATTTCATGCAGGGATAATAAAAATGAATTTTTAAACAAAGAGACTTAAAATAATATCGAATCTGCAGAGAATACCAACATCAAAGGCGTATCTCAAAGCTTTGAATTTTATCTTTGTGGTCCAAAATGTTAAAGAGGCGCCCGCAATGCAGTTGGTTCCAGTTTGCAGTGAAGGAAAACAAAACAAGAGTTAATTAACTGTTATTACAAACCTTTTCAACTTTAATTTGACTTTCAAATATTAGCATTTATCTATGAACTGTGCTTCTGGGTTTGACAAATTAGTTTTCACAGAACAAGTTTAATTAGGCGTCATTGTGCTTTTATGTCAGTTTTCAGAGCTCCAGACAATGAATGGATTAACTTATTAAAAGTCATCTGTTTAAAAGACTTTGTCGAATGGCAAATGGGTGGGCAAAGTTGCTTGGCTTTGCAGGGAGATGGGGAAAATGATATTGCTGGTTGGGTGTCGGGGGGGTTGTACATCAGATGAAAAGAGAATTGGCATCCCTACCAGCTGAAGCCTGCTTTCTGGGCACCTCCACCTTCTCGCCCCCTCAGGAACTGAGGGATCTGCGGCCATGTACCAACACAGTGCCTAGGAAAATTGAGTCGAAGAAAGCACTATCCCTATTGCAGAGGAAGGGAATGACACAGAGTCATTACCGTAGAATTTAGGGTCTGTTCACATGGCAATCTGCAACTGATGATGCATTATATTGCGTGAGTCTCTAATTCAGAGGTCAGCAAACTTTTTCTGCAAAAGACATACGGTTTCTGTCACCACTGTGCAACTCTGCCATTGTAGTCTGAAAACAGTCATAGACAATAGGTAAACAAATGGGAACTGCTATGTTCCAGTAAAACTTCACGTATAAAAACAGGAGATGGGGGCCATCCTTGGCCTGGGGTTGTTGCTGCCGACACCTGCTACCTGCTACCTGCTGTAGCTGAATGTCATGTGTTGGTCTGGTTGCACCAACCAGAATACATTCAACAAAAGGGGGTCTCCTCTCTACCAATAAGAGCATTATATTTAAAACAGCATCCCTCACCCTGTCTCACTGTCTCTTTGCCAGGCTCTATTTTCTTCTTAGCATATGTATCATGTGGTGTATTATGTATTTAATTTGTATTTTGTTTGTATCTCCCAACCAGAGCATAAGCTCCAAGAAAGCAGGGCCTTGGTCCGTGGTGATTTCTGTGCCGACACAGCATCTGCACAGAAAAGGTACCCAGTAATTCATCAGGTATCTATGTGCCAGGCACTGGGAGGGGAGGTAATGTTTGCCCTGGAGATGCTCACCATCCAGTCCAGCTATACCGTAAGTGGTCACAGCAGAGTGTACTAAAAGGTAGAACAGGCAATGACCTTGAACGCCAAGTTGAGGATGTCTTCTTAGCATATGTATCATGTGGTGTATTATGTATTTAATTTGTATTTTGTTTGTATCTCCCAACTAGAGCATAAGCTCCAAGAAAGCAGGGCCTTGGTCCGTGGTGATTTCTGTACCGACACAGCATCTGCACAGAAAAGGTACCCAGTAATTCATCAGATATCTATGTGCCAGGCACTGGGAGGGGAGGTAATGTTTGCCCTGGAGATGCTCACCGTCCAGTCCAGCTATACCGTAAGTGGTCACAGCAGAGTGTACTAAAAGATAGAACAGGCAATGACCTTGAACGCCAAGTTGAGGATGTCGGTTGTTATTCCATGGGTGATGGAGTTGCCATGGGGGCCTCCCAGACAGGGGAGGAGGAGGACTGGATATGCATAAATATCTCTGCTTATTTCCCCAGGGTCTATAAGAGGCCAAGAGAAGGTGTTCTTATCCACCAGGGATCTGGGCAGCTCTCCTCTTCCCAGTGTGGCCTGTTGGGGCAGAGCAAGCTGTGTCCCTGAAGATTGCCCTCCAGGGATGTTCACTGTAGCCACCCCAGGATTATACACACAGGCCTGGGGGTGGATGCTAGGGCCAGGACCAGGGTGAGGCAAGAAGCCAGTATGCATTACTGAAGAAGGCACTCCCTTAGGTGCTCAGCCTGCAGCTACACAAACCCAAGGAGAGCACCTTCTTATATGTTGCGCTTCGGGCTTCTTGCCTGCCTTGGCCTAGTCCCAGCCTGGGGAGGCAGCTGGTCCAGAAGGAGAATGAACTAAGTGGCTAGGACTTTTGGCATCTGCTCAGAATGGAGAAGTAGAGGTATAGAAGGGAACCTGGACTTCCCTGAGTTTGAACCGTGGAAAGAATAGTAGGGCCAGGCGGTGGGGCTCTTAAGGAAGGAGAAAGGAAGGGAGATGGATTTCAGGGGTCCGGGACCATCGCGGCTCCCCCACCTCTAGATTCTTCTTCTCCAGCTTCCCACTTCTGGGCTTAGTGCCCTTGAGTCCCTGCTGTAGATTCAGCCTGCCTATGCATCAAGACCAGAGGCACACTGGGCAGGCAGGACTGAAATGGCTTTGGTTCACCTCTACTGGGTAGACATGATAAGCTTCTGTGGGCTGTACATGGTGCTCCCTCTGGAGCTCTCTACAAAGCTTCTGTCTGCTCTTTCACTCAGTTCCCCTCCCCTGGGGTTGTTGTGCTCAGAGCTTGGCTTTGGCTCAGATGGAAGTCTACCCTTGACTCCCTTGGGATGGGCCATCATCCTCGGGTCATCACCTCAGAGGATGGTTGCCCACCTGCCTGACCCTGTATGCTGGGTTCCCCTCCCCAGGGCCTTATTTCCCTGTAGGAGTTGTCCTGCTTATGGGCTCCTTTAATGTCTGGACACTTCTGAGTCATTCAGACCCTGAATCTTACCAGCCTTAGAGGCCAGTCCCCGGACGTGTCCAAGATTAATCCATAGTTCTCTGCAGAACTCACCAGCTCTAGGAGGTTACTATTAGTGTTACACTCTGGTGTTATACTCTGGGCAGGATAATTATAGTTTGGCCATTACACAACAGGGAAAGGGGGACATCAGACAGTATCTTACAGATGGAATGAAAATAACAAAACTATGGTCGGGCAGTTGTTAACTGTGCTCCAGACAAGTAGGACGGTTTTCCTTCGGAATCCCAATGTTTAAGATTGCTTCAGATACATCTCATTGCCACTACCCAAGAGGTACCTCAGTGAGAAGAAAAACAAAATGTTATCATTTTGTCCTTATGGCAATCTTTTGAAGATAGAATTATCATTCCCATTTCACAGATGTGAAAACTTTGGTTTGGAGAGATGAGACAACTTGGATCAAAGAGCCAGAAGCTTGTCAGTCTGATCCCAAGACCATGCTCGGCCATGGCTTTCCATGCTGACCATACCCTGAAATGCATGCCCGGGGCGGGGGGATTTGAGCCCAAGGCCCTCTAAGGGAGCCAAGAAGATTGGGCACCCTCTTTTTTTTACCTTATCATTCCCTGGAAAGACAACGATGGCTGGGTGCATACATGCAAATGACATCCAGCTTCTCACTGCCAGATCCCTGAGCACAAGCACTTGTTGTTCATTTCTATAAATGTTAACGTATCAGGATGTATTTTGACACACTACTAAGATAAGTGCTAGAACTGACAATAATAATGTATAATTTATGTCTCTCATATTACCTTCCCATCACTGTGCTTACATTATTACATAAATTAGTTTAATGTATCTGACATTCATCAGATAATTTAAGCATTTGTTCTTTTGTCTCTGTCTCCTGCTTGCAAGCTTCTAGGCTGGAGATCATGGCACCATCGTGGCACTGATTTGCGGGAATGCCGGCAAAGTTATGGAAGACTTTTTGACATTCATGGAGGAGATTTACTTTTTGTGCGAGCAATGCCATAGGGTACAGACAGCCACGGAAGAAGCACTCACTTCTGAGGTAGCTGTAAAAATGGCCACGATTCTTCCCATCCCAAGATGTATGCACCCATGCAATGTGACGTTGGAGGTTCTTCCATGCAAAGGTGAAGTCTGTTTCTCTACCATTTGAATCTGGGATTGGCCATGTGTCTGGCTTTGGCCACACAGGCATTAACAAACTTGTGTACGGTGACTTGCCCTCTTACTCCTTTTGGAAATATGCACTTACTCTCATGTGTGTGAGCCCCAAACAGCCTGTGAAAAGTTGAGACCGGTGGCCCAGTTACATTCTTTGACCCTACTGATATACAGCCAATTGCCAGACATGTGAATGAGGCCACTCACTGCTCGCTGACCGCTGCCGTGTGGATGAGCCCCATGGGTCCCTGGAAGAACCATCCAGCAGATCCCAGCCTAAGTGGTGACCCATGGAATTTTGAGCTAAATGAATGGCTGCTTTTTAAAGACGATATGTTTGTGGTGATACGTTACACGACAAAAAATGACAGATAGAAGGCTGAAGTTGACTTATAGGGGAGTCCTACCCACAGTTGTTGGAGAAAAGGAGGTATTTCTTGAGTTCCTGCTGTACCTCCAGCCTGGGCCAGGCACTTATGTATATATTATCTCCTTTGGTCCTCACACTGGGTATATTATTTCCATTGTGAAGTTGGCTTCATTATTATCCACACTTTATAGTCCAGGAGACTTGAGATTCAGAATATTTAGTTTGCTTTCCCAAGATCATAAACCCAATGAGTAGTAAAGCCTGGATTCCAACTCAGATGTGTCTGCACGAACATCCTAACCGTGAACATTTATTGGGATCTTTAGAAGGAAGAGAAAAGTTTGTAGCAATTAATTCTGAATTTGCATTTTTGCCCTGGCGAGGGACATCCATACGACAAATCCAAGTGTTTGATATGATGATGGTCCAAGGAACGTCAGTACAGTGCTGCCATTTGCAAGGCCTCCTTACTTGTATTATCTCGTTAATTAATTAACCTGGGCCTTGTGGAATCAGTATTGATGTCTTTTTTTTTTTTTTTTCCAGAATAGGCAAGTAGATTTAGAGAGGTTAAGGAATTTGCCACAAACAACCAGAGGACCCAAGACATGAACTTAGAACTCCTAAATCCAAACCCTATGCCTGCTCTCCTAAGCCAAGCCATCTCTCTTTCTAGTTTTTCTCGGGGAACCTCAGGCTGGATGCTTTACCCTCCAATGACCTTGTCATTGACAGAAATGAAGACAATAGATTCAGAGATATCACCTGAGTGCAGGTCTCTGCACTAGGCCCTGGAAGGTTGCAGAGACAAATATGGTTTAGGTCTTGTCCCCTGCTCTCCAGCTGGGGAGACAGCACTCCACAGTATGTAATATCCGGGTCTATGTAGTGCTATTGTGTGGTGGAGTATCATCACATGATATGGTATATTGATGCCTTCTTTTCAAGTGATGCTAACGCATGTCCGCTTAAATAAATCAACATATCCATTTTCACAGTCACGGCCTGTGATCCTTGGGTGCCCCATGGGGCCCCTCCAAAGTGCGTCGCTCTGTTTTCCTGTTCACAAGTGTTAGGAAGCAGTCAAAGATTTAAAACAGAAATGTCCGGTATTGGTAAAGGTCTGGAGAAGCTGGTAGAATTGGCAAATTGATATACATTTTTCTGGGGGGCAATTTGGATTAGGTAACAAAACATTCATATATTTGACCCTCAGATTCTGGGAATTTATTCTAAGGAAATTACCAACCATAAAGATATGCAAAGATTTAGCTGTCATATTTTTATGATGATAACATTTAATTGGAAAGAACCTAAATATACAATAACAGTTATTGGTTAAATGAAATATAATACATCCACACACTGCACTATTAACCGGTAAGTTCAAATGATGTAGTAGATGAATAACATGAGGTATCGTGGAGGAAAAGGCAGATAATAAAATAGATTGTATTGCAGTGTGGATTCACCATGTAAACAAAGTTATACGGAAAACTTCTGCAAGGTTATACAGTCACTCTCCTTATCCACAGTTTCCCTTCCCATGGCTGTCAGTTACCTGTGGTCCATCTTGGTCCGGAAGCAGATGATCCTCCTTCTCACCCATAGTCGGAATGTCAATAGTCACCTAATGCTGTGTCATAATGCCTATGTCGTTCACCTCAATCACGTAGGCATTTTATCCTCTCATAGCTTCATAAGAAGGGTGGGTACAATACAATAAGATATGTTGAGAAAGGGACCATGTTCACATAACTTATTACAGTATATTATTGTGATTGTTCTATTTTATTATTTACTTACTTTTGTGAATCTCTGACTGTGCCTAATTTATAAATTAAACATTATCTGGGGCGCCTGGGTGGCTCAGTCGGTCAAGCGTCCAACTTCAGCTCAGATCATGATCTCACAGTTCGTGAGTTCGAGCCCTGCATCGGGTTCTGTGCTGACAACTCAGAGCCTGGAGCCTGCTTCGGATTCTCTGCCTCCCTCTCTCTCTGCCCCTCCACCCCCCATTCTCTGTCTCTTTCTCTCTCTCAAAAATAAATAAACATTAAAAAACATTATCGTAAGTAGGTATGTATACATAGTAAGTATGTATGTATGTATCGTATGTAAGTATATATAGGGTTTGGTACTGTCTGTGGTTTCAGTGCATCTACTGTGGGTCTTGGAGTACAAATAAAGGAATTTCTATATCCTAAAGTATTAACAATGTCTATTTCTGGGGGATAGATTATGAAATTAGGAGTATTTCTTATTTTTTCTGTATGTTTATTTGTATTTTTTACATTTTCTTCATTGGTGGCTTAAGGCTTTTGTGGTGAAAAAAATAAAAGAGAATAAAAGTCTTAATAAACAGCATTCAGAAGTGTAAATAAAATTTTCACAGCATCTGTTTGCCAAAACCTGGAAATCTGAGCAGCACCCATGCGCTGGCTTTGAATTTGATAGACAAGAAGATGCACAATTTAAGAAGTGAGGGATGAGAGAAATGCCATCAGATTTGGGTACCAATATCCCATTGGTTCCGCCCCCATCCCAAAGCTATGTGCAATTCTTACAGAGCTCATGTTTGCTTTTATTTTGATTCAAAACTTATCTAGTACAAAGAGGGGAGGCTTTGGTGTCAGCCAGATATGGGCTCAGATCCAACCGTTTTGCTGCCTGAATGATACTGGGCAAGTCACATAGCTTCTCCAAGTGTTCGTTTCTTTATCTGCAAAGTGGGAATACACAATCTAGCTTGCAGCAATGTTGAGAGAATTAGATCCACTTTGTGTAAAAAGCCAAGTGTAGTGCCTGACATATAGTATGTGTTCAATAAATTATCATTATGGAAGTGTGTTTGTTTTGGTGCTATTTTCGATAGAGCCATACAGTAGGGATACTAGGTCCGTTTTTTCTCTTGTGGGCAAAAGGAATCAGCAAGAGCAACGTACTTTTGCAGGGTCCTAAGTAGGGAGTGCTGGTTGCCTCCTGAACCCAGGACTTCTCTCCTCCCTGGCAGTGGCTTTTTTGTTCGTTTGTTTGTTTCAACGCCTATTTCACCCATCTCCCTACCTACTGCGCCTCTTTTTTTCCCCATCACTTATCACACAGCAGTGGCATTTTAAACAGGCTCCTACATGTCTCCCGAGGCTCAACCAAAACATCTCCGCTCTTGGGCAGAAGCGTATTTCCTCTTATGGGCAGGTCAGGATCATCATCTCGCGTGTGTAGCACTGTGCGTCATTCACCCTCACTATAAACGTGGCTTAGCTTAGAATGAGGCTTGGTGCTGTCTCTGCACACCTGTCCTGACGGCAGATGTTGGTAACTGATCATGATACCCTTTCCTACTGAGTCCGGGCACAGTCGTGGGGAGTCTTCTCCACGTGGTGTTTTGTTCAACTCTTGCCAATTGATCAGAGGTTGCAAACGAGATGAAAACCACTTGCCTTCTTTGGATGAAACCTGGGTGGGTGAGGAAGGGGCGGCAGGGGCTGCGGCTTCACCTGTTTTCGCCTCCTAATTTGCTTCTGGGAGATTAGGAGAAGAGTTTTTTCCTGTGTTTTCTTCCTCTACTCGGTGAAGTCCTAGGGTTAGATCAGGGCTGGTGATAGGTCTCCTTTCACGAGTCTACCTTGATGAATTAGTATCTCGACAAAGAGTGTTTTGCACAAACGTATTCCAAGGCTGCATGTGGGCTGGGCTCACGTGGTACTGTGGTGGGCTAGAGATGTCTCCCATGGCATGGAAGGGGTTGGGCAATGGTAGGTGTGCCAGGTGTTTGTCATTCCTGGATTGGATGGTTTCCAGTAGCTCTAAATTTCTGCTTTTCCAGAAAGCCGAGGGCCAAAGGGGAAAGTGACTGGTCCAAATGCATCTGTGGCAAAGCCAGTACTATGCCCTGGGGTTCAGCTCCCTGTCTGGGACTTTTTCACAAAGACCCAAATCTGACATCGAGTCTGGGCAGCGTGAGTGTTCCTCAAAAGGAAATTCAAGTTCTCCGTGAAGGGGCAATGTCAGTCCTTCCTTCCCTGGGACTGAGCCTGGCTGTCCCCAGAGGGCTGTCTGTTCTGTCTGATAGTCCTGGCTTTAGCATTGACCTCTGGAGATGGGCACCGGGCTGTTCTTCCATGCTACCCAGGATTTCTTTCTGGGTCCTTCCTAAAAGGCTTGGGGAAGGAAGTGATTAGATTCCAAGCCTTTCTCCTGGGGCGGAGTTGGGGGGGGGTATTTCCCAGAGTGGGGCTTTGCCTAGGCAGGGGGCTCAGCTGAGAGCTACAGGGAAGCAGCAGGGGCTCCTTAAATATGCAGACGGAGCAGCTGCCTTTGATCTCTCCAGCGGCAGAAGCAGCCACTCCCTGCTGAGCTGGAGTGTGCATGTGGGCCTGAGGGTGGCATGTGGGTTTGGGTTAACATGTAAATGAGGGCAGACTGGACCTCAACATGTGCATGGTGCACGTATGTGTGCACACGCAGGTACCGCTACGGGTTCGTGTGTGTTCGTAAGTCTGCAGATGTGTGCCCATATCCGTGTATGGGAGTTGTGTGTGTGCCTGTGTGTGCCATGTGGCTTTGTTGGCCTGAGCCCATGTCTACACATTAGCTCATCCAAGATATCTCTATAGCACAACGATGTTATCTGCCCAGCGATCCCCAGTTGGGACAATTTATTCACAGCATCACTCCTTATTCACAGTCTTACTGCTGGAGCCACCGCAGAAGCACAACCAGGTCCTGCCTCCCGGCTCAATTTAATCTGTCAAGGGATGAGTCAATTCCACTCACAAGGTCACAGATGGTCAGGAGACAGTGCGATAGATTGGGTTACTGTTCAAAGCGTTCAGTGTCTCCTTTCCCCCTTCTGATGTCAGGAATGGCTGAATGACCTCTTTTGGCCAATGGCATGAGATCTCAGGTAACCCATACCACACTTGGACAGAAGTTCTAAGAGACTTTGCATGGCTTGCCACCTCTCCCCCTCCTTTCCCTCGGCCATGTGACATGCAGAGAAAGGCTGTTTTGTCACCCCGAGGCTCAGAAAGGAAATACCATGGAGCAGAGCCACAGCCAACCCGTAATAAATATATAACATAAATATATAACATAAACCTTCTGGGAGCATACCATGGAGACCTTGGCGTTTTGTTTTGTTGTGTTGTGTTGTGTTGTGTTGTGTTTGTTACCGCAGCATAACCTACCCTAGGCTAACTCAAACAAAGGGGCCTGGGATCACTTGTCACATCCCTTGGACTTTTGGTCTTGGAACCAGAAAACACTTGTAGTCATTTCTACCTACTGTGATCTGTGGCCCGAGGTTAGGAATGTGTACCCTGTTTCCCATACATGGAGAAACAACTTATTTCCCACAGTTAGCTACACACGAGCTTTTGTGAGAAGCCAGCAAAGAGAGAAATAGTCCAGAGAAAGAGAGGCCAAAGTAGGTGATGAACTTGGTGAAGTCCATGGTTCTGAGTTTAGTTGTTCTTGAGGCCCAGCTGAATTCTTGAATTCTTTCACTAGTCCCCTCTTTTTTAAATTTTTTTTTAATGTTTATTTATTTTTGAGACAGAGAGAGACAGAGCATGAACGGGGGAGGGTCAGAGAGAGGGAGACACAGAATCTGAAACAGGCTCCAGGCTCTGAGCTGTCAGCACAGAACCTGACGCAGGGCTTGAACTCACGGACCGCAAGATCATGACCTGAGCCGAAGTCGGATGCTTAACCGACTGAGCCACCCAGGCGCCCCATTTTTTTTTTTATTTTTTTTTTTTAATGTTCACTAGTCCCCTCTTAATGAAAGCCAGTGTGAGTTGGGTTTCTGTCCCTTGCACCAAGGCTCTAACGCAATATGCATGTTTTCTTACGACTTCATACATGTGCATGTTACACTGCTATGAGTTTGCACGTGTGTTTGTGTCTGTGCATGTATGTGCCATGTTTGTGGAAGGTGTGTGTCTGGGTATCTTTGCGGGGCCTGGTAATCATGTGCAGCCATATGTTTATGGCATACAGGTATGTGCACAGATCTGCTAACACATAGTAGGTGTCAAATGAATGTTTTCTGAATAAGTATGTTGTACTTTAAGACAAGGTGTGCCTGTTGCACAACCAGTGGCTTAGAAGGAACAGCATGGGGAGGAGGGATTGAGTATGCATGGCAATGTTCCGCTAGGACATCTCTGGCTATACTTGGACTCTGGGCACGAACTACTCTCATGCTTTTATTCCTCTCCAAAGGATTTACACTTTGGTGCCACAGATTGCTCCTTGGGCTTCTATCTGGCTGGGCTTTATCTCATCTTGGTCCCTTGACAGGAAAAACAATTAGCTCAGGCCTACCCAGCCAGTCTCCAGTGGTGCTGGGACAGCCACTATGGAGGCCCAGGAAAGGCCACAGTTTCAGGAGGCATTTCTGGAAGATCACTTAGGTCCAGAGTCAGGAGGACTGATGTCACTCCCAGCCATCTGCTGAAGCTCGGGGTCAGGTGTTTATTGTTATAACAGGGAATTTTAATCAACAGACTTTCTGCATTTGACTTTGGCAGTTTTATGATTAGGTGGTTTGACAGAAACTTGGGACTTGATTTTTGCTATTTTCACGTTATTGTCATGTGTTAGGAAAGTATTTTGAATTGGTGAGGTGGAAAGATTGAAGAGACAGCAGTGAAGGGCAGTGGAGCCGAGACGGCAAGATTGCTACAAAGAAGGGAAGCATTACACTTGGGGGCTCTCTGAGTGAGAGCCTGGGGCTCAAAGGAATTTTTAAGATCAGCTGGTCCAACCCACCCCTATGCTCAAATTCTCTGGGTAAATATTAATTGTAGTGACTCTAATAATAGCTACTTTATGTTGAGCACCTATTAGCCTTCCAGGAAGTTGTTCTAGTCAGGCTTGATAGGGTGCAGGGAATAGAGACCCACCCAGGATAGCTCTCCTCTCCTCTCTTTCCCTTCCTTCCTTCCTCCCTTCCTCCCTTCCTCCCTCCCTCCCTCCCTTCCTTCCTCCCTTCCTTCCTTCCTTCCTTCCTTCCTTCCTCCCTTTTCTCCCCCTCCTTCATCCCTTTCTCCTTCCTTTTGTCTCCTTCCTTCCTGTCCCTCCCTCCTCTTCCTCCTTCCCTCTTTCCCCCCTCCCTCCTCACTGCTAACTATAAGGAGCTTTTTATTATTCCTGATCCTCGACCCATATCTTTTGATCTTTGTTAGTCTCTTGGCTCAATACAAAATGTGTCCAAACCTTCTTCTGTGGGACTTCTCTGCAGAGATGTGAAGTCAGGTATTGTGGCCCCCAGAGTGGTGTCTTCTCCAGATCCTTTGGCTTCGACTCTGTGTTCCAAGCCCTCTCCCTATCCTGTCTTCCAAATCAAGCCTGTTGAGCTCTCTCTTTAAGCATGGCTTCCAGTTCTTGACTCTTTCCTCCCTTCCGGGGTATAATTAGTTTGGCAGCAACCCAAACATGAAAACATCCTTCGAGAAAGACTTGCTATGCTCCAGTTGTCCTGAAGTGCCTCATAACCCAGGACGACCTTTGTGAAGATGCCGGAGGCCTCGAATCCAGTCAAGATGACCAGGTATCATTAGTCCTGGAAAGTTTGGTGCAGCTCAATTCATTTGGCAAACATTTAAAGTATGGATTTTGTAGTCAAGCAGACCTAAATTTGGCTCTGGGTCCATAATTTTTTAGTTATCTGATTTAGTAGCAAGGAGTGATCACTTTGAGCACCAGTTTTTCTCATTTGATTTACAAAGGGCTGTCATACCTAACTCATGGGTTTTTCATGAGGATTAAATGAAACCACATGTGTGAAACCCTTAGAACAACGCTTCATCCAACCAACCATTCATTTATCCATTCATCTATTCACTGTGCTAAGAGTTTTGGGGGCTCACGGGGGGCAGACAGAGTTCTTGCCCTTCCAGAATTTAGAGTGGCACATACTTGCCATGCACTCAGCAGATATTGCCCTGCTGACCTCTCACATGCTTCTGCATGCACAGGAGACAGTGGTTGGCAACTGGGTGTGGGCAGAGATACAAAAATAAATAAAACAGGGCAACTTCTTTCAAGGAACTGCAGTTTCAGGAGCAACACTATGTTATTGTAGGGTTGGGGAGGGGGCTGACTAAAATTTTAAGCTCAAATTAAACTTTGACACCAAGTCCTAGAAAGAAACTAAAAACCTTGACTTTCTTAGTGACTGGAAAGCTAGTAGAAGACAATGGTCCAAACTGGACCAGAGGTAGCCTATAGTCATAGAAGTCCAATTTCTCAGAGAGACCAGCAGGGAGAGAACCTGGATCAGGAAGAATGGCTAGTTCTTGTCAGCTCAGACTGGGAAGTATGGGGAGGTGAGTTTCATGAAGTCTGTTCCTGCAGATCTCGCTCTGGTTCATGCATTCATTAATTCCTAAACATTCATTGAGAGACTGCTAGGTGCCAGGCATATGTGACATGTTGGTATAGATCCTTCTCTTTAGGCTCTCAGGTGGGGGGCAATTTGCTGACAAACCAGTATAATGAATGCTAACATGGGGAAGGGATGTCACGGCAGCTTCCTATGTTATGGGGATATAGGGAAGGACAATCCTTTTCCAAAAAGAACAGTGATTCTCAACTGGGGCAATTTTACCCCCCAGCGGACATTTGACAAGGTCTGGAGACAGACTTGGCTGTCACATAGGTGATGGTTTGCCATTGGCATCTAGAAGAGAGAGGCTGGAAATGCCACTAAATGTTCTATGATGTAAAAGATAGCCCCCCCCAAAAAAACCCCAAAGAATAATGGGGCTCAAAATGTTACAAATGCTGCTATTGAGAAACCTTGACCTAGAGGGATTATAGAAACTTTCTCAAAAGAAGAGATACTGAGTTGTGTCCATAAGGATGAAAAATCAACTGGATAAAGAATGCATCTGAGGCAGACTCTCCAAAAAGAGAGACAGTTTATTCAAATATCTGGAAATGGAGTGAGTGCAAGAAAACAAAAACAGAAGCCAGGGGAGAGGGGAAAGGGAGCTTCTGGGAAGTTTACTGTGGTGGGAACACAAGGTCTCAGGCAGGAAAGGATAACAGGAGAGCTCAGTAGTAATCCATGGTCTGAGAGGAATATTTCACTCTAAGAGTAAAGGCTGGGGCATGTGGTTTGGACTCTCACACAGTAGCATTTTCAGGATATTTCTATTGTTTTTGGAATGGGTTGTGTGTCATCCAGAAATTTAGAAGTCATATCTCTAAGAGTCATAGCCCATAGCTTCCAGTGGGACCCTACAGGGCATAGAGGAAGCTTTGGTATGAACATCTTTGGTATCAGACACTACTCCTTTCTCTTTAGCCTGAGCATTGTCTGGAGGTTTGAGAATTTCTCTAAGGTAAGGCTGAATTTCACTTCCTCAACAAAAGTTGCTGGGAGCTTCCCCTCCTGTTTAGTAGCTATGGGCAAAAGCCTTCTGGGAACGTTTCAAGATGGATCCAGAAGGAGCCAGTTCTTGGAAGACACATGAGGGGTGTAGGGAGTGAGATCTCTGAAGGTGGTCAGGTAAAGAGGGCACATCTGGACCCAAGGGATGGGTGGGTCTAGGGAACCCTTTGCTGAGCGTGCTGGTCTAGCATGAAAGGGGTCATTTGGAATGGGATCCCAGGTGCCTTCACTGAGTCGGATGAGACAAGAGCTGCCTCACAATCCTAGTTGGAGACCTCCAGCTCTCGCAGGAGGCATCCTGTCATCTGGGGCTGTAGGGGCAGAAGATCATAGAGAATGGAATGACACACGGTCAAACCACTCCATCTGTGTCCCCTCTCTCTTTGTTTCCCTTTTCTGTCTCTGACTCTGACCTTTCGTCCTTGGTGTTTTCTCCCCTCTCATTGCCTTCATCTTCTTTCTTTGTTGAAGGTGACTTGAAGCCAGGTCATGAATGCCAAGTTAAAGAACTGGATTTCATGCTAAATTTATTCAGCAGTACACTCAGCAAACATCCACCAATTTTTAGTTCCTAGCATAGAGAGTAACACATTTTAAATGCTCAAGAACCATTTGTTAAATGAGTGTATAGATGTATGAATTTAAGTCTTAAATGTCATGTCTTTGGAGAAGCCTCTCTCAGACCATCTTATGGACCAAACTCCTCCATTCCAACCCAGTCTCTATACCTTGCCTCATTTCATTTCCTTCAAAATACTTATAAGTATCTGAAATTTTATTAAGATATTTTTTTGTTTGTATGCTACGGTCTGTGTCTCCTACTCGAATACAAGCTCTGGGAAACTAGGACATTTGTCTGGTTCACCTTGTCTCCCCTGTGCCTGTAAGAACGTCAGGTATGCAGCAGGCACTCTCAAATATTTACTGGATAAAGAGGTTTATTCTGGATCAGGCCCTGTGATCAGCACTGGGGATTCAGAGCTGAACAAGATGTGGTCTCTGGCTAAAAGACTCTCCTATGTGGAATTGAAAACTCCTAGTAACTTCTGGAAGAGATACTACTGGAGTTCCTTGAGAGGTTGACTCATCTGCCATCATGGAGAGAGTATGAGTGTAAGAGACTACTAACACACAACTCCAAAAAACATCAGTGACATAATGTAATCAAAATTCTATTTTTTCTTTCTTCACAGTTCAATGAGGGTAGGCAGCTCTTGGCCAAATGGTGACTCAGGAACCTGGGGTCTTCCATTTTGTGATCCCATTTGTCAACGTCAGAATATGGGCACCGTGAACCTCCCAAGGGAGGATAGTGAAAGATCCCAAGTGGGGGATTTTTATGGGCCATAGGAATTGCCACGTGTGATGTTGGTGTACGTTTCATTGGTCACAACCCACTCATATGGTCCCAGCTAACCACAAAGCCTGGGAATGTTATCCATCTATGTTGCCCAGAGGAAAAGGAAATGAATTTGGTGATTACACAGCTTTTTGTTTTTGCCATAGACGGGATGGAAGGGAGAGGTCATGGACGAAGGCAGGGAGACCACTGGTCCATGAGCACCAGTACCAAGGTAAAAGCAGCAGCCATGTCTGTTGAAAGAGAATTGGACCTGACTATAATCAAACTCAGAAGTTAAAGTCAGGTAATAACATACTGGTTTGATGGGTCTATTAATAAAATTACCATGAAACTTGCATCAGAGATGCCTTCTGACTCTGCTCTTGCTTCCTCATTAGAAGTTATTTTGAGGAGGACATTGTCTGCTGCTCTGTGAGTTTGCTGTTGATACGAAGTGATGAGGTTCCATCTTATTAAAAGGATGGTTGGAGCATGGACAGAGGGTGAGAATTTTAGGCACAAGAATTGCCCCAATTTTTTTTGTGGTGTCTCCATTCTTTAGATTTCATGTAAAGTCTTCACCAGTATGAGAGAGTGTCCATTATATGCCTAGCTCCGTGCCAGATGCTCTGGGACTGTAAGAAGGGAAAGATAGGAAACTAGCTCTCAAGTGACATGCGTTTTTCTTCAGGGAGATTCAAGTAACTCATGCGGCACAATTATGGAACTCAAACGCTGAATACGCAGGTGCTATGTGTTGCGTGGGTCCCCAAAAAGGTGAGGCAAGTATAGGCAGGTGTGGATGGAAATGTGTCTGAGGGAGGTGGCACTTGAGTCGGGTTGCCTGGAGTTTCCTGAAAAGTCACGATTCTCTTGGGAGCTTGTATGTTCCCTGAGTTTGGGGGTCAGATGGGCCTACATTGGAATCTGGGTTCTATTTCTAACTCATCTATGATATTGAGTAAACATAGAGTTCCTGGCAGAGGAAATGCTAGATAAGTGGTAGATGTTAGATCATAACAGAACGGTGTAAGTATGGTCCCTGAAGCCAATTTTTTTGGGTGTGAATCCCAGCTCAGTCCCTTACTTTCTGTGTGTTTATGGGCAAGCAGGGTAACCTCTCTGTGCCTCAATTTCTTCATCGGTAAAGTAGGTATCATGATACTGCCTATCTTGTAGGGTTGCCATGAGTGGTAAATCCATTAATTCGTCTAAAAAGCATGTAACAGTGCTATGTAAGTTGTAGCTATTATTATCGCTGTTAGAAAGACAATCATGTGGGATGCCTGGGTAGCTCAGTCAGTTAAGCATCCGACTCTTGATTTCAGCTCAGGTCATGTTCTCACATTCATGAGTTCAAGCCCCATGTGTATCTCCACACTGCTGACACTGCGGAGCCTGCTTGGGATTCTCTCATTGTCTCCCTCTCTCTCTCCACCCCTCCCTGGCTTGCATTCTCTCTGTCCCTCAAAACAAATAAATAAACTTAAAAAAAGAAAGACAATCATTTTATTTCCACACATGATCACCCTACACTGAGAAATAGTGGTGTTTTTTCATTGAAGACCCACAGAACGATTCAGGCACTTGTGGGGGCTGTGTGTGTGTGTGTGTGTGTGTGTGTGTGTGTGATGGGAAGTGATGGTCCAACGATGGCACCTTTCTCACGTCGCGACACTGACATATGTATTTTCTTTTTTTTTTATTTTTATTTTTTTTTCAATATATGAAATTTATTGTCAAATTGGTTTCCATATAACACCCAGTGCTCATCCCAAAAGGTACCCTCCTCAATACCCATCACCCACCCTCTCCTTCCTCCCACCCCCCATCAGCCCTCAGTTTGTTCTCAGTTTTTAAGAGTCTCTTATGCTTTGGCTCTCTCCCACTCTAACCTCTTTTTTTTTTTTTTCCTTCCCCTCCTCCATGGGTTTCTGTTAAGTTTCTCAGGATCCACATAAGAGTGAAAACATATGGTATCTGTCTTTCTCTGTATGGCTTATTTCACTTAGCATCACACTCTCCAGTTCCATCCATGTTGCTACAAAGGGCCATATTTCGTTCTTTCTCATTGCCACGTAGTACTCCCTTGTGTATATAAACCACAATTTCTTTATCCATTCATCAGTTGGTAGACATTTAGGCTCTTTCCATAATTTGGCTATTGTTGAGAGTGCTGCTATAAACATTGGGGTACAAGTGCCCCTATGCATCAGTACTCCTGTATCCCTTGGGTAAATTCCTAGCAGTGCTATTGCTGGGTCATAGGGTAGGTCTATTTTTAATTTTCTGAGGAACCTCCACACTGCTTTCCAGAGCGGCTGCACCAATTTGCATTCCCACCAACAGTGCAAGAGGGTTCCCGTTTCTCCACATCGTCTCCAGCATCTATAGTCTCCTGATTTGTTCATTTTGGCCACTCTGACTGGTGTGAGGTGATATCTGAGTGTGGTTTTGATTTGTATTTCTCTGATGAGGAGCGACGTTGAGCATCTTTTCATGTGCCTGTTGGCCATCCGATGTCCTCTTTAGAGAAGTGTCCATTCATGTTTTCTGCCCATTTCTTCACTGGGTTATTTGTTTTTCGGGTGTGGAGTTTGGTGAGCTCTTTATAGATTTTGGATACTAGCCCTTTGTCCGATATGACATATGTATTTTCAATTCAATTGAGTTCCCATTTTGCTCTACTCATTTGGCAGTAACCACAAGTGCACAGAAAAATATGAATAAACAAGGGGGAAGGTGCACAAATGGGGGTGGGGCTGGGACAGTCAGAGAATCAATTTACAGTTTGTCAAGACCAGAGTATTAATGTCCCCATTTTATATATAAAAAAAATTAATGCACTGGGTCCTTGTCTGTCATGGATCATAACAGCCATAGCAATCACTTATTGAATACTCACCATGTGTTGGGCGTGTTGTTAAGTGCTTTATAAATGCATTATCTCATTTAATCTTTATAATACCGCAGTGAGTGTTTCAGTGGTCGGTACCCTTTGAAAGGGCTTTAAGAGATGAGCTGGCCTGAGGTCACACAGTTGGTATACGATGGGACCAAGATTAAAACGCGGGGCTTTCTGACTCCAAAAGGTCACAGTCTTAACTTGGCCTGATGTCCAGCCAGGACATGCTAGGACAGCAGCACAAGAAGTCTGTAGTCACTGTCCTTCCTGATGTGTGCGCCCCTGCTCCTGCTGTCCTCGCTGTCCACTATTTCTTCTATCAATGTTCCTCTCACCTGGGAGGAAATGGTACATTGTTATAGTTGGAGAGGAAATGCTACATTGCTATAGTCGGAGGTAGGGGGAAGGGAGAGACATATCTTAGAATCCATGGCACGCTGACTTGAATCGAATCAGAAATAAAACTAAACTTTAAAATACACAATGAAGTAGTCATTTAAACTTTAACATGGGAATGAAGTAGTCATCAAGTGTGTCTGCAGCACCTAATCAGCCTGGCGTAGAGAAAACACACCGTGGTAGGAATGAGGGCTGCCTTAGTGAATGCCCTTCCCCAAGAGAAAGAGGCTCTTGACAAAAATACATACGTACATACAGGAAAAAATCACCCACACTTCTCAGATTCTTATTTCCTAGAGAAAATGTCCAGGAACTACGGTTACCACTTTGGTGCAGTGTGTGTGTGTGTGTGTGTGTGTGTGTGTGTGATTTTAGAAACGTACTTCTATATTCCTCCAGCTGTAGGCTGAAGGGGTCGATCTTAGCGGTCCCTTCTCTTGGAAAGCATTCCGACAATAATTCAGTAACTCCCTAAAAAGGTGTCCAATGGGAGAAAATCGGGATGTGCCACTTCTAACTGGCTAGCTGGGCTCTCTTTCATCCCCAGCGAAAAATTGTCTAAGGGGAAAATTTCTCAGTGTGTAAAACTGAAAAGCAGAACCCAGTACAGTATATAATTCTAACAATGCCGTATGAAAATGCAGTAAAAATAGAGTCAATTATACACTGTCAAAGCTTTTCTCTAAACAGCTGCCTAACAGAATATGACAATTTTTCCTACAATGTAGTAAAAAATAAAAAGAAGTTCTCTCACAATGCCAACTACGCCGGGCCGAATTCATTAACACTTTATTACCTTAAACTCCATTGTAAGAGAAAAATAATATGACGCAACTTGTCACTTCTTCTTTTCCCGGTTTTGTTACTGTGACACATTAAGATTGGGGCGCCTGCTAGTGTGTTATGATCTACATTTAATGATCTTAACAGGGACTTAGTAAGACATTGTTCGTTTTTCTTGCGCTATCCCTGAGCGGGGTGTTACATGAACAGTGAGACCCAATTATATCATAGTGTAATTTACAAAGGAGGAAAAAAAAGTTCTTTTCATGGCGTGTTCCCCAAGGAGACTAGAAGTATTGTAGCAGTTTCTTGGCTCTGCTTTGCAACAATATAATTAGCTATAATCTGAGCATTTGCATATAGTACAGAGAGCAGGAGTAATTCTCCGCTTGCTGGGTTAGGATGTAAAATGGTCTTTTATAAGACAGTCGCTCTCATACACCTAATTTTCCTTAGCACATTTGCATCCATGTTGTGGCTGATCATCACAAATGGAAATTGTCACTCTCAATATGGAAGAAAAATGAGGAAATGCATCATAATGAAAGGTAATTTTTTTAACCAACAGATTTTAATCAAGGGCCTACGGTGGATTCAAGAATTTGGACACAACCCTTATGCCTTTGAGATATAAGTCTGGACTTTATTTTAGTCCAAACTTTATGACTTTACAGTTAGGCTTACATTTCATACACCTTGTAATTTGTTGTTGGGGATGTCACGTCCTTCAGCACCGAATCTGGAGCTTCTACTCTAAGCATGGGGTCTTTGCTTCCTTACAAACAAACAAACAAACAAACAAACAGGAATAGTCTGTGGGATTGAGGAACAGAAAGGAGAGTTTATTAGTTTTCTACGTCTTTCTTGTAAATTGTCCACTTTCTCTCTCTCTCACTCTTAACCACCAAACTTGGTGATTGATCACAGCTCTGTAAACTGAGCACATTCAGTGATTGTACCTTAGGGAGTGTGCATGTATAGTTCCAAAGTGTAAGGCAACAATTTCAGTCAAAATTATCCTTGAAAGTTATACACAATGCCGCTCAAGAAAGTTGAGAAACTCCATTATTAGAAGCCATGGAAACTGAGCTCATTGAGGGAGTAGTAGGTTTCCAGCAATTTCCCATTTCAAGCTCCCTACAGGGCACACCTTGTGAGTGGAATAGCCTCGTGTTGAAGTGATCATCTCTCAGTATCCTCCTCTCTCTTCCTCTCCATTGCATCCCAACAGAAGGATTTAGTTGGCCACAAGCATGACCGTCTTTCACCCTTGCTAGCATGCAGCACCCATGCTAACATGCATGGAATGTTGTTCACCTTCGCTGCAGCACTCATATAGTGCCTGGCTCATAGTAGGCACTTGGTAATTTTTTGTGCAAAAGATGATTGGAAGGATTTACCAATCTTTCAACCATCAGCCACAGGAAATATACTAGGAAGACTGTGGTAGCTATCAGGCCCCAAGGTCTTGTTCAACATTACCTTCATACTACTTTGAAAACTCAGAAGGTGGCAGAGATGGACTGCTAATGTGTGTTCTCCCAGGTTTGATTTATTTTCTCATTGTAGGTTTGGGAATGTGAAATTCTGTATCTTTGTAATGGGTTGGAGTTGAGTCCTGGCCAGCCAATAAGCATTGATTGGACATTGGGAGTCTTGGACTTCTAGAAATGTAAAACGTTAATGTCATAAGGACTCATACAAATAATGGAGTCCAGGACTCCAAATTCACAGGTGGGTGTTATGGGTTAAATTGTGTGCCCCCCGCTTCTTATTTTAAGATCCTAATTCATAATACCTCAGAATGTGACCTTATTTGGAGATAGTCTTTATAGAGGTAATCGAGTTAAAATGGTGTCATTAGGGTGGGCTCAAACCCAACGTAGCTGGTGTCCTTATAAATTACAGGAACGTTTCAATAATTTTGAAAGAACTCCCATATACCAAACACCCGGGTTGCTAATTGTTAATGATTGCCACGTTTTCCCATAATCCATTATCTATCCATCTGTCTAAAGTATTTCAGTGTGCTTTTCATAAGAACGAGGGTTTTTCCTTATGTAATTGCAGTACCATTATCAAAATCAAGAAATTTGATATTGATATTAATCTGTAGAAATTATTAAAATTTACCAATTATCACGACAATGTCTTTTATAGCACTTTTCTTCCCCCTTGGATCAGGATCCAATTCAGGACTACAGGTTGCATTTAATTTTCATGAGTCTTTAGTGTCCTTTTATCTGGAAAGATTTCCTAGTCTGAAGATATTGACATATTCTTAAGAGTGTAAGCCTTCTGTTTTGTAGACTGTCCCTTACTTTGAGTTTGCCTGATGTTTTCTCATGATTAGATTCAAGCGTACATCTCTGGCAGGAAACCACTGAGGTCCTGGCATGTTCTTCTCAATACATCACACGTGATTCTGGTTTGTCTCACGGGCTTCCTCTCCCCCAACACACTCTACTATGTAGATAAAAGCAACAGGGTGATATGGAGTACAACTAAGGATAACTTTTTAAGAGGAAACATCATTTCTTTGTCGCACAGAGGAATTTTATCATCTCTGGAGCATCTTATTTGTACTTTTATGGGGGACAGATTCATTCTTACTTTGTTTCGGTGAATTTCAAAAACTGCTCAGGTTGCAGAATGCCTGGATTTGGGGCCCTTTCTACAGATTTTTGAAAGATCATCTTTCTAAATGCAAATACCGGAAAACAAACTGTAAAAACACCCCCCCCCCCGCCATGTCTTCAAGTAAAACAAGAACCAACAGAAGCTGTTGAACTAAACATTTATCAATTGTTTCTGAATTTTCCTGTTGATAACTTGTTCCTTGCCCATTTGTTCTGTTTCCCATGAGCCCAGTCTAGAAGTTTAGAGGTAGCTGGATCTGAAATTATAAAGAGAAAAACCTGGGGGGAGCGGCACAGAAAAAGTTGTAGCTAAAGAAATGTTCCTTGTTAATATCACATCTCTGACGAATTGAGGAAGAACTGACAACGTTGAAGGTTAACTGCAGAATCCACATTCAACTGGTGGGATGTTGTCATCCTGCAATGAGCAAAGATGAAAGCTATAATTTTCTACCAGCATACCTTCCCACAAGGTACAGGGAAAGTGGGGAATACTGGTCCCCTCATCTTGTGGGCTGACTTGTGGGCTGATCGCCTCTGACCACTAGCAGCTTTGTGAATCTATCTTAGTTTTCCCTTCAACTTATTACCACTTTCTATGCCTGCTATCAAATAAAAAGACTGGGAAACACCACAGTCACCTGCTTTATTTTCTCCCTCTCTGAAGGCAAGTGCCTGAAGGCAGGATGGGTGTCACTCCCTGGTCTTCTGCCACACATAGATCAGGGCCAAGCACAAAATAGTTGCTCAAAATGTATTTCTTGCCTGACAGTTGCTGACGTCTTGCTTCTTGAAGACCCTGTGGAGAGAGGTGTGGCGGGAAAGCAATAAATAAATAAATAAATAAATAAATAAATAAATAAAGCTGCTTGAGGGGCGCCTGGGTGGCTCAGTCGGTTGAGCGTCCGACTTCGGCTCGGGTCATGATCTCACAGTCTGTGAGTTCGAGCCCCACGTCGGGCTCTGTGCTGACAGCTCAGAGCCTGGAGCCTGCTTCAGATTCTGTGTCTCCCTCTCTGTCTGCCCCTCCCCTGCTTGTGCTCTGCCTCTCTCTCTCTCTCTCTCAAAATAAATAAACACTCAAAAAAATTTAAAAAAAAGATGCTGCTTGAGGGGCCACTTTGTCAACAGAGGTTGATGTGGAGGACAGAGAGCCTTCTAAAGCACAGCTTAAAGGGCACTTTGAATCTAAAATAGAGCAAATGACAAAGTGGTGAAAGAAGAGACACCTAACATACTTCTGGAAGAAGAGAGCAAACCCAATCCCTGACAGGATTAGCAGGTTAATTAAAGAATCTATTCTGATGATGCTGGCACATCTTCAGTTCAGACTGACATTAACTCAAGGCACAGGCCCCAATCTATCTTTTCCACTGGCTGCCGTGGAGCTGAAATGCTTACCAGACAAGTTGATTCTTAAGGACCTTCTGGATGTGTGTGTAATTGTATCCCAGGTGGAACCCTCTCCAGGAGAGCTCATGGATTCGCAGGAACTGGGTTATCTGATTAACTCTTGACTGCCTAGCAATGGGCAGTGGGTAGCATGGACAACAGGAAGGAAAAGTTGAGAGTGAGGAAAGTAACAGTCTCTGAGCATCTGTAATCATGGTCCTAGGCACATCGCACAACTTATTTCCCTTGATATGGTGGTAAGAGGGGCCACCGTGCGGTCAGATAGGCTGGGGTTCAAATCCCAGCTCTGCCATATTTGGCTGGGTGACTGTGGGTAGGCCACTTTTTTGGTAAGCCTCTGTTTTCTTATCTGTGAAACAAGGACAATAAATACCATTCTATTAGTTTCTCAGGACAAACATGGTGGCTTAAAACAGAGGAAAGGTATTCCCTCACAGTTCTAGAAGCCAAAAACCCAAAATGAAGGTGTCAACAGGGTTGAGCTCCCTCTAAAGGCTCGAGGGGAGAATCCTTCCTTATCTCTTCCAGCTTATGGTGACTCCAAGCATCCCTTGGCTTGTGGATGCATCACTCCAGTCTCTTCCTCTGCCTTCATGCTTCTCCTCTGTGTCTTCTCCTGGTCTGTCTCTTACAAGGACACTCTTCGTTGAATTTAGGGTCCACCTGGGTAATCAAGGATGTTCTCATCTCAAGATCATTAACTTAATTACATCTGAAAGACCCTTTTTCAAAATAAGATCACAGGTTCCAGAGGCATATCTTTTTTTTTTGGGGGGGGGGGGAGGCACCATCATCCCACTACAATCTCTATTGTACTTTGAGCTTGGTGGGAAGGTTAGTGATTAGAGATTATATATGTGGCATTTATTTATCTTAGCACATAGTAAGCACTCAGTGAATGCAAATACAGAGAGCTGTGTCACACGCAACATTATGAAATTTGGAAGCAGGTCTTAGCCAACTTTTTTTACACGTTGAAGTAGGTTCAGAGAGGTTTATTATCTTTTTCAAGGTCACCGAACTGGGTTTCTATCCAAATCTGAGTAACCACAAAGTCTGCGGTTTAGCTCCTCGCCAGGATGAGTTGTATCCCTCAATATAGGCGCTGAGACAAAGATTTGGGTACAAGTAGACTATTTAGAAAGTGATTCCAGGAAGCAGTGAGGGAGTGGGTGACAAAGAAAGGAGAGAGACCAAGGAAAGCGGCATTAGTGAGTGGGTCACTGCTGTGGGCACCTGGGTCCCAATCCCACCAGCGCCGCTTGAGTTATCAGTGGATATGAGAACCATCCACCAAGGCACAGGGTCAGCTGAGGGGATATTCCAGGGGCATCAAGAGGAGGATCTCCTACTCCTGGAAACTCTGTTATGGCAGTTCTCGGAGGGTCGGGGTGAGCTCTGCAATTAAGGGTGGGAAAGAGCAATAGAAGTCAATTCGAGCCTTTGGTAATTTTGGTCGGGCCACTCTCGGAAGGTGTGATAGAATCCCGGATCCTCGGTGCTGGAGGTGACCTTACAAGTCACGTCGTCTGGCTTTACTCCCTATGCTATAGTCCCCTATACAATATCCCATATCCTCATATTTGTCCTCTGTGGTCATCCAGGGCCACTACATTGATACTGGCAGGACCAGAGGGCTCACTAACTCCTGAGGCAGGATGACCCATGGCTTTTTAGCTCTTATTGTGGACAAAATTCCATGTTGAGACAATATTTGACTCCTCCGGTCTTCCACCAGTGGAATTCAGTTCTTTTCCCTGGACACGCCTCCTTCCTAAGAGATGGGTTTTTGCTTCCGCAATACTTTCAGCTCTCTAATCCTGCTCTGTCCCTGCCCTAGAGCTGTGGCTCTTCGGAGACACTGTGTTCTGCTCCTGTAGAGCTCCTGCTTATAATGGCATAGGAAATATCTTAAGTGGTTTTAGAATAAAATATAACTGCCCCCTCAGGGACAATTGGAGCATATGGTGTAGTGAGAAGAAGGTCCATTCAACAAATGCCAGATAAGCGCTTACTTTGTGTCAGATCCTCAGACCCGTGGCCAAGCGTCTGTTGGGAGCAATGGACATAAAAACCACCAACTACAATGTCCACTATAAAGGTCTTGAAAGGTCATTTTATTTATTTATTTATTTATTTATTTATTTTAATGTTTATTTATTTTTGACAGAGAAAGAGACAGAGCATGAGCAGGGGAGGGGCAGAGAGAGAGGGAGACACAGAATCGAAAGCAGGCTCCAGGCTCTGAGCTGCCAGCACAGAGCCTGATGCGGGGCTCGAACTCACAGACCGCGAGATCATGACCTGAGCCGAAGTCGGACGCTCAACCGACTGAGCCACCCAGGTGCCCCTTGAAAGGTCATTTTAAGAGGGGCAGAATGAGGTGTACCATGCTTACCAAAGTCTGAAGGAACACATGCTCCGAGTATAGCAATTTCATCAAGGGAATTAAGGAAGACTTCGTGGAGGTGGCATTTGAATCGGGTTTTGAAGGTTGGTTAGGATTTTAACAGATTCTATTACTGACAGGAAAGGAATCTGAGAATATGGGAATGGTACAAAGTCCTGGAAATTAGGCTATGCATGCTTCCCTTATGGAACGACGACTTGTTAAGTGTTTTTAGAGTTTAGGGTGTGTGATGTATATGTGTTTATGTGGTTAATCACCTATGAGGATGGTGTGATAGATGAAAGACTCATTTATACTGTATTGTAAGATAACTGGTCTTGACTTATTCATTAGATGATAGGAAAGTCTTCAAATGCTTTTGCACAATAAATAGAAATATTCTGTTTTTTTAAAAAAAATTTTATAAAAGGGCTGTTCTAATACCACTGTAAAGGGTAGCCCAGATTGTGGGGAAATTGGAGACAGGGAGACCAGGTAAGAGGTGACTGCGGAAATTCCACGTAAAACAATTCACCCATTCTTCTATTTATCCTCCCTTCCTCTCTTCCTTCCTTCCTTCCTTCCTTCTTTCCTTCCTTCCTTCCTTCTTTCCTCCCATCCATCCGTTCATCCAATCTTAAGCATTTACATGTTAATCATTGTGCTAAGTATTAAGGTTTTGGAAATAGAAAAGAGATTTTTTTTAATGTTTCTTTCTTTATTTTGACACAGAGACAGAGAGTGAGCAGGGGAGGGACAGAGAGAGAGGGAGACAGAATTCCAAGCAGGCTCCGCACTGTCAGTGCAGAGCCCGATGGACATGGGGCTCGAACTCAGGGGCCGTGAGATCATGATCTGAGCTGAAATCAAGAGTCGGACACTTAATTGACTGAGCCACCCAGGTGCCCCAAAGGAAAGACATTTTCTATCTTCAAGAGGCTTATGATCCAGTATGGTTGAATGAGGGAAGTTAAGAAGAGAGGAAAGATAAAGAGATGTTTCAGAATTGTAGAAGGCTCTCATCAGTGTCTAAATACATGTGAGTGGAAATGAGAGAAAAGGAGGAAAAAGACTTCGCACTAGAAAGTCTTAACACCTGAACTCTAGGCCCAACCATACTGTTCATTGACTGTGTGATCTTGGGCAAGTTCTAACCCTCTCTGGTGCTATTTTCCTCATTCACAAAGGTTAGACTTGATGATTTCTTCCAGTGCTTGACATTTTAGGGTTCTATTATCCTATTACTTACAAAGAGCAAGAGTGAAGGTTAAGAACTGGTAAACTGGGGGAGGTGGATTAGGCGGCAAAGGAGGGAGTCTGGGGCAGTGTGAATCTATGAGAGAATAGTGGAGACAGATGCTATCGTAAGCACAGTTATTATTAAAGCTTTGTTCCATCAGTTCATCTTCCGGCTTCTGACGTGCTTCCCTTCTTCTGGCTCCAACCTGTCTGGTGTACTCTCAGAAGCCTCTGGTGTGGCACAAAGGGCACCTACTCTGAAGCCAGATAACCACAGTTCCTTCTCCTCCTTTCTCAAGTGGGTCTGGGCCCTTGGCAGGTTTAAGGCACTTTCAGATTCACCAGTCCCAGACTATCAGGGGACTCTTGGACAAGGACACTGATCTCCCTCCTGCTCTATGGCCTGGGTACCTTGTCACTCTGGGCTACAGCTTGTTTATGTTCCTCCCCTTGGCCTCTCCCTAGGGTCTTTGTCCAATTTGGCAAAAAAGAGCCACTAAGGTTATAAAGTCAGGGACTTAGGAGGATATAAGTTGTCACTGATTCCAGAAGACTGGGACCTCCCTAAGGGCAAAGGCCACACATGGGTACTTGCTGAATATCATCCACAAACACATATCCTAGTCCATAATTGATCTCAATCAATGCTCATGGAATGAATGAATGAATGAATGAATGGAACCAATCATATACAAATGACAAAACTGAGGTCCAGGATGGCTAAGTGGCTGCTGAATTAGAGCTAGAGTATTATCTTAGTGCCCTTCCTTCTTGGTTGCAGCTCTTCGCAATGAAAACAGTAATATATGCCCTGAAAAGACAGCTGTTGTGAGCATTAAAGCTTCTAGAATGGTGCTGAACACATAGTTTGTGCTTAATAATTTTTAAGCTCTAGTGCAAGTTTACCCAGGGTGTCAATGGCAATCTCCTGATCTTTGGGGGGAAAATAGGAGTATAATGTGAGGAAACCATTGTTTGAAAGGTTTTAAAGACCATGGAAGCCTCGTCTGTCTATGGCAGCTCTGGATACAGTCTTGTTAGGAGAGGGATGGACCCAGTGCCCCGGACCCTTCCAATCCCTTTTGATTCTTGTAACGAAGGATGCATTTCTGATCCTGACCATTGGGTGGCACCAGTCTATCAGGTTAGGTAGCTCACAGAGTCACCAGGGCCTCAGCTTCCCAGCAGGGGTGTTGAAAAGGGTTGGGGGGGCAGGCAGCAAGCAAGAGTGGGGTGGGGGAAGGAGAAGCTTAGAGAGTCCAGGTGTTTGTGCCTCTGAAAGTCTGTGTGTGTGTGCCTTTGTGCACAACTGGGGTTGGGGGGGTGGGTGGACTGTATAAGCCTTATGAGGGTGTATGTGCATGTGTGTGAGTGTGTGTGAGCCTCTGTGTGAGAGCTAACAACTTGGAGAAAGGGGTCCTTTGTTTCTCTCCTGTTTATGTGCAGGGAAATCATTTGACCTAAATGAAATCACTCAGCCCCAGGGATATTAGTATTAGGCTGTGGATGAAGTCAGGTTTCAGGATGTGACATTTTCAAGATGTTAGAGCCATTACAGTTTGTTTTATCCACACTCTCATTTCTCAGATGGGAAAAACTGAGGCCAGAAGAAGCCATAAATGTGCTGGGCTATGCTACAGATCCTTGGTGGGCTGGCCAGAGTTCCAGCTCCCTGACCCCATCTACCAAGGTCTCCACATTTGAGCTTCTGGCTGCTTCAGGGCAAGGATGCTGGACCATCCAAACAAGATGGCTGACCTCTAGGAAGAAAACTCAGCAAGATGGAGTCCATGACCCCTGCTCAGTCTAAGTCATAATTCAGTATGAGCATCCTGGACTTCTCCACCCTGCGTTTGTTTCACTCCTTACATCTGGGCCCAGAGCCAGCCCTGACAGCCCCTACCATCCATTTGAGGGCAGCTAATGTTGTTCAGGGTGCCATGGTAGGCAAGCAACGGTCAGAGGCCAGAGGCTAGGTTTCTGGTCTTCTACCCTGTGTCCTTTTCCTGACATCCTTGTCTTTGCCTCACTCCCGGGGCAGTCTTGCCCTCAGTCTGTCCCCTTATCTGTTCCCTCAGTGGCCCAGGGACCAACCCTCTGGGGGCACCAGGCAACTCTAGCTCTACCTTGTCAAGGCCCCTCAGGGTGTCTCCATCCCCTTTAAGAAGGACCTGGAATCCCATCCAAGTTCTGATGATGGTAATAAAGATTTGTACATGGAGTTGGCCTGAAGCTGGTCAAAACAATCATAAGAACTGTCATTTGTTTTTCCAGTGTTTAAAGGGGCACCTGGGTGGCCAAGTCGGTTAAGTGTCTGACTTTGGCTCAGGTCATGATCTCGCAGTTCTTGAGTTCGAGCCCCACATCAGGATCTGTGCTGACAGCTCAGAGCCTGGAACTTGCTTCAGATTCTATGTCTCCCTCTCTCTTTGCCCCTCCCCCACTTGCACTCTCTCTCTCTCTCAAAAATAAATAAACATTAAAAAAAATTTTTTTAAGTATTTTTCCAGTGTTTGCTCCAGGCACTGTGCTGGGTTCTGCTGTGGAGTCGGACTCCCCCAGGCTTGGAGTTTGGCTCCATCAACCAGCTCCATGACCTCCTAGCTTCGGAGTGAACGTCCTAACTTCGGAGCCTCCTATCTTCTCAGTTTCTGCATTTTTAAAACTGGAAGTGTCATTAGCACCCACCACAAGGGTTGTCAAGAGGTTTGAATGAATTGACAGAGCGAATGGACCTGAAACTAACAAATCTCAGTACATGGTGTTATGCACTCATCCTCAAAACACCCCTGCCCAAACTGTCAGGTCTGGTGATCCCACTTTGTGAAAGAGGAAACTGAGGCCCAGGGTGGTAACGTGTGTGGTGACACAGCTGGTAAGTGTGGAAGTTACAACGGAAGCCAAGTCTATGGATTCAGACCTTAGGCCAGTCCTCTGAGATCCGTAATTGTCCCATCAACTAAGCGCAGACACAAGGAGAGGGGATCCTTTCTAAAACAAAATTCAACAAATTCAGAATAAAGTACTGCATGTTTATACACTTATATATAATCGTAAGAGAGTAATAGGAAAGTTAAGGGAAAAAAATTTTTTTTAAGTGGCCCTCTTCTAGACCTAATGTTTTCATCAAGCACCGAGCCTATCTTGAATACTAATAGGTTGGTACCAGGGTGTTTTAGGAGAGGGACACATCCCAGAAACCCTTCCTGGCCTGCCAGGAATTCTTTACTCACAACTCCCACCTCTCCCAATCTACCCATCCTTTGTCACTTAAATGCATCGCACAAGAAGGGTCTGGACTTGGTAGGGGATGGTGGGTGCCCCACAGACTCCCGGCATAGTTCATAATCACTGCCCCTTTATGGGCTCTGTGCAAATGCATGGTCGACTTTATATAAAACATAGTTATGAGCACTCATTATGGCGGGAGGTAGTAGTTAATATAAAAATTACCCAATTGCAGATGTGTGATGTCAGGCCACTAATGAACCAGGCTGGCAGTCTGGCGGGTCCCACCTAATCCAAGGGGGGACCTCTGGACCGCTTTACCCCAGCCGGTGTGGAGCTTTTAACATAAGGTGATATTTGCTGGGCTGCAGCTTCCTTCTGACTTCTTCCCCAGATTCTTCCATCAGCGGAGGCTCCCTGCATCCCAGGCTAACAATGAACTTCCAGCACATTTGTATCCATCCATTGACCCAACCAGTATCTTTGGAGCACCCACTCTGTATAACATTGGGGAAAATTTGATGAACGGTATCAACTCTTCTCTGCTTCCATGGATCTGGCAATGGGCACCTCTGGATCTTACGAGTGGCATTTATAAGCCAACCCAATGCTCTTTGGGATCCAGAAGGTCTGTCTGATCCTTGCTTGTGCCGAGCCAGCTGGGCGGGTGGGCTGGTAGCTGAGGTGGCTAGAGGCAACAGTTGAGTACTGAGGGGCAGGGGTAGCGGGGCGGAGGTGGGTACTAGAGAATGTGAACGGCTCAGCAGGAACTCTGGGGTTGGAACCAGGAGCCAAATCAGCAGACCAGACCTCCAGGAGAAAGCGAACTGAGTCTCCAAAATTCCATGTGTTACCTATAGTTTATTCTTCGCTTGGTAACCAGAGTGATATTTTAAATACTTAAATCATATGGTAAAGCTCTTCAATGTTTCCCCCTTATGCTAGTTATACAATCTGAACCACTCGCCTTGGCTTATAAGGGCCTGGATGGGCTGTCCTTTGCCTGCTTCTGAAGCCTTGTATCTTACAGTCCTTGCTGCCCATTTTCCCCATGGACACCTGCCTGCTTTCTCTCCCTGCAACACTGGCAAACTTAGCTCGGCCTCGGGGACTTTGCACTCATGTTTTATCTGCCTGATATGCTGTCCTCCTAAATTTTCTAAAGCTTGGCTACCTCTTGTTATTCAGGTCTCAATTCAAATATCACCTTGGAGAATCCTTTCCCAACCATCCTTTCAAAACCAGTTTCTCCCTGCAGCTCACTTACTTTCCATCATACTTCCCTGTTTTGTTTGCATTGTTGAAATGATCATGAGTTGAAATAATATCGTTTGTTTATTGTTCATATCCTCTCACTGGACTATGAGCTCCATGAAACAAAGGAACTCATCTGGCTTATTGCTGTATCCTTAGAGCCTAGAAAACTACCTGGCACACAGTAGAATCCCAATTACATTTGTTGAGTGAATGAGTGAATGAATGAATGACTGTAAGGTGAAAAGCAGGTCTGGGAGTGAAATGAGAGGACTCAATGTAATTTCTGTCAAAGAACCACTCTGGCCACTGGCTTGTTTTCATTATCAGCTGCAAAGTGTGTATAAGGTTCTGCTTATCTAAACATCCTAATGGATAGAAGGTCTGAAGCATTCGGGAATATGTGCAATTATTACGTTTACTTAGAAGTAGGCTTAAATGGCCACGGAGCTATTATTTACATGATCGCTGGGTATGAATCATTTCTGAGTTGAGATGGTAGGAGGTTGGATCCTTTCATGTTAGAATTGGTCGTGGGATCCTTGGGAGGACGTTGCCATGTTGTGATGCCTGAGATGTGATCTGGGTCAGATTCTCAGAGACCTGGGGAAGCCTGCATTCCCAGCAGCAATGCTCTCAGAAATGTAATAGATGCTCTTATAATGCGATAGGAAATGTAGGGAAAGTCTGCCGTCATCCATTTGAGCTCCTAGAAACCAATGTTCTATCAACATCCAGGCAGTAAAAGAATCAAAATTCGCCCGTGATATATCAGTGTCTCCACAGAACCAACAGATTTCATTTGTCTGTTTTTCTTCCAGGATTTGTCCCTATACTTCGAGTCAAATAATTTTCAAAATGCTCGTGTGCAAGGCATCACTCAGTTGCTTAGGAAGACCTTACAAAGAGCGTAGTGTATCTCAGTCACAAGTAAGGTGCTGGAATGGAAAAGGTGAACGAGACTTGATCAAGCTCTCCAAATCTTTGCAGACCAGAGGGAGGCAGATGTGACCATTATCACCCCAAGACAGAGAAGTATAAGATGTGCAACCAGATCACGTGGGTGCAAACCCTGGCTGGGTGTCTCTGGGAGAGTTATCTACCGACTTTGTGTCTTATTAGCCTTCTCATCAGTAAAATGAGGGTGATGAAACTGATACCTCGGAGGAAATACCTCTTGAAAAGATTAAATAAATTAATACCTGGAAAGTGCTAAAACAGGGTCTGGGACATGGTAAATGCCAAATATACTACTGATATACTGATATAGCTCTAATAAGGCAAAGTGCTATGGGCTTTGAAGAGAGAGGCACATGGTGCTCTGGGGGCACGTAAGTGCTAGAGGGCATCTTCTTCCAGAAGATGAAGCTTCCGAGGGGGAGGCAGCATGATGTCAAGGCAAGACTAGGATCACTGGGAAAGAGGGGCCTCTTCTTGAATTCCGCCTTCATTATTTATCAGCTTTGTGGCTTCGGACACATTATTTCATTTCTCTGTGAAATAGATATCTCACAGGAGTACCGTGAGGATAAAAAAAATAATAATAAAATGACATTTGTGACGTTTCTGACACATGTGGGTGCTGGGAAAAGGGACCTCACTAGGTCCATAGGGACGCTCGCCGCAATGGAGTATGTGATGCCCTGAGTCCCGCCTTCTTGAGCCTTCTTGAGGATTGCCCCGTTGGAAAGAAGCTGACTCTGAAGGGCCAGTCCAGCTCCAGAGCTCCTCATGGGTTCATTTGAAGTCTTTATCAGGCCTGCGTTATAGCTCAGTGTCTGCCTCCTCCCCTTCCTACTTCCTTCATCTCCTATATTAGTCAGCTCAGGCCGACTAATGAAATACCACAGACTGCCAGCTTCAACAACACAAAGTTGTTATCTCACATTTCATTAGGCTATATATCTAATGTCAAGGTGCTGGCAGTTTAGTTTGTGGTGGGGCGTCTCATCCTGGCTTCTGACAGCTACCTTCTTGCCATGTTTTCACATGGTCTTTCCTCTGTGCTCACATGGAAGGAGTGAGCTCCAGTGTTTCTTCCCCTTCTGATAAGGACACCAGGCCCGTCAGGTTAGGGTCCCATCGTTACGATTTCATTTAACCTTAATTACCTCCTTTAAGGCCGTATATCCAAATATAGTCAGGTTGAGGGTTGGGCTTTTAACGTATGAAGTTTGGAGGGGCATAATTGTCTTTTTTACAGGTGTAGACCCTAAAATTCCGGAATTACATTCCATAATAACCTCCTCCTGCAGATGTCTGTCTCTTGTTTGCTTTCTGAGGAAGCCGAGCTGCAGAGGCACACTCCTAAATCATCTCAGTGCACATAGTGCCTAGAACATAGTAGTTACTCAGTTAATTAATATTTAGTGAATGAATTCATATTTAGATTTGAATACACTGTGAAAGATTACTTAGCACCGGTACTTGTTAATAGTGAGAGAGGATAAAAATCCATCTGTTCTCTTATTATTGAGTTTGTGTTTCAGTATTCATGTACACAGACACAACAAACTTCAGCCCAGCGTTGGTGGGGTCAAATCCTTTATTTACTGAGTTAGGAAAAGGATCATCGGACAGACCTAGGTCCCAGTTGGGAATGACTGAAGGGAAGAATGGAGAAAGAATTGCCCTATATCAACTGCTTTCTGGAAGCCAGTGTTATGCCAGAAGCCTTGTTGGCACATATTTTCCTACCTACTTCTTACAACTGGCCTATAAAGCAGGATCCTGTGTTAACTCTCCTTGACAGATAGAGAAACTGAGGCTTCCTTCCCGAGGTCACATGGCCAGCCAATGGCATACTTGAGAGTAAATTCTTGCCCAGCACCAGATTCCCCGAGAAGAGAGCAGGCTTCTCTGATTCTGCTGCTTTTCATAGAAGCAACTGCTCCCAGGCTGTGCCCATCACCTCCTGCCTCTCCACGTTGGTAGTGACACGCCTGCCCACCCTCTCCCTCCCCAGCGTCTGTGCACAGGCCCCATCCCAGCTGCTGTTTCCCAGAGGCCTTTGCAAGGCTGAGGAACCAGACCTCTGGGGGTAAGCCTGACACTGGAAGTTAATGATTATCCGTCGAGACAAAACACTTGTTTACATGTTGCCATCATTAGAGGTTCCAGCCTTACCTCTGCTGGGCCTCCTGCCAGATGTTTGGAGGGGGTTTTCACAAGCTGTGCAGTTTACTAAATACAAAAGCACTCACATTAAGGCATTTTAGTATTAGGCTGTGCAATTCTGATAATGGGTAATTTGAATTTCTTTATCTGGAGCAAAAGGGACCAAGGCATTCTTAGAATTTGCTCAGCTGGGACACACAGATGGTTGCCGGAGACATGGGGATTCTCTTCTTGAACCCCCCACTGAGGAAACAATTTGGATCAAGGACCCTTTTAGCTCGGGGTCTGGCTCCTGGTGGATGCTGAAGCAAGTCTTCCTGGGGATACCAGAGGAGAAGTCATAGGAAAGTAACATTTGCACTTGATGTTGGAAGACAGTTCTTGTTTTCCAGGTAGTAAGAAGGGACAGGGAAGGGCATTCTGGAGGAGAGAATGGCATGTGCAAAGAACGGAGGCATGGGGGTCTGTCTTGTTGAGGGCAGAAAGCAGCCGCCATAACACTCAGCACTGGCTACTGTCAGGCCTGGTGGCTCTTTATACCGGTGGTTCTCAGATCCACTTGAATACTGGGATCTTTGGAAGAGCCTTAAAAAATTGCCCCGTCCTCCTCTCCAGATCCTAATTTAATTAGTCTGGGATGGGATTCAAGCATCAGTATGTTTGAAAAATTCTCCAGACTCTTCTAACACACAAAGTAGAGACCAATCCTTACATCCCAGTGGCTTCTCTCTGTCCCAGCTTCGCACACAGGTTGGGGAGAAACTTCGGTCAACTTCTCAAATTTGTTACTGAGTGTAACTGAAATGCACGATGGGACTTCCCGAGTGCTCAGCCTTGAAGGCACCATTTCCCTTTGGGCTCAAGAGGCACACGAGGCACCGTCTTTCCTGTCACAGCCCATTAGGGAAAGAATAACTTGCACAAAGGGCTCAACTTTGACCAGATCTAGACCGCATCAATCAAATAGGTAAACAAATACCAATAGGGCCCCCATGCCTTTACCTACAACTCTCCTACTGCTGACTTTTCTGGATGAAGAAAAAAAAATGGTAAATTATTCAAGGTTGGGGAGAGAAGGTTTTGTAACTGTGAATTGTAAGACGGCTGAATAAGAAACTATAGTAGCCTATACATATTTTATCCCTATTTTTTTCACTCCCTTGCAGAAGAAGATTTCAGTTTTCGTTTCTCCCAAGCAGGACTGCTCACTTTGACATTCCCCGGGTGTCTGTAGTACTAGGCAATAATTAAATATCAGGTGCATAAGTTGCTCTTTAATTTGACATGTGTGCTCCAGGCAATAACGGCACGCAGTGCCATGTGGGAGTGTAATTGCTAAGGAATAAAATCTTGTAGCGAGTGAGATCATTGTATCAGGTACGGTGTGACAGCTCATTTGATCATTATGCCCAGGCTAAAGAGTTTGCCTAATTAGTTTCCATTAAAACTCACCCTTTAATCAAGAGTTATTCTTGCATAAAGAATGTCACTCGGTCCAGATGAATGAACAATGGTTTCCCCTCGAGATTGGACTCTCGGCTGCACGGGGATGCCATATGTCTTTTCAAACAATCCACACCCGGCCCTCAGCTGGGAAGCTTGAGCTGGAATGGCTGGTATGAATGGAGAGGAGGAAAGCCATTGGGAGGAGAGAATTGGGTACTGCCAGCCCTGGTGGATGGGACTTAGGGTCTAAGGGAAGCCCCCTGCCAGTCACGGAGACATGGGATTCCAGAGTCTTCTACACACAGAGAGAATGGGGAGCGCAGATGGGAAGTGGCTTGGCCATGGTCACACAGCAAGTTGTGGCAAAGCTCACGCTGGGACCTAGTTCTTCTTATTCAAAGATCAAAGCTCTTTCTTCATCAAATGGTGACCTCGATTCTCGAGCTTCTTAGAACCGAGGACATGGAACTCTCCCTCCTGACCCACTCTGAGTGCTGGGTTTTGAGAAAGCAAGAGTGAGAACAAGTGCTGGGGACGCTCAGCACTCAGTCTTGTTTCATTTCCTTCTACTAGGCTCTGGGGCCAACATACCCTCCATTTAAATCCCAGCTCTGTCCCTTAATAGTTGCATGACTTTGGGCAGGTCTCCTAAACTCTTCAAGAGTTTTCTGGGGGACGCCTGGGGAGCTCAGTCGGTTAACTATCTGACACTTGGTTTTGACTCAGTCATGATCTCACGGTTATTAAGTTTGAGCCGCATGTCCGACTCTGCACTGACAGCGTGGAGCCTGCTTGGGCTTCTCTCTCTCTCTCTCTCTCTCTCTCTCTCTTTGGTTATCCCCCACTCATGCTCATTCTCTCTCTCTCTCTCTCTCTCTCTCTCTCTCTCAAAATAAATAGATACGTAAACTCAAAAAAAGTTATTTTTTTTACCTACAGGGTAGAAGTCATGATACTTACCTTCTGGATAAAAGGATGATTCTCTGCATACGTGGGATTCAGAGACACCTCTTCTTGATTTGGGTTTCCCCAGTGACTCTAGTACTCCTGCAATCGTGCATCCCAGAATGGGGTGTAACTCAAAAGCATTTAGACTTTTGACAGTCTAGGTCTAAGGATGGTTTATCTTCACCAGGTGATTGACGGAAGCAATTTGACATCAGATTCAGATCCCATCCAGGGGTAACTGATGTGCCAGCAGCATCTAGTTGGTAGAAGATGCCACAACGGAACTGGGGGCCCCACAGAGAAAGCACCAAATCAGTGTGACCATGGGCCTTTCTTTTGCTTTTCCTCTCTGGGCCGGTGATGTCCTAGGTCGTCAGTGAGATGTTTCTGCGCTGAGAAAATGTTTGCCAACATTACTAGGGGGCTTATTGCTGGAACCCCACCCACTCCCATGAACGCCCCTCCCTCCATGTGCTGATGGTTGCTAAATTTGTATCTTTGGCCTTGGTCTTCCTTCTTTGAACCCTGAACTTCCTAGTCACCAGCTGGACACCCCACACTTCAGAACAACCCACTGGCTCCTGAACTCATGGCTCACCTACTTCTCAGCCTCATTTACTGTGTGTGTGTGTGTGTGTGTGTGTGTGTGTTTTAACTGACTTTGCCAAACACTGAGACATCCAAGCTAAGTAACCTCAGGACATGTGATGCAGTGAAAGAACGTGAGCGCCCTCGTCAGAGCCTGACCTGGGGCAACTCACTTAAATGGTCTGAGCTTGACTTATTTTCCTTAGATTTAAAATGGGGGACAATTATACTACACATCTGCCAAAAATCCTCCCAATTAGACTCTTGCTTGCCCTTCAACATTAGCCCTCATTACTTTCCTTCAAGTAGCCTTTGCTCCAGACACACCAGCCCTTGCTTTTCCCAAAATCACAGCAATTACCTTCGTTCATGCCTCCATGCATCTGCACACATTGGTGTTTTCTGCCTGAAATATTTTTTTTCCATGCCCACCTGGCAAGCTCCTACCATTCTTTATGTCTCCGTTCAAGAACTCTCTTCCTTAAGCTTTTCTTGGGTTTCCCAAAGTTGAGGGGCTTTCTTCTTTACTGTCTTACAGTACTTTTCTACCTATATTCTGTTCTATTTTTAATATCGTTTAGCTTTCCTTTTATATTTTCAATTGTTTCCTCAGTCTGATTATTTTTTTCTTTTTCCTCAGTCTGTTTTTTGAGAGAGAGAGAGAATGAGAGAGAGAGAGAGAGAGAGAGAGAGAGAGAGAGAGAGAGAACATGAACAGGAAAGGGGCAGAGAGAGAGGGAAAGAGAGAATCCCAAACAGGCTCCGCATTGTCAGCATAGAGCCTGCCTCAGCTCGGTTCCAAAAACTGTGAGATCGTGGAACCTGAGCCAAAATCAAGAGTCAGATGCTTAACTTAGTTTGGCCTGGTTATTTTACATTTTGGGGTCGTTTGTTTCAATAAATCTGCACTAAGCGTTGTCCTGTGTGTTGCCTTTCTTTATAGTAGTTATGTCCTCCAATCTAGTTCTTTTTGGCTTATGAAGTCATGTTTCCCTGAGGTTAACACTCATCTACTTTCTTTGGTAACACATACTGGGGAAAAAGGGCAAGTTCCAGTGTTTGTCTCCATGGGTTTAAGGAGAGGGGAATAGATGAGTCCCAGGGCAGAATGCTCAGGGTCCCATAGTTTTGCTTTTAGACCTGTAGCATGAAGAGGCATGGAGAGATAGTGGTCTCCTCAAGTGTGTCCACCAGGCATGGGTTTGGGAGGAGATGACTGGAGGTGTAAAAGCCTAAAGCCAGCAGAGAAGATCTAATCTGTTTGCATCAACTCTTTTTTTTTAAGACTTTCTTTTTTTTACAGCAGTTTCATGTTCACAGCAAAATTGAGAGGAAGATATGAGATTCCCATAAACCTCCTGCCCCCACATATGCATAGACTCCTCCATTATCAACATCATTCACCAGAATGGTGCATTTGTTACGACTGCTAAACCTACCTTGACACATTATCATGCCCAAAGCCCATAGTTTACTTTAGGGTTCACTCTTGGTGTTGTACGTTCTATGGGTTTGGGCAAATGTAAAATGACATGTACCCATCATTATGATATCATACCAAGTATTTTCAAGTCCTTAAAAATGCTCTGTGCATCCCTTTCCCCTACCCCTCACCACCGGCAACCACTGATCTTTTTACTGTTTCCATACTTTCGCCTTTTCCAGGATATCATAGAGTTGGAATCATACAGTATGTAGCCTTTTCAGACTGACTTCATTCACTTAGCAATATGCTTTTAAAGTTCTTCCATGCCTTTTCATGACTTGATATCTCATTTCTTTTTTTTTTTTTAATGTTTATTTATTTTCAAGAGGGGGGGAGGGGCAGAGAGAGAGATGGAGATACAGAATCCGAAGCAGATTCCAGGCTCTGAGCTGTAAGCACACGAAACCGTGAGATCACGACCTGAGCTGCAGTCAGACACTCAACTGACTGCGACACCCAGGAGCCCCTTATCTCATGTATTTTTTCAGTGCCGAATGATATTCCACCGTCCGGATGTACCACAGTTTATTTATCCACTTACCTACTGCAGAACATTTTGGTTACTTCCAAGTTTCAGCAATTATGAATAAAGCAGCTATAAACATCTGTGTGGAGGCTTTTGTGAGGACAAAACCGTGGATAAATATCCAAGGTGTGTGGTCGTTCAGTCATGTGGTGAGACTATGTTCGGTTTTGTGAATAAATCACAAAACTCACCTCCAAGGTGGCTGTGCCATTTTCCATTCACACCGGTCATGTGTGGGAGTTCCTGTTTCTCCAGATTCTCATTAGCATTTGATGTTGTCACTGTTCTGGGCTTTGGCCATTCCGATAGGTTTGTCTCATCTCTTTACCACAGCAGGACTTTCCTGCTGCCCTGCTGTTGGCTTGGCTGGGATGTGAAGGTCAGGTGATGGTCTGTCCAAGGCAGGGTGGAGGGAAGTGAGAGCAGAACTCCAAAGTTTTCCTCCCATGAGTTGGCTGCTACCACCTCTGTGTGCTCTCAGCTTCGAGCTGCAGCTACCCACCTTCCACATACAGAAGTCCCAGGCACTGTTCCCAGAGAGCTCACGTTTTGTCGTTATTATTATGATTGTTAGTTCCTGGCATCTATATCTCCCTCTTACTTCTACAAATTTTTTCAGTGTTCGTTTTGGTGGAAGGAGAGAAAATCAGTCAACTATTTTGGCGGCAACCAGAATTTGATGTATCACGATACTTCATATGATCTCTTTAAAACACTGGCCACATGGGTTAGACGGCAGAGAGGCGAAATACAGGGACTCTGAAGTTAGGCTGCTTGAGTTTTAAATTTTACTTTGGAAAAAAATTTGAAATTAACTTTAGGGAGATACGATTTGCATCAAATAAAATTCACTAACTTTCAGGGTATGATATGGTGACTTTTGACAAATACATACACCCCTGTAACCACTACCACAACCTAAATATTGAATATTTCCATCCCTCCCAAGCCCCCTGTGCCCCTTCCCTGTCAATCCGTTTCGTTCCCTGGCCCCAGGCAAACACTGATCTGTTTTCTCACGCCGTACATTAGTATTCTTTTCTGAAGTTGCATATAAATGGAATCCTAGGGCACATGCTTTTTCGTGGCTGGTTTCTTTTGCTCAGCATAAAACTTGTTATGGGGTGCCTGGGTGGCTCAGTCGGTTGAGCGCCGACTTCGGCTCAGGTCACTATCTCGCGGTCCATGAGTTCGAGCCCCGCATCGGGCCCCTGTGCTGACAGCTCAGAGCCCAGAGCCTGTTTCAGATTCTGTGTCTCCCTCTCTCTGACCCTCCTCCATTTATGCTCTGTCTCTCTCTGTCTCAAAAATAAATAAAAATGTAAAAAAAAAAAACAAAAAACAAAACAAAACTTGTGTGACTCATGCTGGTTGTCGTATCAGTAACTTGTTGCTCCTATGAATCCCCAGTCTGCTCCGTTTAGCTGTACAACCTCAAGCAACTTACTTCTTTGTGTTTCGGTTTCCCCATGTAAAACGGGGAGACACATAGTGCCTAGCTTATACGATGATTGTGCTGGCCAGATGAGTTAATATGGGCAAAATTCTTAGGCCCTGGCACATAGCTAGCACTCCATAAATGCCACTATTTTTTAAAATTTAAATAAAAAATTTAAGTTTATTTATATTGAGAGAGAGAGAGAGAATGCACATGAGTAAGGGAGGGGCAGAGAGAGAGGGAGAGAGAGAATCTGAAGCAAGCTCCACACTCTGCAAGGAGCCCAATGTGGGGCTCGACCTCATGGTCTCGGGATAATGACCGGAGCTGAAATCAAGAGTTGGACACTCAACTGTCTGAACCACTCAAGCAACCTTATTTTCTTAAAAATGTTTTTATTTCTTTATTTTGAGAGGGAGAGAGAGAGTGAGAGAGCACAAGCAGGGTAAGGGCAGAGAGAGAATTCTAAGCAGGCTCCTCACCGGTAGCATAGAGCCCAGTGAAAGGTTTGGCCTCCCCAGTCGTGAGCCAAAATCAAGAGTCAGATGCTTAATCCACTGAGCCACCCAGGTGCCCCTATTTTTTAAAAATGTTTTTATTTATCTATTTTGAGAGAGCAAGCACATGCATGCACAAGTGGGGGAGGGGCAAAGAGAGGGAGATAAAGAATCCCAAGCAGGTTCCTTATTGTCAGCACAGAGCCTGACACAGGGCTTGATCTCATGAACCATGAGCCAAAAGCAAGAGTCGGATGCTTAACTGCCTGGGCCACCCAGGTGCCCCGAAATGCCACTATTTTAAAATTGTGTGCTGTACTTTCCTCTTCCCACTTGAGCATGAGTTTTTGAAAATAACAACTGTTTTATTCTTTATAACCCGCAAGCCTAGAACAGCGCCTAGCATTCATTCTTCTCATTTCTTTTTTTTTAATTTTTTTTTAACGTTTATTTACTATTGAAAGACAGAGAGAGTCAGAGCATGAGCAGGGGAGGGGCAGAGGGAGAGGGAGACACAGAATCTGAAGCAGGCTCCAGGCTCGGAGCTGTCAGCACAGAGCCCGATGTGGGGCTCGAACTCACAAACCGCAAGATCATGACCTGAGCCCAACCGACTGAGCCACCCAGACGCACCTCATTCTTCTCATTTCTTCATTCACTTCCCCACTCAGTAAGTCTTAGCTGAGACTTACTCTGTACCACACGCCATGCTTGTTGCATGGTCTGATAACCCTTACTGCCACAGAACTTTAAGCCTGAAGAGAGAGACAGAGCAGGCTGCTCCAGTGCCAAATGTCAGGGGAGCTCAGGGGCTGAGTGTCACCTACCCATACCTGGGCAGGAACAGAGAAGAAAGCGGTGGCTTAACAAATGTGTACAGGATGAATGAGAATTACCTCCCCTGAGGGCTATGGGGAGAGAGGGAAGAATGTGACAGGTACAGGTAACAGTCCATACAAAGGCTCAGAGCAAGAAAAGGCATGGATAAAATGTATAGCATAAAAGGCTGGATGATAGAATGAATAACAAAGCTGTTGCAATAGGGCAGGAAAGAAATATCCAAAACCATGACATAGGAAGGACGTGGGGCTTTAGCAGATGAGAGACCTGGATGAGGTACAGACTACAAAATAGTTGAATGAACATGGTGGGAAGGGAGTAAGGTCAAGGTGCAGGTAGGGTTCTAAGCCCCAGCTGATTGGGACGATGGAATTGACGCCAGTCAGAGTGGCTAAAATGAATAAATCAGGAGACTACAGAGAAGCGGGAGACTATGGAGAAGCGGGAACCCTCTTGCACTGTTGGTGGGAATGCAAACTGGTGCAGCCGCTCTGGAAAACAGTGTGGAGGTTCCTCAAAAAATTAAAAAATAGAACCACCCTTTGACCCAGCAATAGCACCGCTAGGAATTTACCCAAGGGATACAGGAGTGCTGATGCATAGGGGCACTTGTACCCCAATGTTTATAGCAGCATTTTCAACAACAGCCCAATTCTGGAAAGAGCCTAAATGTCCATCAACCGATGAATGGATAAAGAAATTGTGGTTTATATACACAATGGAATATTACGTGGCAATGAGAAAGAATGAAATCTGGCCTTTTGTAGCAACGTGGATGGAACTGGAGAGTGTGATGCTAAGTGAAATAAGCCATACAGAGAAAGACAGATACCATATGTTTTCACTCTTATGTGGATCCTGAGAAACTTGACAGAGGACCATGGGGGAGGGGAAGGAAAAAAAAAAGTTGGAGAGGGAGGGAGCCAAACCATAAAAGACTCTTAAAAACTGAGAACAATCTGAGGGTTGATGGGGGGTGGGAGGGAGGGGAGGGTGGGTGACGGGCATTGAGGAAGGCACCTGTTGGGAGAGCACTGGGTGTTGTATGGAAACCAATTGGACAGTAAATTTCATATTAATAAAAAAAAAAAAAAGAAATCAGGAGGGAAGAGGTTTGTGTGGGTAGTGAGAGGATAACTACCTTTCTGGGCATACTGAGGCATTGTTGGTGCGTTCCCTACATTGAGGTACTCAGGGGGACACAGGGGAGAAGCAAGAGGTGGAGAAAGACATCTGAGTGGAGAGAAGCAAGCGCAGGCCCCACACTGAGTACCTGGTGGCTGACTTTGAGGTGAGGTCCACCTGTCCAGGTATGTGCGATGAAATGAGGGGGCAGCTGGCTCACAGGCTTCCTTTTGCACAAGTTGATTATTTGGATTTGAGCGGGGGCGGGGGGGGGCGCGGGAAGAGGCAAAGTAAACCTTCTTCTGCCAAAACTCTTGGCCCAGCCTCAGTGATCCATGCCTAACACCTTCAGAAAGACAAAGAAACTAGGTTTTAGAAACTAGTTTTTGAGGCTTAGTTACAAACAGCACTGGTTGTAGGTTTCAGACATGAAGAATGATAGAATGGTGACACGGACCTTTTAAAAAAAAAACTTTGGGGGGGCCTGGGTGGCGCAGTGGGTTGAGCGACTGACCGGCTCTGGTCACGATCTCATGGTTCGGGAGTTCGAGCCCCGCATCGGGCTCTGTGCTGACAGCTCAGAGCCTGGAGCCTGCTTCGGATTTGGTGTCACCCTCTCTGTCTGCCCCTCCCCCACTCATGCTCAGTCTCTCTTTCAAAAATAAACATTAAAAATACTTTTAAAAATAACCTTTTTATTTTGAAATAATTAGTAATAGCAGAGTTGCAAAAAATGGCATGAAGAATTCTCATATGATGAGGAATTCAGCTCTTGCTTAAATATCTGTGTGTGATTTTCAGGCCAAGTATAGGCAATTACAAAGACTTTCTTGGGCAGGCATCACATGCTGGGCACCGCCCCCCCCACACTTTCTGCCCAGCCAGTTGAGATCTTTCCCACGCTTCCATTCCTAGCCCAGACACCTTCGCTCCTAGTCAGGGAAATGCTCTTTATCCCAGGAAAGAAGGAGAAACTTGACACTCTTCCGCACATGGACTCAGTACCCAGTACTTTCTTACTCCTAACCCTCCCTCTGACCCCAGAGTCCATAAAACTGTCTGGGACTTTGGTTTCAGCAGTGACATGACCCCTACTTGCTGCACTGATTCACCTGACCTTAAACCAGTGCAATGTTCCACAGGGCAAAATGGAACAGGGGGAGTCACTGTTTTGCCTGATATCAGCACAGTAAGTGACTAAAAGCTTAACTCTAATCGATGGCTCTGACACCTGACAGCTCAGCTCTGTCTCCCAGCTCAGCTGAGCTCCTGACCATAATTTTCACTCTGCTTCACAAATGCAGGACCAGCTTCATGGGCAGTCTCCCTGGGCCCCATGCTCAAAAGGGCCCCATGACCGGAAGGGCCCCATGCCCAGGAGGACCCCATGCCCAGAAAGGCATCATGCCCAGAAGGGTCCCATGCTTGGTTTTATTCTCTGCTATTGCTGTCTTGAAATCTTAATGATTTTGAGCAAGTGACCCCGCATTTTCATTTTACACTGGACCTACCAAATTAAGTAGACAGTCCTGCCATGAAGTTAACATTTTACAAAGCCATGGTACATCTATCAAAACTTAGAAATTAACATTGGTACAATACTATTAACTACAGATTTTATTTGGATCTTACCAGTTTTAATACTAATGTCCTTTTTCTGTTCCAGAATCCAGTTCAGGATGCCATATTATATTTAGTTGTCATGTTTCCTAGTCTCTTCTAACCTGTGACAGTTTTTTTTTTCTTTGTCTTTGACCTTAGAAGTTTTGAGGAATACTGCCCAGTTATTTTGTAGGATGTCTCACAGTTTGGGGTGCCTTTATGTTTTCTTTTGATTAGACTGAGGTTATGGGTTTGGGGGGGGAAGAGTACCACAGAGGTGAAGTACCCTCAGCACATTATGTCAGAAGGCACATGAGATCAACATGACTCCTCTCTGGTTTAATCTTGACTCCTGGATGAGGGCGTCATCTGCCAGGTTTCTCCACTATGAAGTTACGCATTTCGCGTTCCATACTCTATTTGTCAGAAGGGAGTCATAAAATCCAGCCCACACTCGGAGGTGGGGGGGGGGGCAGGAATTAAGCCCTACCTCCCGGAGGGAGGAATATCGAACAATTTGTGAACAAATGCTAAAACCACACCAGCAATAAATAAATACTTGGAGGAGAAACTTTGAGACTGCACACAAATCCTATTTTTCCTTAATGTTTCACCTGCTATTTTTAGCATCAATCAGTGGATCTTGCCTGCAGCAATTATTACCATGGTGGCATTGGTGTTCTAGAGGCAATCTCTTATTTCAAGAGGGGCCTCTTAAAATTATGGTGCTAATCTCATTTGTGTATTGATTTGTTCTTTTTACTGCACTAGCAAAGCCTGAAGGCTGCCCTTTGCACTTGGCCTACACCTTTTAGGTTCTCAATGAAACTGTACTCAACTGAGCCAAATTGAATCGCTTTTATCAGATGATGCTTAAAGATAACATCAGGCATAATGGCTAGGCTGCGATTCACACAGTGTGGTCCCTGGACCAGCTGCACGAGCGAGCATCACCTGGGAACTTCTGGAAATGCAAATTAGCAAGCCTCCACTCCAGACCTCTTGAATCAGAAGGTCTAGGGTTGGGGCCCAGCAATCTGTGTTTTAACAAGCCCTCCAGGTGATTCCAATCCCCATGAAAGTTTGAAAGCCACTAACCCAGGGGATTCTTTAAAAAGTAACCACACGTCGGGGGCGCCTGGGTGGCTCAGTCGGTTGAGGTCCGACTTTGGCTCAGGTCACGGTCTCACGGCTCAAGAGCTTGAGCCCCGCATCAGGCTCTACGTTGACAGCTCGGAGCCTGGAGCCTGCCTCAGATTCCGTGCCTCCCTCTCTCTGCCCCAACCCACTCGCATTCTGTCTCTATCTCTCTCAAAAATAAACATTAAAAGAAAAAAAATTTTTTTAAAGTAACTGCATGTCTATTCTAATTCTTTATAGGGACACAAATCCTGTTGAAACCATTCTTCCCTATAGTTCTGAACGGCTGCTTTATGGATGAATGAATGAGCTGATCAATTTTTTTAAAACAATTTAATCAACACGTATGGAGCTTCTACTCTATGCCAAGCATTATGTTCTGTCCTGGAGATGTTACCATCCTGTCCTTGAGAAGTTCATGGTCTGGTGTGTGAAGCAGTATGAAAACACGATTGAGCAACATACGAAGTCTCTAGTAGGCATTCGGGCAAAATTCTACAGAAACTCTGTACGTAACGCCCATCACATTTTGAGAATCTGTCATATGTCAGGTAGTTTTATGTACAGAATATTCATTGATCTCCACAAAATCTAGGAAGAAAGATACCAGCCCTATTTTATAGATGCTAAAACTGAGTCTGTGAGAGGTGAAGCATTTTGCTTAAATGGTCTCACTTGGAAGTGTCAGGAAAAGACCTCGGACACTCGTTCTGCGGACCCTAGGAGTTCTCTTTTCATTGCCAATCTGCCGTGTCCAGGGGGCAACTAATTCTGTTTAGGGTGGCGGGGGTGGGTGTGCAGTACGTGAAAGGGGCTGAGATAAATGGGAGTTTTTCAGGTGAAAAATAAAGTGGACAAGAAACTCTAGGCAGAGGGAATCTCTTGAGAAAAAGGCATGGAGTTATGAAAATATGAGACCTGCTGATTCAAGATAGGTGATGCCAATGAAGCCAGAACATGAGCTCACGGAAGGTGAGGGAAGTGGAGGCTGGCAGGAAGCTGAAAGGTGAGCTGGGCCAGGTTGGGAGGGCCACTCGGGCACCCCGGGGTCCACTCCCTGCTGCTTGCTATGCATTGACAGGCTAGAGCACAATCACACGTGAGTCTCCCCAGAGGGAAGTGGTCTAGATGCATGGTTAATAACACAAGCTTTGGCGTCATATGGACCCGTCTCTTCCACTTACTATGTAGCTTTGAAATTGTTGCTATTAGCCTCTCCGTCGTTATCCGTAAAACAGTAATAATCACACCATTGACAGAGCATGGACCATGTGTCAGGCAACTTCCTGAGTATTTTACATGAACCCACTCATTTACTGTCAAGACTGCCTCATGGAATTAGTAACATTGTTGTTCCCATTTTACAGACAGAAGCAGAGGCGGGAGGATGAAGTCCACAGAACTATTAAGCAGGGCAGATGGGATTCAAACGCAGGCTGCCTGTCCCCAGAGCCCACCTCTTAACCTGTCTGACCTTGTAGGATTTCTGTGAAGATTAACTTAGACACTGTATGAAGAGCACTCAGTGCAATGTTGTCTCCACAGGGAGCCTCGGTGAATGGTAATGGTGAGTTGTGGTAACTCACAGGGGTTCCATGTGGATCTGTGGGGGCTGGGGAGCCCTGTGTTGGGGTAGCAAACTTCCTCTCATCTGCGGAAATCTGTCCCAGACTCCCACATGTCTTAGGATTGTGATTGTCTCTTGTCACCTCTGTTCAAAGGATCCTCACAGGGTCCTACCTTCCCCAGGATGGGTCAAGTCTAAGAGGACGTGGGATGTGAAGTCAGGATTTACGAAGAGAAGGCCGTGCCATGAAATGACCCAAGAATCAGGAGGTCCTGGTTATGGGCCTAATTGTGTCCCTAAGCCTGTGTGACTTTGGGCAAGGGTCTTCTGCTACCTGGATCTCAATTTCCCTATTCTTGAGAGGAGGTGGTTGGATTTTATCATCTCTGAGTTTCCTCTCACCTCTATTTTTCTTTCTGGGCTTGACTGTCCTTCTCACCAAGGGATTGGTTCCTCAGCTAACTGGATGCATCTTCCTTCCTGGATTATGTGCCAGCCTCATTATGCTTAATTAATGCTTCGGAAACATTCCCAGCAATTCTAAGCCTCTAATCTATGGGAACTACATGTAGCCATACCAGTGTAAAGGATGCCATGTCTCATTCACTGGGACTCAAAGAGTTCAGAATTGGGTTGAATTTATTCTGCCATAGTGCTGAATTTTGCATCGGCATTGTTCCTGAAGAATGACCAAGCATGTGAAAATCGTGAAAGGGCTCAAGAAGATACCCGTCAACCACCTTAAAATGATCCAGTCTCATGATTTGCAAAACACTATTTTTTTTCTACAAACTACTAAAAGCCACTTCAAATGCTTATTTGAAAAACAGGAAATAATGGAATCAAATCAGCGAAGTTACTCAATATGTTCTTTATTCATTAAAGCAGGTTTGGGAAGGACCCACGCTAGGCAGGCCTTAGTTATCCCAGTTTGGAGTTCCTCTAAATTCTTGGAGGAGATAATAGATTTATCCTCATGGCCTCTGTGACTACAGTTTTGCCTGAAGTGAAGAACAGCAGCCATCCTTGATGTTTAAAAAGTCTTATCAGTGTTGATATTAATGAATCAGTTTCACTTTAAGGGCAACCTTATCTCATTGAGGGTTATGGGAGACACAAAGAATGGTCTTCTGACTTCTCTTACATTCACCCTCCCGGTACTAATATCCCCTTCCCCCGAAGCAACCAAAGTGGTCTTTTTTTCTTTTTTTATAATTTTTAAGGTTTTATTTATTTATTTGGAGAGAGAGCAGGGAAGAGGCAGAGAGAGAGGGAAAGAGAGAATCTCAAGCAAGTTCCATGCTGTCAGCGCACAGCCCAATGCAGAGCTCGAACTCACAAGCCTCGAGACCATGCCCTCAGTCCAAACCAAGAGTCGGATGCTCAACAGACTGAGCCACCCAGGCCTCCCCAAGAGTGGTCTTTTGAAATAAAGAATAGATTATATCCTATCCTTCCTTAAAAATCTTCTCCTAACAACCCCCTGCACTCAGAATAAAATCCAAACCTGAGCATCACTATGGCCTTCAAAGCCCTGTGTGGTCTGGCCCCCCGCCTTCGCAGCCCAAACTTAAACCAGCCTCAGATGTGCTCGGGCCCACCCTGCACCCTGGTCTGTAGGCACAAGAAGCCTTCGCTCTTCTCAGAGCCCTGGCACCTGCTGGTCCTGCTGCCTGCACTGGCGCCCTCCTGTCTGAGCCTCCCATCCAGACGCTCTGCTTCACTTTTCCATGTTCGATGGTCTTCAGAGCTTTCATCACTTTCTGAAATTGTCTTGTTTGTTCATCTGTTTAATGTCTGCCCTCCCCTCCACGTGAGCAGCATGAGAAGGGGGGGCGGTGGTTTCCTCTCTCTCATCCAACACCGCATGACCAGCACCTGGCAGAGTATCTGGATGCTAACAGGTGCCTCATATATATTTTTGAATGACTGAACGAATAAACATAAAACTGAGCCCATCTGCTGGGCTCTTCCTGGTCTAGTTTTTCCTTTTGCATTCTAATTAAACTTGGGAGGGATTACCAACTGGCTGACCACGTACGAGTGAGTGCTATGTGGGTCATGGAAATCTGGCTCAGAAGATGGTTAAGGCTAGATGAATCCGGTTAGGACAGGTGTTTAGAACTCTGGGGACTGTGACATGAAGGAGCATTTCTCATCCTTAAATTTGAGACTTGGATGTCAGAGGGTTTACTGAAAGGAATATTCACTGGGCAGTCATGCGTTATACACATTTGTGCTTTCCAAACTGAATGAATGAACCGAAATACCTCCTGCCTCTGTTCTGACACTTCTGTTTCCATTGTACCGCTCTAGTTAAGGTTCACTTTGTCCCTCTGATGAAGGAAGTGCTGGAGGATCGTTTTTCAAAGCAAATGCAACCATGAAAATTCCCTGCTTGCCCCTCATTGGAGAACACTGGGATCCTGGCCTGGGGTAATGTACCTGGGTTACCGTCAGGTGGAGGTGAAAAGGTGTTGGCTGCCCTGTTAATCAATTGTTGATCCTTCATGGCCATTCTCTTTGTAGACGTTGATCCTCTTTTATGCCTAGTTGTCAGAGACAGTTCACTTATACACCCACCTGCCCCTGCCCGAGTCCCAGATTTACAAATTCTGGCCAATAGCAGGGAGGGAAGTGTTCCTCATTATCCAATCTAGAAACTAAAGACTTTTCCAGATAAAGGATAACAGAAAAACTGAGGCCAGTCTAATCCAAAGATTCTTAGGAAATATTATTGGCCTTATGATACCCATAGGGATCATGAAGCAAGAATTCAATGTCATGTCTTATTCTACAAAGTAGCTTTAGGAAAAAAAGCTTATATAAGATGCCTCCTGGGGCACCTGGGTGGCTCAGTCCGTTGAGCGTTCGACTTTGGCTCAGGTCATGATCTCACGGTGCGTGAGTTCGAGCCCCGCATTGGGCTCTGTGCTGACAGCTCAGAGCCTGGACCCTGCTTCAGGTTCTATGTCTCCCTCTCCCTCTGCCCCTTTCCCCCTTCATGCTCTCTCTCTGTCTCAAAAATAAATAAACATTAAAAAAAATTTAAAAAAAGATGCCTCCATGGCATCTAGTGGAGGCATTAGAGGGAGAGACAAATGAAGCACGGCTACAAATGTGATTTTTGTCCTTCATCTGAACATTTTTTTTCAGTGAGGTCTTATTTGATAATTTTTATTTTTAAGACTAATTTTATTCTTAATGTTTATTTATTTATTCATTTAAAATTTTTATTTATTTTTATTTAGTGAGAGAGAGAGAGAGAGAGAAAGAGAGCAAGCCAGGGAGGGGCAGAGAGAGGGAGAGAGAAATCCCAAGCAGGCTCCACACTGTCAGCACAGAAACCGACCCAGGGCTTGAACTCACATACTGTGAGATCATGACCTGAGCTGAAACCAAGAGCCAGATGCTTAACTGACTGAGCCACCCAGTTGCCCCTAATATTCATTTATAAAAAAAAAATAATTTTCATTTTCTTTGTGTGAGCTCTTTGACTTTTGTGAAACATGGTACTTACCCATGAGCACATAAAAATCTTCCACATAAATACAGAGCCAAGATATCTCTTGTACCTATGGACATTTTTCCCCATCTGAGCATCACGAGAGTTAAACTCAGATTACATAAATACTACATGTTTGTAGAAAGACATTTACAAAACTGGTGACCAATGGAACACATCTGCCAAGATATTCATATGTCACAAAAAAATTTAGTGTACAATTAAGTTGCATGGAAAGAGGGACATTGTCGTGTTTACTGTTGTGTTTCCAGCGCGAAGAGTGCCTAGCACATAGTAGGCACCAAAAATATTTGTTTTGAAGTTAAATGTGTTTAATGTAGTTTTCCTTACCACATGACTTCTCAGAGTCTTATTGTTCATGTACATAGTATAGCTCCAAGAGGAGACCCTGGTATGACTTAGCCCCCTCCTCCTCAAACTTATTTGATTATGGGTCACTCTAGGAGATATCTACTGGAACAGTGTTTCATCTACGATAACTTGGGAAGTGCTGAGTTAAATTTTTAAAAAGGTAAAAATTTCTTTTTTTTTTATTTAAAAAAAATTTTTTTTTAAAGTTTTTATTTATTTTTGAGACAGAGAGAGACAGAGCATGAACAGGGGAGGGGCAGAGAGAGAGGGAGACACAGAATCGGAAGCAGGCTCCAGGCTCTGAGCCGTCAGCCCAGAGCCCGACGCGGGGCTCGAACTCACGGACCGCGAGATTGTGACCTGAGCTGAAGTCAGACGCTTAACCGACTGAGCCACCCAGGCGGCCCCCTTTTTTTTTTTTTAATTTTTTTTAACGTTTTTAAACAATTTTTTTTAATGTTTATTTTTGAAGGTGAGAGAGCATGAATGGGGGAGGGGCAGAGAGTGAGGAAGACACAAAAAAGGTAAAAATTTCTAAGGCAAAAGGAAATTCAGGTGTATTTGATTTGAAAACATTAAATCTACAATTTCAGTACCTTTTGCTAACCTGTATTTTTTCATCCTTGAAAACAGGAAGAATGGAAAAGAGGATAAAGGAGAGAAAAGAGAGTGGAGAGAAAGAAACAGAGAGACCAAGAGAGAGACCAAGAGAGACTCCAGAGAGTCTCTCATCTCCAGAGAGTCTCCAGAGAGACTGGAGATGAAAAAGTGGCTGTTCTTTGGATTGTGGAAAAACAAATTCAGACTCCTCTGGGTCTGGCTAGCAAATAAACTGACAACTACAGTCTTCTCACAAAACCCAATGATAGCAGTTGTCTAGAGTGGCTTTACCACTTGTGAAGTATAAAGAGGAAATCAAAGAAAGCGATGGCCCTAAGCTCCCTGTCCAGATACTTCCTACTGTCCCCACGTGAGGAGTATATAAATGCGGTGAAAAAAGTCAAACTAAACAGAAACGATGAAAGGAAAACGCCGCCATTTCCCCCTTGCACCCCATGCCATCTCCCCAAAGGTCATCACTGAAAACAGTGTATTTAGTGATTTGTGTAAGCAAATTATTTGTGTAAGCAATTATTTGTGTAAGAGAACACACACAGGGCCATGTTATTTATATAATAGACGACAAATGCCAAGGAGCAGAGGTTTTCAAGGGGGGGTCTACTAACAACCCGCTGAAAGCCCAGCTGCCTCAGAAACACCTGGTTTGCTTGTTAACAAGACAGATTCCAGGAGACAGTCTGATTTGTTTTTTCTGGGCTAGCCCCAGAATTCAAATTTCTTCAAGTATCTCCAGTGACCATGTTACAGAACTCTGAAGTGGAAGGATCAGGACTCCTTAAGGAGAAATTTAAGGTGGTTCTGGTTTATACCCCCGATCCTTCCTCACCACAGTATATTGGTGGAACCCTTAGCTAACGCTGGGCAAAGCCTATCTCTGGTCTGTTACCACGTGTGCCCTCTGACCTTATCAGTCTGCCTCCCTCTTGTTTAGTCCTCTTTAGCCCTTCTTCCTGATCCACATCACCTACCAAATTAGCTGAATGTCTTGCTTCGTTGTAGCTGACATGGCTGTCTATTAATTGCAGGTAATTCTCAGTTTTTCTGCCCTCAACCTCTCAATTTATGCATACCTTAACCTTTCTAGCAGCGGCTATGGCTGCCCCTACTCTGGATTGTTCTGCTGCACAGATCCAAGCAATGCTAGAATTTCAAGTATATTTGTTCTTCTGTAGGGAGTCTCCTGATAAATGTCTGCGTATCATGGTCATGGGAATATCTCTGTCCTTCCCTCTCTTCCACTCCCTCTAATCAGCTGGGTCCAAGTCCACGTCTGGGCTTGGGTCTCTCTTTGTGATGTGCTGCACTGTGCTGGTGGAACTTTTATAGGTTTTTCTGGACTTTTAGGCAGAAGAGGACAACCTCTAGATGGAGCAGTATCCGAAAAATTCTCTCCAGTAAGTAGAAGCCATGGGCTCCAAACACTATTAAATATGGTCAGAAAGCTGGAGCCCAGGCTTCTCCCCAACCCCTCCCAACCCCCGTTCAACTCATTGAGGACAGGCTGCTTAGACATGAGGGAACGAGCGGGAGGGAAGTGAAGGACGTGACTGCCCACTCAGGCTGAGAAAGCGTCTGACTTTTACATGCAAATTATTACCACAGAAGAGGGTATATCCTAACAAGGGACTGTGGCTGCCACCAGGATAAACATGACCACAGAAGAGTGCTCTTTCTCTAAGAACATTCCTGGAGGAAGAATGACATAGCTGACTTACGTCGGAAAAGGACCATTCTGATGACTGTGTCCAGCACCGGCTGAAGGAGGGCCAGGGCAGAAGCAGGGAGACCAGCTGGGTGGGATCGTAGTAAGACACCGAGGCTAATGACAACAGTGGCTGGTAAGAAATGGTCGGAGGCAAGCCAGAAACTGCCCGACTCCTGAGGTACAGGACCACCGGAAATATAGGGGCCATCAACGTCACCCAGTTCACTTTTCAATTTCGCCTCAAGGCGCCTCCACAAGATTAGCCGAGAACTTCCTCTAACAAGCGGACAATGTCTGGCCAAGATCAAAACATCTGGTATCCTCAAGTTCCCAAGTCGTTCGGGTCATTTGACTTCACAATTTGCAGTTTTTGAGCCACGTCAGCTCAGGCCTGTGGAATGGCGTTCTGGAGAAGCAGTGCGGTGGGGCTGGGAGACCCAGGATCCCCCCCACCCCCGGTCCCGTCCCTGACTGGCCACACACCCTGCACAGCCCGCTTCTCTAGCCCCAGCCTCCCTGCTATAAAATGAGAGGCGTCAAGGAGGTGCTTCCTGAGGACACGTCCACCTTTGACAGGCTGCGCGTCTTAGTTTCTTGAGGCCCAGGCTCCTTGGTAGGGATTCCAGGAAGGATTGGGGTGACTGTTTTGTTTTCTCTTTTTCATTAGTTCATTTCGCATTTTTAAAAAAAAAAAAAATTTTTTAACGTTTATTTATTTTTGAGACAGAGAGAGAGCATGAATGGGGGAGGGGCAGAGAGAGAGGGAGACACAGAATCCGAAGCAGGCTCCAGGCTCTGAGCCATCAGCCCAGAGCCCGACGCGGGGCTTGAACTCACGGACCGCGAGATCGTGACCTGAGCTGAAGTCGGACGCTTAACCGACTGAGCCACCCAGGCGCCCCTCTCATTTTTTTTTAATTTTTTTAACATTTATTTATTTTTGAGACAGAGAGAGACAGAGCATGAACAGGGGAGGGGCAGAGAGAGAGGGAGACACAGAATCTGAAACAGGCTCCAGGCTCTCAGCACAGAGCCCGACTCGGGGCTCGAACTCACGGACCGTGAGATCATGACCTGAGCCGAAGTCAGACGCTTAACCGACCAAGCCACCCAGGTGCCCTCATTTCTCATTTTTAAATCGAGACCAACATCCCTGAGAACCTGTATGTCAAGTTCAAAAGTGAGTGACTGCACTCAAACTTGTGTCACTTTGGAAGCTTCTGCTCTGCCTTCTTGCTCGGAGAACAGTCAACCCACTCCTGTTTGAAACCCCGGGGGCAGCAAACTGCTTGGGATGGAAAAAGCACTTTCCTTCAACATTTCATTTGCCTCAGGCCCTGGAGGATGCTGGGAGTCTGCGAATCAGCCTTAGGACGTGCCCATTTACACCGCTGGTTTCTCCTTGGGTGTGATTGTTCACGGTCTCCAAAAGCTCTGGCAAACTGCCCTGTCCAGTTTCTGCACCCCACCCCTTCACATTTACGTTTTCATTTTCATTTTCTTTTTTTTAACTAAAAATTACTGAATAAATTTGATACGCAACGTTGTTTTTTGGTGCGCAGTGTATTACTGTGATACATTTGTATGTTGTCATATGTTTGCCGAGACAGTGGTATTTATCACCATAATTATGCACCATTATAGTACGATAGTGTTGTCTCTATTTATTATACTGTGTACTAGATCTTTATGGCTTATGCACTAGTAGTTACATGTTTAAGTTACCCTTAAACCCCAGCACTCTTATCTCCCCTCCCCACCATCCACTGGTAACCACGGTTCCGCTCTGCTTGTGATAGGTTTCACTTTTTCTGATTTCACACGTAAGTGATATCACACGGTACTTGTCTTCCAGCTAACATTTAATGAGCACTTGCGTGCACACGCTTTACCTGCACCACCTCACTGACGCACAGCTGCGAGGCAGGTGTGCTGACCTCATCTGCAGATAAGGACGCTAAGGTTTGGAGCTACCCCTAAAGTCGTGCAGTTAGTTAGTGGCAGAGTGTGGACGGTCTGACTCAGGAGCCCGACCGAGATCCTCCAATCGTGCATCACCTGACTGAAGACGGTTGTTACTAAGCTCCCTCCCTCCTGGGTCCACGTTGCAGAGACGGGCCCAGGGACCACAGAAGAGAACGAAACCATGTGAGAGCCAGCGGTTAGGAAGAGGTCCAGAGAATGTGCATCCGAGTGGGTGAGTTTGGGGGGGCAAAGCGATTCTGTACTTTCAAACATGTTTGTCTCATATAGAGCAAATATTTTTCTTATAATTAAAAAAGTTCCCTTCTATCTATTCTCATTCCCCTGGTTTTCATCTTTTAATTTTTTCTATTTCTATTTTCTATTTTATCCCTTTTATTCAGGAGCAAATAAGCTGGTGATTTGCCTATTTCATTATTGTTTTTCCCCAAAGAAATAGCTCTTGAATTTACTTGCTACTTCAATTCCTAGTCCATTTTCTAATTTATTGCTCTTTTGACTTTATTGGTTCCCTTTTTCTGGTTCCCTTAGGATTATTTCGGTTAATTTTCCATTTCTTTAACCCACTGTTTAACTCATTCAGTTTCATTCTTGTTTAATAATGTAAGTTTTTATGAGTATGAGTTTCCTATGTGCACTCTCTTGGCTGCATTGCATAGGTTCCAACATGTAGAGATTTCACTATCCTTCATTCATTGGATAACCTGTGTTTATTGAGGACCTATATTGTGCCAGGTTTTGTGCTAGTGGCTGGACATATGCCCCCTGAGAAATCTCTGCCCTCATGGAGTTAATTCAATGAAGAAAAGAAAATGAATAAGTGAATAAAATAATGTCACTGAGGATAGGTTCGACGAAGAGAATAAAGCAGAAGAAAGAGAGTGATGAAGAAGGAGGTGGTATTATTATTTAAAAAAATTTTTTTAATGTTTATTCATTTTTGAGAGAGAGAGAGAGAGAGAGACAGAGCGTGAGTGGGGGAGGGGCAGAGAGAGAGAGGGAGACACAGAATCCGAAGCAGGTTCCAGGCTTCCAGCCATCAGCGCTGAGCCTGACGTGAGCCCACGAACCACGAGATCATGACCTTAGGTGAAGTGGAATGCTTCCCTGACTGAGCCACCCAGACTCCCCAAGGAGGTGGTCTCATTAAGAACAATGATGAGGGAAGGGCCCTGTGTTGAGCTGACAGGTAAACAGAAGCGTGGAATCAACATGAGGGGGAGGGCAATCCCAGGCAGAGGGAACAGCTCCTGAAAATGCTCTGGTGAAGAACATGCTTGGTGTGTGTTAGGATCCCCAAGAACAGTATGACTGGGGCAGAAAACACATAGGGGCAGAGGTTGGAGGAGGCTAGAGGGGTATGTAGGAGCAAGCATTATAAACCAGGGCAAGGACTTAGGATTTCATTATAAGTGGGATATTGAAGGAAGATATTGAAGGATTTTGAGCATGGGAATGATGTTATCTAAATTGTGGTTATTTTTTATTTTTTTACATTTTTTTAATGTTCATATATTTTTGAGAGAGAGAGAGAGACCGAGTGTGAGCAGGGAGGGAGAGAGAGAGAGGGAGACACAGAATCCAAAGCAGGCTCCAGGCTCTGAGCTGTCAACACTGAACCTGATGTGGGGCTCGAGCTCACAAACTGTAAGATCATGACCTTGGCTGAAGTCAGATGCTTAACCGACTGAGCCACCTAAGCTCCCCAAAGCTTTTAAGTTTTAAATGCAGCTGAAATACGATTCATTGAGATTTTATCTTTTTTATGTGTGTGCGTGTGTGATTTTTATGTTCTAAGAAATGTTTGCCAACACCAACGTTATAGAGATTTTCTGCTATGTTTTCATTTAGAAGCTTTTATACTTTTACTTTTGACATTTACATGTGTGATACAGTTTGTGTCAAATTTTTATATGTGACATGAGTTAAGAGTTGAGTTGTTTTCTTCTCTTCCTTGCCCTTCCTCTCTTGCTTCATCTCTGGAAATTTGGCCTTTTTTAATTTCGCTAAGTAATGTTTCATAGTTTTCTCTACACAGATTTGAACATATTTTGTTAAAGTTACCTCTGAGTTTTCAGGGTTTTGTTGTTACTGTATTATATTGCTTTCAATTTCAATTCCCAATTATTCATTTCTAGTGTATAGAAATATGATTGATTCTTTTTTGACAGAGAGAATGAGAGTGCAAGCAGGGAAGGGGCAAAGGGAGAGAATTTTTTAATGTTTATTCATTTTGGAGAGAGAGAGAGAGAAAGAGAGAGAGAGAGAGAGCACATAAGCAGGGGAGGGGCAGAGAGAGAGGGAGACAGAAGATCCGAGGCGGGCTCTGCACTGACAGCAGTGAGCCTGATGCGGGACTCAAACTCATGAACCATGAGATCATGACCTGAGTCAAGGTTGGACGTTCAACCTACTGAGCCACTCAGGCGCCCCAGGAGAGAAGGAATCTTAAACAGACTCTATGTCTAGTGTAGAGCCCAATGTGGGGCTCGATCCCACGACTGTGGGATCATGACCTGAGCCAAAATCAAGTCAGACACCCAATCGACTGAGCCATCCAGGTGCCCCTACAACTGATTTTTGTATATTGATCTTGTATCCTGAAACTTTGCTAAACTCACTTATTATTTTCAGGGGCTTTTTTTTTTTTTTTTTCAGATTCCTTGGGATTATGTACATAAATAATCACGTCATCTTTTTATAAATATAGTTCTATCTCTTTTCAAATTGTATGAATTTTGTTTTCCTTTGCACTGGTTAGGAACTCCAAGAAAATAGAGAACAGAAGCTGCAAAAGCAGATCTCATGGCTTTATTCCTGACCTTATGGGAGATGTATTTAGTTTTGTCCACGGAATACTATGCTAGCTCTGGGTATTTCTATTGAGCTCTCCTTTTATCCTAGTTTACTGAGTACAATGGACTGAATGTTTCTGTCCCTCAACATTCATATGTTGAAATCCTAATCCCTAATGCAAGGTATTAGGAGGTGGGGGTCTTTGAGAATGATTAAGTTATGAGGGCAGATCCCTTATGAATGCATTTACTGCCCTCATAAATGAATCCTAAAGAAACTCCCTCTCCTCTTTAACTGTATTAGGACACAGGAAGAAGTCTACCTATGAACCAAGAAACAGGCTCTTCCCGGACACTGAACCTGTTGGTACCTTGATCTTAGACTTCCAGGCCCCCACAACTAATGAGAAATAAATGTTTGTTGTTTAAGCCACCACATCTATGGTATTCTGTTATAGTACTCCAAATAAACTGACACTGAAGGTATTTTTAAAAATTATGAGTGGTATTGAATTTGGTTAAATCTTCCTATGCATCTATTAAAGCCATCATACGATTTTTCTATTTTAATATGTCGATATGATGAGTTATATTGATTAATTTTGAATGTTAAACCTTTATTACATTTTTGGAAATATCTCACTTGGACATGATGGAATATATGTTTCATATATTACTCTATTTGATTTGCTAGCTTTTTAAAATTAAGACTTTATTTTTTAATCAATTTAAGTTTCACATCATAATTGAGGGCATAGAATAGAGATTTCTCATATATCTTCGGCCCCAAATATGCATAGCCTCCCTCATTATCAATATTCCCCACTAGAGTGGCACATTTGTTACAATTGATGAATTCACATTGACACATCATAATCACCCAAAGTTCATAGCTTATTTTAGGGTTCACTCTTAGTATTATAAATCCTATGGGTTTGGACAAATGTATAATGACATGTATCTATCATTATGGTATCATACAGAGTATTTTCTGTGCCCTAAAAATCCTTCGTGTTCTGCCTATTCATCCTGCCATCATCACCGCGAAACACCCCTTCCAAACCCCTGGCAACCACTGATCCTTTTACTGTTTCCATAGTTTGGCCTTGCCCAGAATGTCATATAGTTGAAATCACACAGTACGTAGCCTTATCAGGCTGGCTTCTTCCATTTAGTAAAGTGAACTTGCATTTCCTCCATGTCTTTTCGTGGCTTAATAGCTCGTTTCTTTTTAGTATTGAATGATATTCCATTGTCTGGATGTACCACAGTATATCCATTTACCTAGTTTCTTACTTGGTTTCTTCCAAGTTTTGGTAACAATATATAAAGCTGCTATAAATATCCATATGTAGGTTTTTGTGTGGACATAAGTTTTCAGCTCCCTGAGGGTAAATATCAAGGAGTGTGATTGCTTCATCATATGGTAAGAGTATGTTTAGTTTTGTAAGAAAACACTAAGCTGTCTCCCAAAGTGGCTGTACCATTTACATTCCCATGAGCGGCATATGGGAAATCTTGTTGTCCCTCATCCAAGCCAGCATTTGGTGTTGTCAGTGTTCTGGATTTTGCTCATTCTAATATGTATGGAGTGTTATCTCATGTTGTTTTCATTGGCATTTCCCTTATCATGTATGATATGGAGCATCTTTTCATATGCTTATTTTCCATATGCTTATCTTCTTTGATGAGGTATTTGTTAAAAAGTCTTCTGCCCATTTTTAAAATCAGGTTGTTTCTTGTCTTACTGTTGAATTTTAAGAGTTCTTTTACACTGTGAGTCATAGTTCTTTACCAAATATGTCTTTTGCAAATATTTTTTACCAGTCTGTGGCTTGTCTTTTCATTCTCTTGACATTATCTTCTGCAGATCAGAGTTTTTAATTTTAATCAAGTCCAACTTATCAATTGTTTCTTGCAAGGATCATGCCCATAGTGTTGTATCTAAAAAGTCATTGCCATAATTAAAGTCATCTAGATTTCCCCATGTTATCATCTAGGAGTTTTATAGTTTGTATTTTACATTCAGGTCTATGAGCCATTTTGCAATAACTTTTTAAAATTTAAATCCAAGTTAGTTAACATATAGTGTAACAATGATTTCAAAAATAGAATTTAGTGATTCGTCACTTATACATAACACCCAGTGCTCATCCCAACAAATGTCCTCCTTAATACCCCTTGCCCATTTATCCCATCCCCCCACCCAACACCCCTCTGGCAACCCTTAGTTTGTACACTGTATTTAAGAGTCTCTTATGGTTTGTCTCCCTCTCTGGTTTTATATTATTTTTGCTTCCCTTCCCTTATGTTCATCTGTTTTGTGTCTTAAATTCCACATATGAGTGAAATCATATGATATTTGTCTTTCTCTGACTTATTTCACTAAGCATAATACACTCTAGTTCCATCCACATTGTTGCAAATGGCAAGATTTCATTCCTTTTGATCACTGAGTAATATTAAATTGTATATATAAATTGTGTGTATATGTATACACACATCTTCTTTATCCATTCATCAGTCGATGGACAGTTGGGCTCTTTCCATATTTTGGCTATTGTTGATAGCATTGCTATAAATATTGGGGTTCATGTGTCCCTTCGAAATAGCACACCTGTATCCTTTGGATAAATACCTAGTAGTGCAATTTCTGGGTCGTAGGGTAATTCTATTTTTAATTTTTTGAGAAAATTCCATACTGGTTTCCAGAGTGGCTGCACCAGTTTACATTCCTACCAGCAGTGCAAAAGGGTTCCTCTTTCTCTGCATCCTCACCAACATCTATTGTTGCCTGAGTTGTTAATTTTAACAATATTGACTGGTGTGATTTGGTATGTAATTGTGCTTTTGATTTGCATTTCTCTGATGATGCATTTTTTGTTGTGCTCAAAATGTTGAGCATTTTTTCATGTGTCTGTTGCCATCTGGATGTCTTCTTTGGAAAAGTGTCTATTTATGTCTTTTACCCATTTCTTCATTGGGTTATTTGGTTTTTTGGGTATTGCGTTTGAAAAATTCTTTATAGATTTTGGATACTAACTCTTTATCTGGTATGTCATTTGCAAATATCTTCTCCCATTCCACAGGTTGCCTTTTAGTTTTGCTGATTGTTTCCTTCACTGTGCAGAAGATTTTTATCTTGATGAGGTCCCAATAGTTCATTTTTGCTTTTGTTTCCCTTGCTTCCAGAGACATGTCAAGTAAGAAGTTGCTGTGGCCAAGGTTAAAGAGGTTTTTGCCTTTTTTCTCCTCTAGAATTTTGATGGCTTCCTGTCTTACATTTAGGTCTTCCATCCATGTTGAGTTTATTTTTGTGTATGGTGTAAGAAAGTGATCCATGTCCATTTTCTGCATGTCACTGTCCAATTTTCCAAACACCATTTACTGAAGAGACTGTCTTTTTTCCATTGGATAGTCTTTCTTGCTTTGTCAAAGATTATTTGGCCATGCATTTTTGGGTCCATTTCTGGGTTCTCTATTCTGTTCCATTGATCTTTGTGTCTGTTTTTGTGCCAGTACCATATTTTCTTGATGATTATAGCTTTGTAATACAGCTTGAAGTCCGGAATTGTGATACCTCCAGTGTTGGTTTTCTTTTTCAGGATTGCTTTGGCTATTCCGGGTCTTTTCTGGTTCCATACAAATTTTAGGATTGTTTGTTCCTGCTCTGTGAAGAATGTTATTGTTATTTTGATAGGGATTGCATTGAATATGTAGATTGCTCCGAGTAGTATCAACATTTTAACAATATTTGTTCTTCCAATCCATGAGCATGGAATTTTTTTTTCCTTTTGTGTGTGTGTGTGTGTGTGTGTGTGTGTGTGTGTGTCTTCTTCAATTTCTTTCATAAGCTTTCTATAGTTTTCAATGTAGATTTTTTAGGTTTATTTCTAGGTATTTTATGGTTATGGGATCGATTCCTTGATTTTTCTTTCTGCTGCTTCATTATTGGTGTGTAGAAATGAAACCAATTTCTGTGCATTGATTTTATATCCTGAGATTTTGCTGAATTCATGTATCAGTTCTAGCAGTTTTTTGGGTTATGTTGTCTGTGAAGAGTGGAAGTTCGAATTTGTCCTTGCCAATTTGGATACCTTTTACTTCTTTGTGTTGTCTGATTGCCGAGGCTAGGACTTCCAACACTATGTTGAATAACAATGGTAAGACTGGACATCCCTGTCATGTTCCTGACCTTAGGGGGAAAGTTCTCAGTTTTTCCCCATCGAGGATAATATTAGAGGTGGGTCTTTCATATATGGCTTTTATGATCTTGAGGTATGATGCTTCTATCCCTACTTTCTTGAGGGTTTTTATTAAGAAAGGATGATATATTTTGTCAAATGCTTTGTCTGCATCTATTGAGAGGATTACGTGGTTCTTGACCCTTCTTTGACTGATGTGATGTGTCACATTGATTGTTTTGCAGATACTGAACCAGCCCTGCATCCCAGGTATAAATTCCACTTGGCCAAGGTGAATAATTCTTTTAATGTATTGTTGGATCTGGTTTGCTAGTATCTTGTTGAAATTTTTTGCATCCATATTCATCATGGAAATTGGTCTGTAGTTCTCCTTCTTGTGGGGTGTTTGATTTTGGAATCAAGGTAATTCTGGCCTCATAGAATGAGTTTGGAAGTTTTCCTTCCATTTCTATTTGGGAACAGCTTCAAAAGAATAGGTGTTAACTCTTCTTTAAATGTTTGGTAAAATTCCCCTGGAAAGTCATCTGGCCCTGGACTACTGTTTGTTGGGAGATTTTTGACTCCTAATTCAATTCTTTACTGGTTATGGGTCTAGTCAAATTTTCTATTTCTTCCTGTTTCAGTTTTGATAGTTTATATGTTTCCAGGAATGTGTCCATTTCTTCCACATTGCCCAATTTGTTAGCATATAATTGCTCATAATATTCTTTTATTATTGTTTGTATTCCTGTGGTGTTGGTTGTGATATCTCCTCTTTCATTCATGATTTAATTTATTTGGGTCCTTCCCTTTTTCTTTTTGCTCAGTGTGGCTAGGGTTTTATCAATTTTGCTAGTTCTTTCAAAGAACCAGCTTCTGGATTCATTGATCTGTCCTACTGTTTTTTTACTTTTATTTTGATATCATTGATTTCTGTTCTAATCTTTATTATTTTCCCTCCTCTGCTGGTTTTAAGCTTTATTAGCTGTTCTTTTTCCAGCTCTTTTAGGTGTAAGGTTGGGTTGTGTATTTGAGATCTTTTTTCCTTCTTTAGGAAGGCCTGGATTTCTGTACACCTTTCTCTTATGACTGCCTTTGCTGCATCCCAAAGGTTTGGGGCCGTCGTGTTTTCATTTTCATTGACTTCCATGTATTTTTAATTTCCTCTTTAATTTCTTGGTTAACTCATTCAGTCTTTAGTAGGATGTTTTTTAATCTCCAAGTATTCATGGTCTTTCCAAATTTTTTATTGTGTTTGATTTCAAGTTTCATAGCATTGTGGTCTGAAAATATGCAAGATACGATCTCAGTATTTTTGTGCTTATTAAGGGCTGATTGTGTCTAGTATGTGATCTATTTTGGAGAATGTTCCATGTGCACTCAAGAAGAATGTATATTCTGCTCTTTTAGGATGAAATGTCCTGAATATATCTGTTAAGTCCATCTGGTCCAGTGTGTCATTCAAAGTCCCCTGCTATTATACTGTCATTATCAATGAGTTTCTTTATGGTTGTGATTAACTGATTTATATATTTGTATTCTTCCACATTGGGTGCATAAATATTTGCAATTGTTAGATCTTAGTGGATAGATCCCTTAATTATGATATAATTCCCTTCTTCCTCTCTTGTTACAATCTTTATTTTAAAATCTAGATTGTCTGATGTAAGTAGGGTTACTCTAGCTTCCTTTTGATGACCATTAGCATAATAGAGTGTTCTCTATCCTCTTCCTTTCAATCTGCAAGTGTCTTTACATCTAAAATGGGTCTTTTGTAAGCAGCATATAGATGCGTCTCGTTTTCTTATCCATTCTGATACTCTGTCTTTTGATTGGAACATTTAGTCCATTGACATTTAGAGTGACTACTGAAAGATATGAATTTAGTGCTATTGTGTTGCCTGTAGAGTTGGTGTTTCTGGTGATGTTCCCTGGTCCTTTCTAGTCTTGGTTGCTTTTGGTCTTTGTGTGTGTGTGTGTGTGTGTGTGTGTGTGTCTTTTCTCCACTGAAAGAGTCCCCCTTAAAATTTCTTGCAAGGCTGTTTTAGTGGTCACGAATTCCTTTAGTTTTTGTTTGTATGGGAAACTGTCTCTCCTTCTATTTTGAATGACAGCCTTGCTGGCTAAAGAATTCTTTGCTGCATAATTTTTTGATTCAGCATGTTGAATATATCCTGCCACTCCTTTCTGGCCTGCCAAGTTTCTGTGGATAGGTCTGCTGAGAACCAGACCTGTCCTCCCTTATAGGTTAAGGACTTTTTTCCCTTTGCTGCTTTCATAATTCTTTCCCTTTCTGTTTATTTTGTGAATTTGACTATGATATGGCTTGGTGATGGTCGGTTTTTGTTGAATCTAATGGGAGTTCTCTGTGCTTCCTGAATTTTGATGTCTGTGTCCTTCCCCAGATTAGAAAAGTTTTCTACTATAATTTGCTTACATAAACCTTCTGCCCCTTTTTCTCTCTCCTCATCTTCTGGGACTCCTATGATTCAGATGTTATTTCTTTTCAATAAGTCACTGAGTTCTCTAAATCTTGTATTGTTTTCTTTGCTTTTGTTTCCCTCTTTTTTTCTGCTTCATTATTCTCCATAATGTTGTCTTCCATATTGCTGATTTGATGCACTGCTTAATCTGTTCTTACTATCGTGGCCACCATTTGAGATTACATCTTGGTTATAGCATTTTACATTTTGTCCTGACTAGATTTCACTTCTTTTATCTCCACAGAAAGGGGCTTTATGGTTTTTTCAACCCCAGCTTGTATTCTTATTATCATGGTTCTAAATCCTAGTTCATAAATCTTGCTTATATCTGTGTTGATTAAGCCCCTGGCTGTCATTTCTTCCTTCCATTTGGGGTGAATTCCTTTATTTTGTCATTTTGGAGGGAGAAAAAAATTAATAAAATAAAAAGTTAAAAGCAATATTAGAAATCAAATAAAGGAAGCTAGATACTAGGTGTGTTTCAGTCTGCTTGTTAAAAGAAGAAAAAAGGAAAGAAAAGAAAGAAAAGAAAAAAGGTAAAAAATTTTTAAAAATTAAAAAAGTTTATATAATAAAATAGAAGAAAATTAAATAAAGAAAACGAAATAGAATAAAAATAAAAAAATAAAAAACATTAAATTTTTTTAATTAAAAAAAGAAAAGAAAAATAAATTTTTCTCTTTCTGTATCCAGGAAAAAGAAAAGAAAGTAGGGAAAGACAAAAACAATGTAAACAAAAATGGAAGCAAAAAAAACAAAACAAAAAAACCCTGAACTAATATATGAACCAGCAAACAGAATGAAACCCGAATGCAGTTACATCCAGTTTCCCCTAGAACTCACACTATGAAGCAGTCTGTAGTTCATACACTAAGCAGGTGGAGGGACTTGTGCTAGTCTTCTAGGGGATGTGCTTGGAGGGTGCATTTGGGTAGGGCTTGGTGGAGGGCTCCTCCATTAGGTGGTGCTGCTTTGCTTACTGGGGTGGATCAGTGTGGTGAGGTGGCCCATGCGTGGGAAAGATGGAAATGGCTTCACTCAGCTGCCTAGTGTCTGGCACAGGAAATTTGCATTCTCACTGACCTGCAATCAAGTACCCCTCCTTTGTCTCAGGCCTCTGTCCACTTCCTGCCTCTACCCTGTCCATGTCCAAGCTGTCCACCTGCCAGGAAGCACCTCCCTCTGGAGTTTTATCTCAGATGGGGTTGTGTTTCACAACCCCACACTTCAGAGACCCCTGCCAGCTTGGACCTATGCCAACTCTCTGGGGGAGGATCTTGCTGAGCAATGGCTGGGTGCTGGCTTGCCCCAGAAAACGTTCTTGTGATCGTGCAGTGGCAGAGATTCAGAGATTGTGGCAAATCACAACACACAGCTGGCGCTGGTTTCACCATTCTCTGGTGTCTTTGTCCCAACACCAGCAAACATGGCTGCTCTCCAGGGTCCTCTGGGAGCTTTGCTTGTGGGGAAGCCATATGGCCTCTACCAAATGCTCTCCAAGCAAGGGAACTGCTTCTGCCTGTGTGGACATAAACACCTCAGACTCTGCAGCCTGCTTCTGGGGATTTGCCCGACTTCCTCACCAGAACATTGCCAGGCACTGAACTTCAGAACTTCAGACTCTGCACTCCAGTGTTTATAGAATCCTGGTGGTGTTGAAACCCTATCTTTTCTTCCCATCAATGGTTTTGGGGAACAGATTTCTTGTTCAGTCCCCCTGTGAGTGTTTTCACTCTTTCCCTCCAGCTACTTTTGGGGGAGTGTTTTTTCTGAACTCTTCCCATGAGCCACACATTCCTCCCTTTCTCTGTCCTCTCTCCACAAAAACAGCTCCCTACCCTCCATGGCTTTTCTCTACCCCAGTTCACCTCTCCACACTGAGTACATGGCGAGTTCTGTGGCTCAAGTTATACAGGTTGTTTTGTTAATCCTAGATCAATTTCCTAAGGGTGCAAAATGGTTTGGTGCTGATCTAGCTGTGTTTCAGGGATGAGACAAGCTGAGGGTCTCTATGCTGCTCTGCCATCTTCTCTCCTCTCCCCTGAGTTAATTTTTGTGAATGATGTAAGGTCTGTGTCTAGATTCTTTTCCTTTCCTTTCCTTTCCTTTCCTTTCCTTTCCTTTCCTTTTCTTATGTAGATGTCTAGTTGTTCCAGTACCAATTGTTGAAAAGACTATCTTTGCTCCCTTGTCTTGCTTTTGCTTTTTTATCAAAGATCCTTTGACTATGTATCTATATATCTGTAGGTCTATTTCAGGTCTATTTTATAGTAAGTCTTAAAATCAGTAGTATCAACCCTCTAATTTCATTCTTCTCCTTTGATAGTTGGCTGGCTATTCTGGGTCTTTTACCTCTCTACATAAATTTAGAATCAGTTTGTTGATATCCATGAAAAAAACATTCTGGAATTTTTATTAAGATTGCATTAAATCTATGGATCATATTGGGAAGAATTGACACCTTAAAAATATTGAGTCTTTTCCTCCATGAACATGGAATATCTCTCCATTTATTTAGGTCTTTGATTTCTTTTATTAGAGTTTTGTAGTTTTTCTCATATAAATCTTGTACACATGTTGTTAGGTTTATACACAAGTTTTCATTTTAGGAGTGCCAATGTAAGTGATAATTTCAAATTCCACTTGTATATTGCTGGTAGAAAAATGATTGACTTCTGTGTGTGTGTGTGTGTGTGTGTGTGTGTGTGTGTTTACATAAAATTTAAATTCAAGTTAGTTAACATACAGTGTAGTCTTGGCTTCAGGAGTAGAACCCAGTGATTCATCTGTTACATATGACACCTGCTGCTCTCATCCTAACAAATGCCCTCCTTAATGCCTACTGTCCATTTAACCCATCTGCCCACCCACTTCCCCTCCAGCATCCCTTAGTTTGTTCTCTGTATTTAAGAGTCTCTTATGGGCTTTCTCCCTCTCTGTTTTTATCTCATTTTTCATTCTCTTACCCTATGTTCATCTGTTGTGTTTCTCAAATTCCATATATGAGTGAGATCATATCATATCTGTCTTTCTCTAATTGACTTATTTTGCTGTTTCTTATAACCTTGATTTAATTGCTTATTAGTTCCAGAAGGGTTTTTTGGTCAGCTCATTTAGCTATTCTACATAGATGATCATGTCACCTGTAAACACAGTTTTATTTTTCCTTGCCTCTCTCTCTCTCTATATATATATAGATAGATATATATATATAGCCTCTCTCTCTCTCTCTCTCTCTCTCTCTATGTGTATATATATATATATATTTTTTTTAATTTGCTTTTCTTCTATTATTGCATTAACGAGAACTTCCAGTACAATGTTGAAATGGAGTGGTTCCTAATACTTTTTTAAATAATTTTGTGTCTATGTTTATGAAGTACGTAGATTCTGTGCCTTTTTCTTCCAATTTCTTTGTCAGAATTCACTAGCATGAATCATACTCTGTAATGATTCTTATAATACTTGAAGAACAATTTCTATGTCTTAGATAAAGAGAAAGATTCCTTGAAAGATACAAACAACAAAAGCTCATTCAAAAAACTAAATAATATGAATAACTCTGTATCTATTAAATTTACTGATGATTCTATCAAATATTTAAGGAAGAAATAATGCCAATTCTACACAAACTCTATTTTGTCTCCTCTTTTTATTTCTGGATTGCCTGGCTAGAAATTTATCTATTTATTTTTATTTATTTACTTCCTTATTTAAATGTTTATTTATTTATTTTCAAAGAGAGATAGAGTGAGCAGGGGAAGGGCAAAGAGAGAGAAGGAAACAGAGAATCCCAAGCAGGCTCCACGGCTCTCAGCTCAGAGCCCAATGCGGGACTCAAATTCACAAACTGTGAGATCATGATCTGAGCTGAAACCCAGGGTTGGATGCTTAACCGACTGACCCTCCCAGGAACCCCAAGACTTATCAATTTAATTGAATTTTTAAAAGAGTCAGCTCTTAATTTTATCGTCTCTCTTCTTCCCTCTGTTTTAGTTCATTATTTCTACTTTTATATTGATTATTTTCTTCCTTGTGCTTACTTTGTGTTTCATTTGCTCTTCTTTTTTCTAGGTTTATAAAGTAGAATCCTAGATTATTGGTTTGAGACTATTCTTATTTTTAATTTAAGCTATTACTGCCATATATTTTCTTCCAAGCATTGCTTTAGCTGCATCCCACAGAATGTTGTATACTGGGTTTTAATATTGGTTTGTTTCAAAATATTCTGCATTGACTCAAAAGGAAGATTGATCTTTACCAATTTACTCCACTTGGGGTGCCTGGGTGGTTCAGTCGGTTAAGCATTGGACTTCGGCTCAGGTCATGATCTCACGGTCCGTGGGTTCCAGCCCCGCGTCGGGCTCTGTGCTGACAGCTCAGAGCCTGGAGCCTGTTTCAGATTCTGTGTCTCCCTCTTTCTCTGACCCTCCCTGTTCATGCTCTCTCTCTGTCTCAAAAATAAATAAATGTTAAAAAAATTAATAAAAAATATTCCCTGAAAAAAAAATGAGGAGCCTTTGAAAATTTTTCACGTGTATCATCTAAGAGCAAAATAATCAATAATCAATACAAACCACTTCCTTTATCAGCCCAAACATTATAGCCAAAAATGTTTGCTAAGTGCTATATTTTATTCTCCAGAGCTAAAACTGAAATCTAGTATTGTGAATTAGAATAATCTTTAATTTTTTGAACATAATGTTGACACTAATAAAGAGGAAATTTCTGAAACACAAGCGTATGTCTCTCCTAATGACAGTGAAAGTGACAGTGGTAAAAGGGAGAAAGACATTAACAATTAGCAAACACTTGTTAGTTTTCCATATCTAAGATTATATGTGATTCATTTTCAGGGTGGTCGGATGTCAGAGAGTACTCTTTTTAATATTGATAGGGAGATGCAGAAGCAAGAGAAGAAAATAGAACAGAATTAAGAATTTTTTTTGGATAAATCTATGTGCCATCCCCTGAAGCAGCTCATGGTATATAGTTGGTCACAGGTTAGTAAAAAGGTCTCTATTCAAAGACTTCTTGCCCTAACAACTGCCTTGCTACTATGGGATTGTTTTCTGTTTTTAGAACTTGGCTTACTTCTTTCCCTCTTTGCCATATAACTTTTATTCTTTATAAATTTAGAGAAAGCAGAAGAATAACTTGAACCAAATGACACTTAGAAAAGAAGGGGTTTATTTGTTGTAGCCACAGAGATACTGACTGGCATAGGAAAGCTCTATTTCTCAGCTGAAGGACAGGGCCCAGCTTTGCTCGCTGGAGTATCAGAGATTCCCTAAAGCCTTTTTCTTCTGTCCTGGCTGCATGTTTATCTTAGAGCTAGTGTCTAGCTTCCAGGGAAAGAGAAATTACAGGGTGGAACTTTGTGGGTCCTGTGACGTGTCGGATCCACTCTCTATGGGTGAAATAAAAAGGAAGTGAAAGCAGTGTTAGAATTCAGACTTGCAGAGGACGATTTTACCACCCATACATTTTTAGTCATTTAACCTTAATGAACTCAGTATTTATTGAATTCCCACTATGTGCTAAGGACTGTACTGGATGCTAAGAATCATCAAGTGACAAAACAGAGGGGGACACCTGCCCTCCTGAAGCGATTTCTAATAGGTTATAATAAATAAAAGATGCTGGGGACTAAATTTGTGCTAGGAATTATTCCAAAAGCTTTACATATATTACCTCATTATCCTCACAAAGTTCCGTAAAGTTAATGCTATTCCACATTCTAGAAGAAACTAAGGGGGAGAAAAGTTAAGTAGCTGACCCAAAGTCACATGGCTAGAAGGAGGCAGTGATGGGACAGAAGCCAGGCAGCCTGCTTTCTAAGTTCATGTTGTACTTACTCAGCCCATTCTAAAACACAGAAGAATATAAAGACTCTTGAGAGACATAGATCCTTCAAGAAGTTCATTGTCTGGGAGAAGGAATAAGCAAAACTCACTATTATGACAGCTAGATATATGTGTCACTAGGAAAGTGCAAAAACAAGTTTAAGTGTAGAAGGGGAGGGGCGCCTGGGTGGCTCAGTCGGTTGAGCGGCCGACTTGGGCTCCGGTCATGATCTCGCGGTCCGTGAGTTCGAGCCCCGCGTCGGGCTCTGTGCTGACAGCTCGGAGCCTGGAGCCTGTTTCAGATTCTGTGTCTCCTTCTCTCTCTGACCCTCCCCCATTCATGCTCTGTCTCTCTCTGTCCCAAAAATAAATAAAACTTAAAAAAAAAAAAAAAAAGAAGGGGAAAGAATCACATGTAATTGAAGTTTATCTGGGAGGCTTTCACGGAAGAAGCGGCATAATGACTCGGGTTTGGGCACATGGAAATGAAAAGGAAAGTAAATAAGGGAAAGTGAACAAAGTCAGGGCACAGAAATTAGCCCACTGAGAGCATACACATCCGCTTCGCTGAAACAGAGAATACGGAACATTCAGGGAATAAAGACGAGCGGAGCTGCAAAATTTCTGAACGAACTGTTGGCACGTTACGAGCAACAGTGGAGTGGAGGGATTACCACCCGCTTACTATAGGAACCTACTCTTTAAGCGTTTGGAAATGAATTATATAGTAGTCACGTCCGATTTCCAGAACACATTTCATGAAAGCCCACCTCTATTTCATACTAGAAATAACAAACAGAAACAACTCCTGTTAGAACAGCACGTATATGTCACACTCTATAGGAACAGAATGTTTACCCTAAACGAGGAACAAACAGCAGATAGCGAAATACGAAAACACAGGTTTCTCAGTCTCAATGTTTTTCTACTCAGATACACCCAAAGGATACAACAAATTGTACTGATGGGTGGATCAATGGGCAAGGACTCTAAATTGGGCCTGATGGCATTTCTAGAGCAGCCTATCAAAATCCCATGGAGAGAGGAATGTGAGAACTCTGCTTCTGCTTTCCTGACACCAAGGGTTTACTATCCAGCCCCTAGTGCTCATGTCCCTTTGGTGGAGAAACAGTGCAATAATCCCAATAAATAAGGGACATTAAAATAGTGCCCACTATAATTCCTCTTATACCACATTGTTTAGATAGTTCTAGCTGATGAATAAGAAAAGAAAGAAAAAGGTATAAATATCAGCAGAGAATAGACATAAAGATTTTTTTTTAAAAAAAATCCAAGTGAATCGACTAAAAGCACCACTTTAATACAAAGGCTCAACAGAAGGTTACTTATAAAAATATTTAAGAGTAGATTTCTTTTGTACCAGAAAAAAATGTAGAGGGAAGTGATACATTTGTAAGAGCAAGAAAAACTTTAAAAGACTAACTAAGAATAATATTAACAAGAGTAATTGTGCAGGCCTTATATCTGAATAAAAGTTTTAAATAAACATTTATTTAAGTAAATAAAACTTTACCGAGGAGCATAAAAGAAGCCTTGAATAAATGGAAATAAAACAATATGCAGGTTTCTGGAAGGCAGCTATGCTCACCACTATACGACCAATGCAATATACAGGTTTCTGGATGGAAATATTTAGTAGGGAATGGTGCCAACTGTTCCTAATTTAATATGCAAATTTAAATCGTTCAAATAAATATATAAAGAAAGTTTTCCCTCTGAAACATTATTAAGCTATTTTACAATTCATCTGGAAGAATATATACTAGGAAACTTTTGAAAAATATGAACAACAGTGGTGAACTTTCCTTCCAGCCTGCTACAGACTGAATGTATCTCCTCCAAATTCATATGTTGAAACTTAATCCCCAAAGTGATGTATTTTAGGAGGTGAGACATCTGGGAGGTGATTAGATCAGGAGGGCAGAACCCTCATGAATGAGACTAGTGCCCTTATGAAAGAGATCCCAGAGGGCTCCCTTGCCCCTTCTGCCACGCGAAGACATAGCAAAAAGATGGCTGTCTATAAACCTGGAAGCAGCTCTCATCCATTGGCACCTTGCTTTTGGACTGTCCAGCTTCCAGAACAGTGAGAAATAACTTTTACCCAGTCTATGGTATTCTGTTTTAGCAGTCTGAATGGACAAAGACACAGGCATTAATAAGCAGAATAATGTCATAATAATTTCAACTGTTTGATACTTATGCAGTAATAAATGGATCGATCAAGCAGAATCCCAGAAACATACCTGAATATACAGAATAACTTGATATGATAAAGGTAACGTTTCAGACCGCAGGGTGATAATTGTATTTCTCAATAAATAATGTAGGGTTAAATGTTGGGACAACTGGCAGTTATTTTTGAGACAAAAGACAGGGCCCCATTGGATATAATTTTTTTCCCAGCTTACACCATATCTTGATCTCCATGTCTAACAAGATCCGAAGCTGCTTACTTGCTTTGATGAGGACCAAAATATCTAAGGAAAGTGTTTTTATATAGCCTCTGGTGGTCATAGCAGAGGGGAGCCACTGTGCAAACCACAGTTATCCTTTCTGGATGAGCTACCACTTTTATCCTAGCTTCATGAGTGACACCATTGAATGGCCATAGTGTCCTGACCGATGTTGTCTGTAGCATTGGTTTTCAAATGCCGGTGTTGGCTCCAAAAGAATTTTTACACCTTTGTGGCAAAATTTAAAAGGTAGGGAAAATAGAGTGGACTTCATAATGCAAAGCTTATTCATGAATTTGCGTGTTATCCTTGGCCATGGTAATGGCCATCGTAATCTTCTCTGTATTGATCTAATTTTAGTATATGTGCCGTCAAAGTGAGGATGCAAAGCCTAATCGATGTAAAAAATTATTATTTTTCTGAGAGTTTCTTTATCTTAGATTTTGGTGTTTCAAATGATTTTCTATAAGATGATGGATGTGGTATTTGGATGTTTATTTTATTTTTATTCTGTTTAATGTTTATTTAGTTTTTGAGAAAGAGAAAAGAGTGCAAGTGGGGAAAGTGCAGAGAGAGAGGGAGACACAGAATCGGAAGCAGACTCCAGGCTCTGAGCTCTCAGCACAGAGCCCAACGAGGGGCTTGAACCCACAAGCCGTGAGATCATGGCATTAGCCGAAGTCGGACACTTAACCGACTGAGCCACCAGGTGCACCTTTATTTTTATTATTAAATATTAATCTACGAAGTTGAAAAAATTAAAATTGATAACTTGCCTCCAAGTTAATTATTTATTTTAACGATACAGAAACATACAACTTCCAAGTGTACTAGTCTCTCTAGTCTCTCTTGAGCATCTTGAAATGGTCAGAGAATCAAGTAATCTCAGAATTTTAGGAATATTGGCAACGAAGTACAACCTCTCTGCTAGGTCGTCTTCTCAATAACTCTAGCAAAGGACATCAGGCTCCAAACAAGGGAGAGGCTCATGACGCCTCGCAAAGCATCCTATTCCATTTCTCGACATTTCCACTGGGAACATTTCTCCTATGGGACAGCAAAAAATATGGTTTTTTTCTTTTTCAAAAGACAACCCTTCAGATACTTAAAAACAGCAGCCATATCCTGCCAAAGGTTTGTCTTCTCCATGCTCTATCACATCCCTTCTCTTTGTCTTCAAACTGTGGTTTGACCACAGTGGTAGTCTCTGTTGATACAAACACCAACAACCTTGGATTATTTGGCAATCACATCATAGAGCTTTTGCATATCAAGCTTGTAACTAGTTAAAACAGCTTAAGCGTATGTTTGTTCCCACAATGGCTGCTCTTTAGCTAGATGGTCTCTATATCTATCTATGAGAAGTTGACTTTTTGAACCTGTTGAAAACATATTTATCCTTGTCAAGTTGATACTTGCATATATTTCATTCAGTTATCAAACTACTCATTCCACTTTTTATCATCTGCAGGTTTGGGTGGATATTCTGTCTCCATCTGATATAAGATTCTGGGTGAAATATTAAATAGATTAGGGCCAAGGGCAGACCCCTATTACTAAGGATGGCCATAAATGCCAGAATTTCTTACAATGGTCCCAATCACAGATACTCTTTCCTAGTATCTTCAGTGATTGGCACAACGAATAGCCAATGGACCTACAGCATTCCACTAGAGATTTTTATCTAGGTATTATTTATCACTTTCAATACATATGTTCAACCAGTCATTCGGCAAATTCCCACCTTCCCCTGATTGCAGGCATATCATGTACACTTTGTCAAACACTTCACTGAAAATGAGGTACAACTGGCCTGACAACTCAGTGAAATACATTCTCATCAGACTTATTTGGGAAGATTTGTCCTTATGGGACCTGGTCATTATTGCTTATTTTCTAAGCTTTCAAAACCACTGATTTAGCAATTATTGTTTTGCTAGTGGTTGAAGTACCTAGCCTTTAGCGTTTAGATCTACCTCTGTCTTTTCTGAAAACCAACACAAACTCATTCATTCATTCATCCATTCATTTATTCAACAAATATTTGTTGAGTTTCCATTACACATGAGACTATTCTTCATGCTGGCAATACAAGAATTATCTTTATATGCATTCATCTTGTCTTTAAGCACCTTTCCTTTGGTTACCTTTTTTTTTTTCATGGCTTCTTAAAAACAAATTGGTAAAAAGGGCTATTTCAGTTGATTTTTCTGTAGTTGGCAAGTGAACTCTGGGGATTGCACACTTGTTGGAAGTCGAGGGAATATGGCTGGGAAGGAATATTGGAAATCCTAGGCGCTACTTACTTATTTATTCTTCAGTTGGTCAGTATAGAAAGAAAGGAATAAGAGAGAGGGAACAGAAACAGTCTTATGAAGGGATAGGGCCAAAGCTGAGGAAGCCAGAAATCCTCTCCACATTAATTCTTAGTGTGGTCTGTCACCTCCCCTGATTCTCTACACCCCCAGATTTTTCACTATCACTTAACAGGATAAATAACCACTTTCCTCCCTGCACTAGTGTGTGCCAAGGAATAACGGTAATTTACAGTACTTGAATCCAAGCAGTGAACTCTATGGCATTTTACGAAAACGTCATTATTCTGTAAGTAGGAACTCCCAAGCCACTGGTAGAAGTGATGGGCTTTGCATAATCACACATGCTTCTGTCAGCTGGGATGGAGGGCTTTTTCTGTTTGTTCCATACCCTTAGCACACTGAATGGGTTGGGTTAGAGATGATTCTGGTTTTAGCTTTAACTGCTTTGTGATGAGATGGATGGTTCATCACGGGCGGATTTCACCAACATTTGCAACTTTTTGAAAAGGAAAAACAAGCTGCTTGTCTAGTGCCATTTTTGTTTTGTTTTACTCCCAAATCTTCAACCTTCTTGCTGGATAAAATCATATGTGTGTGTGTGTGTGTGTGTGTGTGGACAAACACACACACACACACACACACACACACACACACACACACACACACCAGAGCTATTGGGCTTGGAGAACACCATCAACAATGTAACCAAGTCTGGTGCTTTTTAAAAGTCTATTTCTTGCTTATAAATAAATGGTAATTTGTTTAAAAGCATCATTACACACAGTGTTCAGCCAGATCCCATGCATTCGATTATTTTAAATAAATGGACCATAAATGGAACAAGTTCTTTCTAATTTACAAATGATAGGAAACATTTTTCAAGAAAAAAAAAAGGAAAAAGTGTAAAATTTGTTCTTAACTACATCTCATTAATGTGGAACTGTTCAATGACCTGTAAAGATTAAAGAATTAGTGAATTGGTGGAATTATCAGAATGAAAAATCTGTATAATTTTGGTTTCAATTTAAAAATCTACTAAACAGTCTAGCGACTTTAGTCTCGGATATTACTTTTTAATATCAGTTTCTACAAATGCAGTGGCAGCGGAGTTACAAATGAACTGAATGGAAAGCAACAAATATTATGTTTAAATTCACAGCACAACAGAGGAGCTAAGTGGGAAGGAGGGATGCCTTGGGGGAGAGGAATGGATTATTATTTTTTTCAATAAAACAACTGAAGACATCTAATTAAGTGACCACTCTGTTAAGTGGGGCAAAAATTAATATACATAAATGCATTTATGTCCAGGCAATGGTGTCTTAATTAAGAAGTCAGTTTCAAATGGAGAACCAGAGACAGCTATTTAACCAACATTGCCAGAACATCTTCTCCTTCAGAAAATCTTTCCAGCGATCACAAATAGGAAAACGATGGCAGGAAGGGGGTGGGAAGGTCTTACACACTGTGTATGACTCAAAAGATGTGGCCATCTCAGCTGATGAGAGTCTGCTCATCAGGCGAGGTGTGGCTTATATACCCTTTCTCCACCCAAACCCACACCTGCCCACGTCCGTCTCTGCCACCTCATTATGACTCATACCTATCCCATGTCTCTCTTCTGAACTTCCCCCCACCGGTTCCTTTCTGCTGGGAATCAATTTAAACATTAAAAAAAAATCTTTCCTGCTGGACTATAATCCTTTGAGGCAACACATTATTTCTGAGGTCTCTCAATGACCCACATCATACCAAGCTCAGGGCAGAAGCACAATAAATGTCTTTAATTTGGGATTCCAGGCACACCCAAGGACGTTGTAGAGGTCATTTGTGCCTTTTCCTGCCCAGGGAAAGAAGCCCTGGAGAGGGGATTCCTGAAAGGGTGGTATTTGGACAAGTGGCTCATGCCCCAAGCAGCTGGCGTGGTCGGTGACCAGTCTTGTTGCAGGAGTTGGGGCCAAGGGAAGCTTGTCATTCTCGGGAAGTTGGATGTCCTGGTGCCACAGAGGTGGACATGCATCTAAAGAACAAGGTGATGCTATTTTAGAGAAGTACAGCTCTGTCTACCCTCCTACCAGCTGGAGTCAGCCAAGATTATAATGTCCACTTTTGGAAGCGCGGCTGGGTGGCCTTCCCTAACTATAGGCTTTGAACTCTTCTTATACATGGCGGACTGTATGGGGAAGATGATGGAGTCCCAGAGCCTCTACCTTCAGGTTCGCATTCAAAACCTCAACAGACAATTGTGTTGCTGTTGTTGTTGTTTGCCAGGCACTGTCAGGCACTGGAGAATACACACAGACAAACTGAACAAGATTTCTACCCTCCAGAGGTGTATAATCTAAAGAAAATCCCATTTTGGCCACATAGTTACAAAATATGACCAGGAAACTCTGAGCCAACAGCCCAAGAGTTTGGGTTGGAAACGTCCTCTTCCATTCTAGCCTCCTTCTAACAAACCTGCCCCTGCAGAAGTGAGCTTCGCAGCTAACACAGAGCCACCCCTGCTGTTACCAGGCATTCTGAATTTGACCTGGTCACTTTTCACCACTCACTTTTGGCTGGTTCTTTAGCCCTTTGTGTGTCCAGCTTCTGCCTCTAATTGTTCTCTAAATTTCCCTGAATATGCCCTGGCCATAGCAGCAGCCCAGAAATCATCTGTGGGACACCTTTTACCTCTTCTTTTCACCTGTACTCGATGTTTTCTGTTGCCCTGGATCCCTCACTCTCCACCCCTCCCCCTTGCACTCTGCCCTACTCTACTCTGTTCCCTGGGTGTCTGATCCATTCTGAATCGCCTCTGTGGCTCCCTTGCTTCTGGAGGAATGAAAGAGGTTGGGAGGCTAGGGGGTCAGGAATTGCTTCTCTGCTCCTCCCCTTCTGGCTCACTGTGGGTTGGCTGTTTCCCACAGCTCCTCACAGAAAAGCTTTCTCATACAGCCTTTTGCTTAATCACTTTCTTCCCATCCCCTTCCGGCTTAGGTGACAGTGACTCCCAACTGTTCGTAACCCTAGAATGCTGTACTATTTCCTTCCCTTAAACTCTGCTCGCACCTTTATATATAGTTCTTTTGTGAAACTCTCCTTAAATTACCAGCATTATCTCTTTGCTTCCAGGTCCCTGACTGATGCCACTGTTTCTAGTTCATGCCTTTTCGTAATTTTTCTCAGGCCTTCCAGATGATGATTATGGTTAAGAGGGATATTGCCTGGAGCCTGGATCTTCACATTGGGTCTCGTGGGAAGAGTCAAATAGGCCTGCAATTCACTCAGTGTTAGGGATGCTGCTGAACATCCTACAGTGCACAGGACAGCTCTTTCCCCCTTATTTGGCCCAAAATGGCAATAGAAGAAAGGCTGAGAAACCCCGCTCTGCCATATTGTTTCTGTTTGAGGGGCCAGAAGAAACCCACAGAGGTTCTTTTTGGGATTGATTGGTAAGGTTCAGGGACACAGAGTATCCTGGGTGAAAATTTTTCTAAAAGAGACCAAAATCAGTATAGATGGAGCAGAAGTCCAGGGAATTGAGTATTAGACCTGAGAGATGAAACCCACGGATGCTGAATGTCAGTGCTACTCAAAGCCCCATTGGCATGGGTGCCAAAGTTTAGAGCTCAGCCTGGAATTTGCTAGCCTGCTCCTCCCACACTCCTCGGCTTTGTGCTCTACCTCCCTCAGATTTCCATTTGAGGTTGAGACATGGGTCCACCTCACTGCCAAGTCCACACTCCTTCTGCTAAGGTAGCATGTCTATTCCATAAGGCAAAGAGGAGAGAATTCTGATGTGTGTGAAGACTTTGGGTTTTTGTTAACAAGGGAGTAGAAGTTCCAGAAGGAAGAAAAAAGGGTGCATATGACATTGAAAGATCTAAAAAGAAAAGAGGAAGAAAGGACACCTTGGACCGACCATGGCAGAAAGCTCACTAATGGAAGGGGCTGGGCAGGAGGAGCGTAATTCAGACCCACGGAGATGTAATGAATGGATGGAATTGGTTTGCCTCAGTATCCCAAATTTGCAAAAGTTGCCTTGATGTTACAGAAACTCTCCTCTTTTGGTAACTTCCTCAGTGGATCCCTAGCTTCTGCCTGTCCTTGTGGAGAGAATTGTCAGTAATCATGACCAGGTGGTCAAGGAAGAGGAGCATTCCTGTGCTTGGGACCGGTTGACCTAGAAGTGCATGGAGGATGGCTGCAGTGGAGATGTCCACAGATGCATGGCTTCCCGCGAGCACGCAAGGGTGTCCAGCATCCTTTGAAATCAGTCAGTGGTCTCTGTAATAATTGATGTGCGTGGTCCCCTAATCAGGGACCAGAGTCCAATGCCAATTGTTTCTTTTACTTTTTAATGGATTCGAACTCCATACCCAAGCTTAGAAAATCAAAGCACTTCTGGAAGATATTTATTAGCGGCCAAATTATAAAAACACATAGCAAACCTTTAGTTTGCATTACAAGTGTTAATATATGCAGAGCCCCGTGAATAGCTCATCTTTCTGCCTCTCTTGTATCTTAAATTTTTCATTACAAATTTCCAGGGCTTCAAAGTAGACTCTCACAGCCAGTGCCTTTTTTCTCCCTTGCATGACAAAGAGCTGTCAAAAACGGTTCCTGGGCTGGCTAGTTTCTTCTCCTTTTTTCTCTCATCTAAATGTCAAACAACTTAGCTTAAATAAAGCCCAGCATTCTTCGTCTGGTGCTTCTCAAAAGAAAAACACCACCACAGAAGGCATCTACAAAGGCCCTAATTAATGTTTCTCATTGATTTGGTTTTAGTGTGATGTATTTTATGAAAAAAATATGAATCCAGAAGGCACTCTCATTAAAATCATTAGCGGCTCAACATTGGCTGCAAACAGCCTGGTGCGTGGTAGGGCTTAGGAATCCAGACACACAAACACACAGAACTCACATGTGCACTCGTACACGCACATGACATGCCTTCCAGGTCACACACACACCACACCTGGGTGTGCACACACAAAAAATTGTGTGCAAAGTATGCACAGAATACCTGCACGGACGCACACCTGAATCACTGATGCACATGTAGGTTACAGAGGCCTGACTGTTCCTGGGATATACATGTAAGCACACAATTGGCATGTGATTACGTATGCATGCTTGGAACACAGAATGCAGTAGGTATATGCTCACGTGCTGCGTGTGCACATACCTGCCCAACAGATATTGATGAATTAGAAGGAGAAAGGAAGAGAACTACCTCTTATGTTCCTTGGGATTATATTCTTAGGAGAGGTTGAGAAATACCAGTGCCAGACGTTTCTCACATACTGTATCGTCTCTCTGAAGATGTTTTTTCGTTTCTTTTTCCGTTGGTCTGATACCAAGGGCCAAAGCTATCAGGACCTATCAGGGACATGGAGGTGTTTACCTCTTTTGCGGAGACTGAGTTTTCTTTGGATGGCTGGAATGTCTTCTGAAGCTCTCTCTTCTGACTGGTCTCAGACCCCTCATGATGGGGACGGAAAGGAGAAGCGGAGGGATTCTCGATCTCGACAGGGCAGGAAGGAGAACTCCATGCTCCCAAACTACTGAAGCTGACGTTCTGACTCCTTTGATGGCAGCTATTGCCAGTGGCGGATGTTGGCAAAATCTCACATTTTGTTTCCTTTCTAGAAGACAGTTCTTGGCTAAACAAACTCTGTCTCAGTCTCACGTGCTGTTTTTAAAATGCCCTTTGTTGTTCCAGGAGTGGAAATTTTCAAAGGGGCCTCCACAACTTAGAGAGAGACCTGGAGGGAGCCCTCCCCTCAACCTCACCTCTATAGGACGCATGCACTCTCTACTCACCTTGTGCCACGCTTGGGTCTATGCATTTCTCTTGAGGCCAGCGGGGTCGGAGGTGGACCCAAGTAGTCCTCCTTCCTGGACAACCTCGTTGGCTAGCGTTCCGCACTAGAATTTGGGGCCGTGGCTATTGCTCTTATCATAGAGCAGATTTGCTCTCGAGTTAAAATGCTTTGCCGCTGTTTCACACACATAGATTTCTTTCAAGGATTTTGTAGGGAGGAAGTTTCTTGAGCCAAGCCATGGTTTATATATATTTTAGAGCCCACATGTTAAGATGTTATCTCGCCCTAAATGATACATGAAACTTGGACTACATGGTGGTAAGTTGACTGCAAATCCTTGGAAATGAGACTCCATGGTTTTCCAAGGTTTTCTTCCCCAAGCTCCCCCGGGGGCACAGGCTCGCTTTCAAGGACCCTTTTCTCCCCTCCCCCAGGATGCCGGCAGGACCACGGCTAGCCCTGTGTACCTTGCACACCCACATCTCCCCCAGAGAATTTGCTAAGCCCAGGGTAGAGAGCCTTACATTTGAGGGCCATGCTACCCCAGGGCAAGGGCCTCTGTGTTCAAGGTCAGAGTTCACTCAAATGCCCTCCTAACCTCTGGTCCTCTCTTGAGCTTCCTGCCCCGCCCCCCCTCACCCATGTGGCACAATCAGTAGTTTGGCAGATGGGTGATTTTTGTCTTTTACTTTAAGCCGTGAATGGCTGAGAAGTCCCCAAGCTTTACATTTGGAAGGAAGGAGGAAGACTGTTCAGCCTCAGTCCTAAACCCTGTTCAACAATCCATTTTTACCAAACTTTGGGTTCTTGGGTGCTTGCTGGCCATTCACAATGTGATTGATACTTTGCTTCCTATTTGACTGGTGTCCAATGTATCCCATCATTCAGAAGCCCAGAAAGGTGAAGGGATAAAGGCAACTTCAATCCATAGCACATATGAAAACAAACACCATTCAATAGCGAGGCATGGAGATAAAATAAATAATGGCTACTTTAAACATGAGAGAGAGAGTGGGGGTGGGGAGGGGGAGTAATGTGCCAAAGCCTCTCCAAGTAATTAAAGTACAGCTTTCGTGTTTTGCCATTTGTCAGAACAAAGTAAATACTGGAATCTTAATACTTGCATCCTCTTGGCTAAATATCCTTCTGTGGCTATTGCTCAAATATTGAAAATACTTGTGTAAGTTCTAGTGCAAAACTACCATCGGACTGATTTATGGAGAGACATAACCTGCTGCCTCCCTGAATTCATGCATCCACCATTACAGTTCATATCAATTTTGCTCTGGTCCCCATTAGCAATATTGTCAAAAAAAAATCACAGAAAAATAATGACCCTGCAAGCCAAGAAATTTAGATCCGGATATGAGCCATAAATCTGTATTAATTTAATAGTTAAAGTGCGTTAATGCTTTGTAATATTTTTTCTTTATAGAGAACACAATAGTGAGGTCATCTGTAATAAAGATGTTAATCCTGAGCCACCTGCTAGTTTGTTTTGCCTCGTGGGGCAAGAGGACGTTAATGGATGAAATATGGTTTCAAGCTCCTTAAAATAGTGTTTTATGGCAACCTCTATGCAGGGCTATAAAACACTCACTATGAGTGATAAAGAGTCTCAAGAAGGGATATACACTCTCCATCATGCCTGATATGACATTAGCTTTGCTTAACTTATCACTGAGCCACAGATACCCACGGGGCCGGACAGCAAAGGGAGACCAAGAACAGCCCTAGGGCTCAGAGAGGGATAGAGCGAATTGTCTGGCCTTTGAACCAGTGTTTCCAGGGCTCAGCCATGGAACGTTTCCATTCTGGAATCTATTGGCTATTGTTCTCCCTGGCTCTTTGGCTCAGGAAAAGGATCTATTGTTCCATCATTGGATTTCTGGGCAAGTTTTCTCACATGTACAAGGAAAAAAAAAGTCATACTTACCCACCTATCTCTGAAAGTATTTCCCTTTTCTCATTGTGAAGAACACCCTTTGTTTCAGTTTCAGTTGTTTCTTTCCAGAATAAACAAATAAGTCCATGCAGAGCCTTCTCATTCCCTTTTTGAATACTTACATTTCTGTTTTCCTTTGGCTTGGAACCAGCGAAGTTCCCCTTCACGGACACACCCAACGTCCTATTCGGATAGTGCCAGTCCCGAGGTAGTCAACCTTTACCATCTCCCTGAGAATCACAGAATTAGGGATAAACACTTCACCTTGGCATTCAAGTTTCTTGAACCTAGTGAAGCTATGGGACACTGGCAGCTTGTCAAAGAGTGGGCATCTAAGGGAGTGGCTTACGTACTGCCCTAGACACACACACGGAATCTATTCTTGGTGTCTGCTCTAAGAGAAGACAGACTCCGGGTGGTACAGGGGACAGACAGGCAAAGTTACCTAGAAGGTCAGTGTCACTGACCTCTGGGAGGGTTTGTTACACAGACTCGCTCATCAGTAATTGGAGGTAGCAGGGCAGGGGGTACAGCCCTTAGGTGGAAGGCTGAAGGATACAAATGAAATACCAGGAGCAGGGACAAGGAATTCATAGGCAAGTGACAGGTGGGTCCGGGAGGAGGTTCTGCCCCCTCCCTCACAACTTCCTCCCTGCTGAGAGCAGAGCTCAAGAAACCCAAACCAGCCGATAGGTTGTCAGATGGCTTTCAATGTCCGTGGTCTAGGAAAATGAGAACAAAACTGAGATTTGCAGAGGGTACCGGTGGCTTCAGAGCCACAGAGGGACACAAGGCACTAGAACTGCTTCTTACAATGCCTGTTTTCTGGTTGGGACCAAGACCTTCTAGCCACCTGTTAAGGTGATTGTGGGAGAAGAAAGGTGCAACCCACAACTCCCGTGTGCACCTTTGGAACACCGAGGCTGGACTAGAGCGGATGCAGCGGTACATCTGTGGTCATGGCACCTCTGAATGGCTGAGAAATCCTATCGTAGTCACAGAAGCAACTCACCGGCTGTGTACAGGTGAGAAACTATAACGGTGGAGATTTCTCCTTACCTCAGATTTTAAAGTCCTGTCTCCGGCTTTGTTGGTAAATACTCCTAAATGTGGGTAAACACAGACCAGTGTGGAACACATTTTCCCTCTCCACCTTCATTTATTTTAGCTATCATTCATTGCTCTTCTACTTGCCAAGCCCATCGAAAATATTATCTCATGAATCCTGCAAACACTTTAAGTAAGCTGCTATTAATCTCTTTTCCCAGGAGGGATGTTGAGGCTCAGGAGGTGACTGAACTCACCCAAGATCACAGAGCTGATCCAGGACAGATTTAGAGTTCCATCCCTTGTCTGCCTGCTTACCACCTCCCACAGCGTCCCGATGCTTTGGTCCTCTAGTGTATGATCAATGCATTTGTTGAATGAAATGGCACGCATGACTATTTACAATAAGCACTGCCAGAATTGACAGGTTAACACATCGAATGGACTTCCATCCTCTTGTGTATTTCTCCTCCCCAAGTCTGAACCCCTTGTGTTTTGGCTCTGGGGACTTGGAGGGCCTCGAGGAGGAATGTGGGTCCCCCTTACGCCTCTTTCTTTTCTTGCTGTCCAAGGATGGAAGCCGCTGGTAGCATCTGATTGTGTCTTCCCTTTGAAATTTCAGCTCAGCTCTGGGCTGAGGAGCACGCTTATTGTGTTATGATGGTTCTGTGTCATTTTGCCAAGGGTCAGAGAGAGATGGGGACCCTGGGGTGTCTAGTGTCCACTTTATTAACTCAGCCATCAAGTGGAGATTGATTTCTGGGGTCTCTGGGCTGCTGGGGCAAGGACAAAGGCTATGGGAAGGAACACTCTCTGGACACTACTTTGTGTCTGATACTACGTTAAGCTGTTGGGTTATTAACTTGATCCTCATATGAAGCCTATAATGTGGTCATTTTACCTCTGTTTTATGATGAGGAAGCTGAGGTTCAGGGAGCTTTAATCAGTCAAAGGTCACCTGTAGAAATTGAGCAGTAGAGTTAATTTCAACCCAGATTTGACCCTAAAACACCTGTTTTCCATTGTATCGTGAGGAAATTTGAAACAAGCAAGAAAGATACTGGATGTAACCAACAGAAAGTTATGCATTGTTTCGAGGATACTTGCTGTGGGTTTATCTGATTTTAGCCTCCCACCGTCCTTGAGCTATTTTACAATGTAACTTGCGGATCAGTGGTAGCAATGCGAAATCATTCTTGTCAATAGATATGCAAATGAATTCTGTCCAGCGGAGGTTTAATTAACTCTCCCCCTTCACACCCTCAAAAAGAAAACAAAACAAAACAAACCAATTTAACAGCAATTTGTAAATTTATTTCAACATTCCTTCTCTCTGTCAATTTATGGTTCTTTGATTTCTCCTTTGAAAAGATTGTGGCATCTTTTCCAATTCTTTCTTTCACACATGTTCATCACACATTTTATATTCACGTATATATGAAAGTCATGACTTTGCCTTTTTAGAAAATTATCTTTTAACAGCCATGTGGCCAAAAGGCAGAGTTCAAGATAACATGGCTACCCAATAAGCCCAGTCTCTGCCCAGTTGGATTTTGCATGTTTAGAGCAGGCAAGGAGAATTAAGACACAAGAAGACCCAACGTCTGCATCGTCCAAACCAGGCTAGATAGCCTAGTTATTGATTAAAGGAATCACATACCACTGCTATTTATAAATCCAGGGCTCCAAAGAGAATGTTTGTTTTTCCTGCTTTTAATTATTGAACATGAGATGCCAGTGTTGTTTTGCCAACAGCGGTACAATAGGTCTCTAATGAAACTCACTGAGCAACTAATAATGAAACCATCAGGCAGAAAGAAGTAACCAGTGCCATGTGAGATATAAATTAACATTCTTCAATAAGCACTCTTTTGTTTTGATTGTTTTAAGGAAAGCTGTTTTTGATGTTATTTCTTTAAATTTATCACACAGAACCTCAACCTCTGATGAAACTATGACGGAGCCTGAGCTCCTAAAGTCAGATGTTCCCCCAGGTCAAGCTGTCTTTCTTCCACTAACTGTAGGACGACTCAGGTCACTTTCCTGAGTCCAAGTCCTTTAATATGGAAAGAGGAACTGACGATAGTTACCTGGACGAGTTACCATGAGGCTAAAATAGGAGCCTGACTTGTGCTTAGTACATAATGGAGGTTCAACACATTTTAGTCTTATTTTCTTCCTTCCTCCCCTCCCCCTTCCTTTCCTCCTTCCTTCCTCCACTCTCCCCTTTCTCCTCTCTCCACTTCCTCCCCTCTCCCTTTTCCTTCCCTTCCCCCTTCCTCCCCTTCCCCTTCTCCCTTCCCTCTTCTCCTCTCCCCCTTCTCCCAAACCCCTTCCTCCCCTCCCTCCTCCCTTCCCCTTTTGTCCTCTTCCTCCTTCCTCCCCTTCCTCTTTCCATCCCTCCTCCCCTCACTTCTTCATCCTCTTCCTCCTTTCTCCCTTCTTCCCTTTTTCCCTTTCTTCTTTCACCTTCAAGTCTGTTTTTCATAAGCCTAGTAGTCTCATCAGAGATCCCTACAAGTATCTCAGACTGTGTACCCATACCCTCATCTCTAAAACTATAGTTCAGACAGAGCTCCCACCAAAGGGATGAGTCTAGACATCCCCGCTTGGACCACAGGACCTTGAGGACAGATGACTGGCCCAGTGGTAATCGATTCAGGAGCTGGGTCAAGCCAATGGGATTCTCTATTTTGAGACTTTGTACTATGAGAAAGACACAAATCAGAGGTGGGGTCTGAAGCTAAAAGGTCATGTAGGGTCAGGTTAGGTGGCAAGGCACCAAGGCATCATTCTCTATCACTGGGATGGGAGGGTGGGAATTGGCATATGAGAGGAAGCTATGTTATATGAGAAACAGCCTCAAGCCAGGATGAGAAGCCATGTGGAGAGAAAAAGAAATTGAGACAAAAAAATCTGCCAAATGAATTTCTGGCCTTCATGAAGCCTAGTTGTGCTTTCTTTAAGTGTCCTCTTCCTAAAGCAAATACAAAAAGTCCCTGACTAAGCAAACTAGTCCCTCTGGGAATGGGGCTAAGAGAGAGTGAAGGTAATACGAAGGGGGCATTTTCTTCAAGGATATGAAGATTATAAAACGACAGCAGAAAGAGTCATACTTTATGAGTGGGTCAGCAAACTTGAGGGTGGAAGGAGCATGACTGACCCCTGACTTGGGGTGCCCGAGGCCAGCACCCAGGACCGCTATCCTCACTTACAGAGTGAGGGTGCCCACCATTGGGAGGAGACATGACAGGTGTCATTAGCTCAGCTCTCTACATGTAAGGGTGAGGAATCAGCTTCTCTTTGTTAGGGGCTGGGAGCCTCTGATGGCACCTTCCTTGGGAGGCTGGAGGAAGGCTCTTCCCAGTTTCAAGCTTTTAGTTATCCCTAAACTTCTGTTTTATTTTCAGGAATCTGTTAATGGCCAACTAAGGGGACAAAGTGTCTCTAAGAGAGAGAAGCATCGGGGAGGGAAAGAACACATGGATGGGATGGAGGGATGTCAAACTTTGCCTAGTTTACAATTTAAGAGAGAGCGCTTTCCTGACCTGCCACTAAATTAAACTAAATACTGTCAACTCTGTTCAATTCAACAAATCCTTACTGAATTCCTTAAATATGCAAGGCATGCCAGGTGCAGTGGGAAACACAGGCCTGATTCTCAGCTCTCAAGCAAGAATATGAAATGCCACGAATAACTGTAATAGGAGTCAGAATATCATGAAAAGTAAGCTAAGACCTGAAACATAGGAGAACACCCAGCTGGGGTGCTTGCTTCATGGAGAAAGTGAATCACAACGACTCTTGAAGGATGTATGGTGGCCTGACAGGTGCCCATGGGAGTGTGCAGAAAAGTGTTCCAGGAGGAGGACCCATCATATGGAAGAATATTAGGTCAGAAAATATGGGAATGTATGGAATGCAGTAGTTCTTCTTCCAGCGGAGCACAAACGTGTACACCATGATAAGACTAGCCTGTTCTGGGTCATCGATGCCAGTAAGAGGAATTTGTTTTCAATCTGGAGGCAAAGGGAAGCCTTCTTTGATCAGGGAGCAATGCGATTAGAGGTGACACTCAGGGACGTTAACTGGGCAGCTGAGTAGAGCATGGGCTGAGAGATTCGCTATGAGGAAGCCGGATAGGTGTCAGTTTAGTGGACAGAAGCAAGTGGCTCCAAAGTGGTTATAGAAACCATTGTGGTGGTGCTGGTGGGGAGATGAGATGGTAAAGTTTAAAGGGTCCATCCTTGATCCAACCAGAGCTATCCGAACAGCTGAGCTTTTATTCATTTTATAAAATGGGGTCAGAGTAAGATTGTCCTTGCATAGCAGTTTGGACTTCCAGTTACAACAACAACAATAGAAACAAAGAAAAGCGAGAACACCTTCAGAATTCTGGGGTAGGAAGGAGAAACGATACCGGCTTGCTTGGGAGTTCAAGGTCTAAATCGTTGTTCTCAGGCAGCACAGCGTTTGCCAGCCTCCTTGATCTTTCTTGGCCTTAGTTTTCCCATTCTTTTTTCTTTAATTTTTAACATTTATTTATTATTGAGATATGGAGAGACACAGCGTGAGCCGGGGAGGGGTAGAGAGAGGGGGAGACACAGAATCCGAAGCAGGCTCCAGGCTCTGAGTTGTCAGAGCCTGACGTGGGGCTCGAAGTCACAAACTGCGAGATCATGACCTGAGCCGCAGTTGGTTGCTTAACCAACTGAGCCACCAGGCGCCCCTTTTCTCATTCTTAAATATAGTAAAATTTGGGTTTGCGAGCATAATTTGTTCCGGAAACGTGGTTATAATCCAAAGCACTTGTATATCAAAGTGAATTTCAAGAACCATTGGCTCAGTTGTGATCATGTGATGTTTGGCCTTATGTACCACTCATATGGCAAGACATTGCTAGTTTATCAAGTTGAAATTTATTGGAAATGTTTGCTTGTTTTGCGGAACACTCGCAGAACAAGTTACTTGCAGTCCAAGGTTTTACTGTATTTGGATACTATAGCCTAACTCTTTTTTTATTTTTTTATTTTTGAGACAGAGAGAGACAGAGCATGAGCAGGGGAGGGGCAGAGAGAGAGGGAGACACAGAATCCAAAGCAGGCTCCAGGCTCTGAGCTGTCAGCACAGAGCCCGACGCGGGGCTTGAACTCACGGACTGCGAGATCATGACCTGAGCTGAAGTCGGACACTTAACTGACTGAGCCCACCCAGGCACCCCAAACTCTTTTTTTTAAGTTTATTTATTTATTTATTTGTTGAGAGCATGAGCAGGGGAGGGACAGAGAGAGGGAGAGAGAGAATGTTGATATCGTTATAAGAACTAAACACAATAATATGATGAATGCAGAAATTCCTATGGTGTCTGGCATAAAACAGATATTAAATGTCCATTCCGTGTCTCCCTTTCCTTAGGGGGGTGGGCTGGGCAGTTATAATCTTTGATGAATGTCATAGGTGCCTGTATATACTTAAATGAAGATAAATACAAATATTATATTGTGGATAATCCATATCCCAGGCAACATGTGTATCAATCATGGCCTAATCAGAAAAAAAGAAAGAAAGAATTTCAAGTGTCTAAGGTAGTTGTTTTTTTTTTTAAGTTTTAACATTTATTCATTTTTGAAAGACAGGAAGAGACGGAGCGTGAGCAGGGGAGGGGCAGAGAGAGAGAGAGGGAGACACAGAATCTGAAGCAGGCTCCAGGCTCTGAGCTGTCAGCACAGAGCCCAACACGGGTCTTGAACTTATAGACTGCGAGATCATGACCTGAGCTGACGTCAGATGCTTAACCTACCGAAGCCACCCAGGTACCCCATGGTAGATGGGTTTTAATGCAGGAAGTTTTGGGGGAGCTGAGAAACCAAACAGAAGACAGTGTAGTGTCCAGAGATTAGGAAATTAGGAAGGCACTACTGTTCTAGGCCTGGAGGGACAGAGGGAAGAGGCAGCATTTTGGGTCACCTAGTGAAATGTGGAACCAAGACAGGCCTATGCAGGATGATCTGGAGCCAAAGAGGAAATGCAGCTACTGCAAGAAAAGCCACCTGAGGCAGAGAAACACTGGACCCCTCCTTCCTTCTGCCCTCTAGTCTCCCTGTGGTGCCTCCCACTGGCTGAATTCATCTGGAAACTAGATGATAAGGGAGCCTGGAGAGATAGCTTGCAGGGTCGGGACCCACGTGATGCAAGACCAGAGCACCCCCCCCACCCCCCACTCCCCCCACACAAAAGGCAAGGAATAGATCTGAGGGTACGTAGCCCCAGGACAATAGGGTGTTGACAGTGGGAAAGGAGTAAGCCACAGGCCGCTAGCCCCTGGGTTAGAGCAAGAAACAAATGAAGCCTGAGTTATATTAGTCCTTCTTTAGAGAGCCCTGCAGATCCCTTAGCAGCATTTGGGCCAAAGCTGGTAATTTATCTGTAGAGTTCAATACATGCCCCCATCAGGCCTGGGCTTTCACAGATACAACCATAAATTTATGCAAGAATGAAACTGGACAGCCGGTCTTGGGACAGTGTGAGGCCTCTCTCAGGTATGGAGCTGGGTTTTGTGGGAAAAGACTTACACGGTTGGGGGTTCCATGGACTGGTTCACCAGCAGCCCTGTCTGTCCCAGCAGAGTCTGTCCCTTAGAAATGACCATTTGGGAATTCTCCTCCAGATGCATTCTCCATTTTGTCCTTGGTCTTTGCTATTGGGTCCATGGGAGCTCTACAGAGACAGAGCTTCAGACTTGGGGGTGTCCTTAGAGAGTATGGACTCCAGCCCCAGTTGAAGCAGATCACAATCCAGCATCCAAGTTGGTGCTGCCTCAGTTTCCCTCATCAGTTGACTTCCACAGCTCCCAGTCTGGAGAAGTGAACGTTCCAGACTGGCTGTCCCAGTGAACATTCCAGACTGGCTGAAGCAATGTAGATTTGTGCCTTGTCTTTGTCTCACTCTCACTATGCAACCTCAAGCCAGCAGATAGGCTCTGGACCTCCATCTCCTCAGTATGATGAAGTTGCCTTAGGTCCCAGCTATGGATTCTTCCAGCTCTGTGTCAATCCAATGCAGAAATGGTAGGAAGATCTTGGTCAACACCAATGGTGTCAGTAGCTATCAAGCATCGATGGGCTAAGAATTTGTCCCGCATTGTTGAATTGAGTCTTGATCCAGGAGACTCTCCTAAGTTGTGGGATCTTATCTGCAGCTGCCTGTCATAGACAGTCCCTCTCCTGCAGGCCACTCTCAGCTTCTGGATCCATCAAAGTACCTCGGGATTTCAGTTTCAATTGCTTTCTCATTCTAAATCCCATGCTTGCTTTATTCAAACATTATAAAGTCAGGGCGCCTGGGTGGCTCAGTCGGTTAAGTGGCTGACTTCGGCTCAGGTCATGATCTCACAGTCCATGGGTTCGAGCCCCGCGTCAGGCTCTGTGCTGACAGCTCAGAGCCTGGAGCCTGTTTCAGATTCTGTGTCTCCCTCTCTCTGACCCTCCCTCGTTCATGTTCTGTCTCTCTCTGTCTCAAAAATAAATAAATGTTAAAAAAAATTTAAAAAAAAAAACATTATAAAGTCAACACCATGAGATGCAAACAAATTACTGTCAGGCATCCAGCTTTTGTTCTCCTAATTCAAGCACCGACAATACACAGACTCCTTTACCTCACCTGCTGCGTGATTCCAGGTGGGTGATTCCTTCCTCAGTTTCTACAGAAAGGGCGCAGGCCTGGCAGAAAGTATGTCATTGGAGTATTTGCCTATGGTTCACTTTCTTTGGATAGCTTATCAATGAGGACTTGGTAGGAATAAGATGAGAAGTATCTAAAGTTTGGCAAGCGTGAGCTTATCAATTTTTAGGCTCCTGAGATTCAGTACCTCCTCAAGGGGGTGTGCTGTCCCCTCTGTCTACCAGGTCCAGTTCAGCACCTCCTAAAAGCCCTAAGTACGTACTGTTATCCCACTTTTAGAGATTAAGCAACTGAGGCTTAGTAAGCCCCTTAACTTGCTGAAGGTCCTCTGGCCCTTACTATCATGGCAGATTAATTCCCTGGGTGTGTTGGAAACTCTATAGAGGCAAATGGCGGTCAGAGAGCTCCATGTACAGGTTTGCTTCCTCCCTGACCCATCCCACCACCCAATCACGGCCGTGCGAGGCGATGCGAGTCCGAAGGCGGAAGTGTCTGGATCCCCACTAATGAGGGAAAACAATTCCCTACATGAAATATAGTCTACAGAGACACTGGCCCCAAAGGAGTAGAATGTATATATGTATGCCAAGCAGCGTCAGACCTTCTTTTCTTTTGGCTTTGGTTCACAGATTGTATTCTGAGGTTCCTCTGCATCCCACAAATGTAAACTCTGCTGCTTGCTCTGTGTCTTCACTTTCCGTGGATCCACTCATTTAGTCTACCTATGCATATCCCCATTTTGTAGGTGAAACAAGTGAGGGGTAGAGAGGTTGAATGACTTGGCCAAGCCACCCGGCTGGTACGCGGTGTGGGGAGATGCGTACTCAGCTGCTCTGCACCCTGGACAACACTACACTGACTCCCTTTACAGAGACGCTACCTGTTTAAGGCCACCCAAACTCCGTGCAGAAGGCTTGAAATGAGCGCCCAATAACATCTTGGAAGAAACTGCATTTCCGGGCAACATCCCATACCCTACACTCCACAAATGGCAGGGAGGCACTATGAAGACTTTGGATTGTCCTCTCTGAGTGATTCTCACAGAGGAAGGTAAAGTGTTGCAAGGGTGGGGGACAAGAGAGTATAATGCTTCTATTTTCTGTCCACAGGAGGAACACGTCAGTATTTCGGAGCTCAGTATGGACCATGGTCAATGTGAGGGGCCCAGGGCTCACCCGAATGGAGGTACCTGTGGGCGCTGGTGTCCACCGCTCAGGAGAGGTGTCCTGAGGAGTAGAGCCAGAGGCCCAGACGGAATGGCCCAGTGAAAGCTTGCCTGGGTCAGTACGGGTAGCCTGGCCTGTCCGAGTAGTCAAGCTGGATCTGTCTGGTGTGCTTAGATGGGGAGCTCTGAAGGTGGCTCCCTGAAAAGGAGTTTGGGGCTCTGAAGTCTGGCGCCAGGCAGCCCACGGCGAACCCTCAGCCCCCTGTCCTGGTTCAAGCACATCTCACTCCAGGGCAGCTGCCATCAGTTCAACAGGTCCGGCGAAGGCCTGGTCTGAGTTTTGCGGCTGAGCTCCGAAGGGAGTGCAGAGCCCACGCTGGGTCACCCACAGGCCATTCTCTGCACACAGCTCTGGCTTTCTCGGGAAATCAGCTAACAGCTTTTTCTTGGCTTTGCTCGGCCTGCTAATGTAATAGTGCTTATTTTCAGAATCTTCGTGAGGCCGGGGGGAAGCCTCAGCGTTTCATTGTAAATCCATTATGTCTTCTTTGGTTAGAAATTATCCCTGACAAGCAGTCCCACAGCAAAGACAAGTCAGTATTATTTTGTGGAATCAAAAGGGGGATTGGCCACTTCTTTTATTATTTTTTTTTTATGACTGTCCTCCTTTTGGTTATGACATTCGATGTATTATTTAGCTTAAGTGCTTGATTAAGGAAGAGCTGGTGGGGGGTGGAGTAGGAACTGGAAGGGGCAATTGCTCAGACTCTGGGCTTCCTGCTCTCTGTCTTGGTAGCTCGGACGGAAATAAACCGCCATGACCCTTTGGGGACCCAGACTTGTACCCTCGGCAAGGAGATCGCGTTCTGGCTAAGGGACCTTCTGGACGTTTCTGGGTCAGCAGAACCTTGGTGCCTTTCTTTCATACACCGGAACCCTTGTGTCTTTATTAAATATTAATTTGCTGTCAATAATTAAATGCTGATTATTTGATCTCTAATGGGGTCAGGATTCCCACAGTCCCATATTAGTGTAATAATGCAAAAGTAAAAATTGCCTGTCAGATGGAAAAAAAAAATGTACTTATTATTCTTTCTTTGTTCGGAGTAAAATGGTTTGTCTTAAATTAAAAATTAAAGGCAGAATTTTCTTTAATCTTCGAATTAAATTAGTGCTAATTAGTTCTATTTTCTGTACAACATTCACATGCTAAAATCTCGGCCATTCCTTCAGCGTATTAATGGTGCCCTTTGGCTGTAATCAAGATTGTCTTACATTAAAAAGGATACAGTTAACTCAATTATATTAAGATTCATTGTTCTCAAATCACAGGGTTATGACTAGAAGCTGTTGAAACTGTCGGAAGGGCTGAGATTGCCAGGGCGCAGAATAAAGTCATCCAACATTTTCATTTCAAAGTCCTAAATGCTGGTGCGAGGCTCGCAAAACGTCCGAGGTACCCCGGGGTACCCCGGGGCTGGGTGGTGGGTGCGGGGACTGGATGCAGATCTCATGCCCATCCGGTGGAGATCGTGAAAAACATTCACTGTTCTCCTTTGAAAAAGGAGGAGTAGGAAAGGGAGAAAGTCCAAGCGAGCCCTCATTCTGGGATGACCGCGTATTTAGAGCTCCCTTGCTTCGTCCTCACCCGTCACTACCTCGGCAAGTGCCGCCTGCCTCCCGAGTCAGGAAGTGACCGCAGCAACACCACCAGTAAGAATTGCTTCTACTACTACTTATCGAGTATTACTATGTGTATCGCATACTGGAATCCAAGTGCTATGATATCACTTCCTTTAAACAGTAGCCTTACAGAGCACTGTTATTAGCCTCATCTGATGCTCGGCTGAAGCTCAGAGAGGTTGACTCATTTTGCTGACCTCATACAGCTGGTTAAGTGCCACCATCTGGATTCAAACCCAGGTGTGTCTGAGTCTAGCGTCCACACCCATAACTATGCTCTACTATCACAGAAATGTATTTTAAAAATGTATTTATTTTATTTTGGGGGATGGGGGGGAGAGAAAGAGAAAGTCACATGCATGCATGCACACAAACGGGGGAAGGACAGAGGAATTGGGAGAGAGAAAATCTTAAGCAGGCTCCACGCCCAGGGTGGGGCTAGATATGGCTCGACAGGGGGCTCCATCTCACGACCGTGAGATCTTGACCTAAGCCAAAATCAAGAGTCAGATACTTAACCTACTGAACCACTCAGGCACCCCACAGGACTATTTTTAAGAGGCATTTTTGTTTCTACGACTGGACTGACAAAATACCGTGTGTGTGTGTGTGTGTGTGTGTGTGTGTGTGTGTTGAAAGAAGGAAGAAAGAGAAAAAGAGTCTAGAATTTTCCATCAAGGCAGCACACTCACGTGCCCATGACAGAAGAATGATCCGTCTTCTTCCTCTGGGACATTATGTTTGTGTAGAGTTGTGCAGAGAAGAAGGGGGAAGTTTCCATCACAAATCCTTACCATTGCATAAAAAATGTGTCCATTGTATTATCCGTATTTCTGAAAGCATCTGAAGGGCAAACTCTTACTTTCACATCGTCAGCCCAGATACCACCACATCACACAGGATCAAACCATAACCTGAACTCAGTTGCTAGGCCTTCCTATACACATTACCGAATGTTGTGATCTCTGTATGCAATGAACCTCAGCGTTTGGAGTTCTGTGATCATTTGTTTAGAATCTACACTGGTCATAATCTTGAAGAAAGGAAAATTCTCTGGGGATTTATGGCAGAGGTATTTAGTGCAGAATTTATCACTTGGGTGTCCAAAGCAATTGATTGAGCATCTTGTACATCGTAACCTCACTGGATCCCCACAACCACCCAGTGAGGTCAATTATGTCCGTTTCATAGATGTGAAGTGGAAAGTGAGAGAAGTAAAACACGTCCCGAGGTCTCATAGCTGAAATTCTGTTTTATTCCGTATTCTACACTCACTCTTTCTACAGCCCCGGTCACCTGGATGTAGAAACTGTGTTTGGATTCTGACTTAGTACAAAACCACACGGAACTACAGGTATAGACCAAAGCCTAGTCTGTCATGCAGAGGATTCCATGTCCAACTAAGGCCACTAGGGGGAAGGGCCCCCTTGAGTGTCTCCTCAAGGACCTCATTCACTAAGTTTAATCACACATCAAAATTGACTGTTTGATGGGGCACCTGGTGTTTCAGTTGGTTAAGCGTCCAACTTCAGCTCAGGTCATGATCTCATGGTTCATGAATTCGAGCCCCGCATCAGGCTCTGTGCTGACAGCTGAGTCTGAAGCCTGCTTCAGAATCTGTCTCCCTCAATCTCTGCCCCAGCCCTGTTCCCTCTCTCTCCTCTCTCTCTCTCTCTCTCTCTCTCTCACAAAAATAAATAAAACATTTAAAAAAAGACTGTTTGAAGTACATCTGTATTTTGTTATGATGCCACACTTTTTCCTAGACTTTTTGAACAACTAATGCAGATTCTGATAACAGTGTTTCTAGTATGTGTCCCCTCTATATCTGTTCTTCAAAACTTCCAGGCCTGAATTCCAGGTATTGACCCCAAGGTGCAAGTCTAATTCTGAAGAAGAGAGCTGGGATATTGGATACAGAGCGGGTGGAGCCTGGCTTAACAGTGGTTCACCAGAAAATGCCTATGGGCTTTGACAGAGTTTGTGGTTCCTCAAAGGCTACATTGTTAATGATCTGCTGCTCCTGCATCATTAGTCATTATATGGTATCTGAAACAAGGGACAAATATCCGGTCTCTGAGTGAGGAAGTGGAAGAAAGGAAAACACACAAGTCACATACAGAGAAATACAGAGTAAATGTAACGGAATCAGTGACAGAAAGGGAGTGTGGAAGACAAAGATGAGGGAGAGAGAGAGAGAGAGAATATGAACCAGGAGTAAAGGAAAGAGGTTGGTGCAGAGACAATTACCTTTGGACTCCTTATACTGCAATAATGATAACTGGCAAAATAAATATGCATTGTTTCCAGAGGATAAATGTTTCTGTCTCCTGCCCACCCCATCCCCCCAACCCCCTACCCCTCTAACCCCCTGCGCAGAATTCGTATGGGGAAATCAGTCCTCAAAGGTGATGGTATTGGGAGGTGGGGCCTTTGGAAGGTGCTTACGTCATGAGGGTGGAGCCCCATGAATTAGATCAGTGCCTTATAAAAGAGGCTCCAGGGAGATCCCTAATCCCTTCCACCATGATCCAGGAAATAAGCCCTCACCAGCCACCACATTGAACATGCTGGCCCCTTTATCTTGAAGTTCCCAGCTTCCAGAACTATGAGGAATAAATTTCCATTGTGTATAAGCCACCCGTGGTATAGTGGTATTTTGCTATAACACCCTGAACAGACTACGACAATTTCATAATTTCAATGAAAAAATCTTTCTTTTGTACACGCTTATTTAACTGGATTTCTGAATCCTCTTTCTTGCACAAATTATTCCCGTAACCAGTCCTGATTTTCAGTGTTCATTCTATTGCAGTGGATCTACAACTTCATGCTACATTCAAAGCAAACTGAAAAGGGAATCTTTCTAGATTTTTCCTGTCTAACTTTCCAGATCTGTTAGAGTTGTCTTGCTTTTAATTCACAGCAATATATATGTTTAGCGACTCTCTTTTCCAACTTTTCCAAAGTGTTTGTTTTTGTAGAAACAAAATCCTTTTCTTATGTTTGTATTTAATCGATTGTGTGATACTTTATTAAGTATGCGATTAAAAACACGTAGAATTGGCACAAGGGAATTTGCCCACATGCATAGCCAAGCAACGAGAGCCATGGTGTGCAAGCAGACTATTGGCACAGGAATTCAGGGTGTGGAGGAATCAGTGTTTTTCAGAGGGACTGGAGAGTGTCTTAATCCAGTGAGTCAGTTAAATGGAGGTCGGATAAAAGCACTTTCTTTACACATGGGGCATGGCTGGGATGGGCGCTGGTTGGGGGTCTGAGCATCTCTTTTCACCATGGCAAATCACATTTTTGTCACAGTTATCAAAGCAGTGCCCCTAGGCTCTCCTCCGGTCACCATTTTCTCTTCTGATTTTTCACCTAAACTTTCAATTGCGCATGCTTAAAAGCAGAAGCAGATTTCTGAGTTAGAGGGCGTTTTGAAATTAGACACCGAATGTCCAATTTTCAAGTCCTGAATTAAATGTTTAAGCACTATTTTCAATGGTTAAAAATAATAATGAAATAAAGATGTATGCTTAGAGACCAGAGGGAGTGTCGTCTTCAGAAGTTTTAAGAAATTTCTGCTGCATGGAATGTACCTGGGGCCAGATTGAAGGAAGGCTAGAGCCAGATCCCCACATATCCTTCTGAGGAGGTGACCCAGTAGCCTGGCAAGAAAACACTGGAGAGACTTCTGCTGTCCCGTCTCCTAATTTAGAATGGCAGCGGTTGACTGCGAGGAAGATGTTTGCTAGTCAGGAGCGTGGAGCTGCGACCAAATTTGATGCAATATGTCACTGATGTATGAATAAGCTGCATAAAGCTCCCGCACAGAAAGCTGGTGGGGGCCAGAACTTCTTTGGTTCCAAGCCAAAGGTCATGGGGCAGGGGTGGCTGAAACATACATGAATCCAAACAAACCTGATATGGACTAGCGGCCTTGCAGCACCTTCCAGCAAACACCAGAATGTGCAAAGGTACTTCCTCCCATTGGGAGTGCTCTCAGGTCGGGCCCTCCTTCCAAGGCTCCCAGGCTGCTTCATCTCTGAACAAATCATACAAAATTACATCTGCCAGACCCACATCTTACACTCTGAAAGGAAAATTCTAAGCACATCAGGTGGACAGTGAGACAATCCAAAGGGAATGTCTTCAACCACCCTCTCTTTTGATAAACATCTGGTCTTGAAAGAGCTTTCATCATTCAAGAATAAGAATATGAAAAACAACAATAACAGAAAAACATCTATTCAAAGCGATCTATGACATCAAAAAGAAAAACGTAGCTCTGGATGGGTGCAGAAACAGAAAGTGAACAATTTACTTTTTTTGCTTCGGATTTTGATAAATTCAACGTGGGAAGACCCAAGACTGAGAAATGAATGAAGCTGACAGAAAAGCAAACCTGCAAAAGGGAGCTGGAGACGACAGAGAAAGAAGGCAATCATTGTCATGGCAAAAGTTAAATTGTATGAGAAATCCTAAGGAAAAAAATAAGCATTGCAGAAAACTTTGGTCAGTGATGGAGAGGACACATGTGAGACTGTGTCCTAAAATGTGAAGCAATAGGATAAAGAGATGAAATGACCAAGCCGTTAGTTGGTAGATGTGAAAGGCAGAGAACAGAAGTCTAAAATACAGATATTTTGGCATTTCCAAAATAGGAACCAGAAAAAAATGGTGACACGAGACACAAATCTAAAAAAACAAACAAACAAAAAAAACCCCTCAACTTTCAAACTGAAAATAACTAGACGCAAAATTCATTTTAAAAGCAATTGATGGATTTATCCTATTGTAACCTTGAATTGTGAAGGCAAAGAAAATGCCCTACATGCATCCATGTAGAAAACAAACAAAATCAAATTTCCTAAAATAGATTAGTCTGACCACATTCTTCTCCACCACAAAACTAAAATTCAGATGGCAATGGGGGAGTGACTGCTGTGTCGTAAAAAGAACATGTTATGAGCCAGAAATTCCAGAAATTCTGTATCCAGCTAAGTTATCATTCACTATAGGTACAACAGAAATACATTCTCAGACATCCAGTTTTCAGGAAGCCCAGTGGTTTTCAGGGTTTTTTTGTTTTGTTTTTGTTTTTGTTTTGATGGTTTAAGAAGAATACCATCTACAATGTCTTTGCATATTTTAAAGTATTGGAATTTTGCATCATAAGTGATAATAGTTACAAATGATATAAAAAGTGAACATTGACTTTTTTCTTAAAGTCAGATCTATTAAAGTATAACATACATTGAGGAAAATTCTCTTTCTTAGATGTACGGTCTGATGGGTTTTGAGAAATGCATGTAGTCAGGTAGTCACCATTTCAGCCAAGACAGAATATTTTTGTCATCCCCGAAAGTTCCACTTGGTAGTCAACTTCTTCTTCCACCCCAGCCTTTGTCAACTACTGATCTAATTTCCGTCTCTATAGTTTTGCATTTTCCAGAGTGACATGTAAACGAAATCACCTAGTACATGGCCTTTAGCCTCTCATTTCTTCTATTCAGCACAATGCATTGGTGAGCCATCCGTGCTGTTACACGTATCAGGAATTTGTTCATTTTAATTTCTGAGTACTATGCCATTGTATGGCTATGCTGCCATTTGTTTATTTGCTTACCAGTTGAGTGTATTTGGGTTGTTTCTGTTTGTTTGTTTGTTTGTTTGAAGACTTTGAACACAATTTCTATGAACTTTGTATACAGGTCTTTGTATGGACATATGTTCTCATTTCTCTTGGATAAATACTGATGGAAGGGTCATACAAATATTTTCAAAATAAACTCTTCACTTCACTCTTTTAAAGTACAACCGATGGAATATAAAAAATAATAGGGATTTGCTACCTGCTGTGGCCTATAATAAAACAAGCTTTTGAAAACAATTAGAACTTTTGCATTACTGCCTTTCTGCTTTCCCTTCCACATTTATTCTATGTCCTTCCAGAGTTATATCTTAATGTAATATATTTTTAGGCTTGAGAGTCTTTTATTGACTATTATGACTCCTTAATGGCTATTAGAACTATATAGAACACTTGCCTGTTATACTTCAACACAGCCAAAAAAATGTACATAAATATAAATCTACTTATTTTTATTTCCTAGCAATATGTGGCTTTAAGGGTTAAAGGATTTATTCTGGATTGACTTGTCATTATAATAATTATGAGTGTGCACCTGATCCAAAAACATGAATATATTAAAACATTTGAAAGAAATAAACACAAAAAGTAGTTTTATTGGGAAAGTATCTTAATAAGATGGACAGAAAGTGCTGACTTTATGGTTTCTTGTCTCAAAGAGCTTCCCTAATATCACACATTTCAAAATAACCTTTTTCATGCCTAGGAGGTTTATATCATGGAGGAATACACCATAGGAAAATACTAGATATGTGAGATGTATGGCTAAAGATGAATGTAAAAGAGTGGTGGGAAAAACTTGTCTGAAGCCTCATTCAGAGGTGAATTCTCAAGCAGATAAATTATTTTAAAAAGTGTATATGGAATTTGAAGATCTGGAAAATGATTGTATTCACACTGCCTAGACCCATAGAGCCCTTGAGAAGTCTTGGAGTTCCCCAAAGTAAACATAACCAACTCTGAAGGCCTGTGGCATGGCCAGGCAAACAAAACAAAGCAGTTACAAATGGAAAATATGTTCTGTGAAAATATTAGTGGTTAAATTTAAGCCCAGGGTCAAGTTTAAGATTTGCTTATAAAAAGAAACTCCTACATCACTAGCCTTGATAAAGGCTATTCTAGTATTGACATAACCACAATTTATCTGTTTTAAATCAGCAAAGAACTCAGCTCAAATAGTAAAATATAAAATTGAACAGAGCACAAGAAAACCTCAGGAAACATTAGAAAAACGTAGAAGTACATCAGTTATCATAAGAAACACAAATTGGTTACATGATTATATTGAGTAAAAATCTCAAATTGTGAAAAACAACCTCACTTGTATATGAAAAAAGTGAATCAGAGAGAGGCAAAGCAAATGTTTGAATAGTATAAAAGCTAAACAAATACAAATAAAAGCAAATTAAGGACTGCATTATTTTTAAAAATCAAAATAATCAAGAAAAAATAGGATAAGTATATTTTTATTTATATAGGCTCTACAGTGCAACAAAATTATAATTGTCAACCACACTTAAAATTATTCAAAGAAAAAAACCTGATGAAAACAAAGAAAGTATGAAACATTTACCAAAATTGATTAAAAATGAATAATAATGTACAGCATGGTGACTATATTAACAATTAAAAAAAAAAACAGTGGACTTGGGTCAGGTTGGGAATTTCATCCTGATTATGTAACATCTGAAAAACAGTGAATAATATATTAAGATATAAACTATCATTTTGATAGTCACAATAAAACTTTTGCTATTTTGGGAAAAATTTAAATAACCAGAATTTATTCAAAAAGAAGTAAAAATCATGAACAGAAAATAAATGAGGATAGAATTTTTAAATTTTTTTTAATGTTTATTTATTTTTGAGACAGAGAGAGACAGAGTGCAAGTGGGGGAGGGGAAGAGAGAGAGGGAGACACAGAATCTGAAACAGGCTCCAGGCTCTGAGCTGTCAGCACAGAGCCCGATGCGGGCTCGAACCCACGAACCGTGAGATCATGACCTGAGCTGAAGTTGGACGCTTAACCGACTGAGCCACCCAGGCGCCCCAGGATAAAATTTTTAAATCATTGCCAAAGTTTTAATTTAAATAAAAACACTGGGCCATTATGATTGTTATGATTGTCTTTCCAATTGTCAAACAAATTATTCCAGCAAATTATTCTAGAAGATACAAAAAAGTGACAAATTTCCAAATTCATTTAATTAAGTAATCATAGTTTCAAAGTCAAAGCATGGATAAAAAGAAAGACAAAAAAGTTGAACTCACGCAGGTCAGGCACTGTTTGAAACTCTTTAAGTATAAGACAGACAGAGAAAGAAAGAAAGAAAGAAAGAAAGAAAGAAAGAAAGAAAGAAAGAAAGAAAGGAAGAAAGAAAAAGAAAGAAAGAAAGCAAGCTAATAGGCCAGCAGACCAGAAAAGAAGGAAAGGGAGGAGGAAGAAAGGAAATATCTGATTAAAATCACTTATATTATAAAAGAAAAATTTCAAAATAAAATACCTACTAATCAAAACCAGTAACATATTTTAAGGCACATGTATCATGGCTAAGAAAAATCTATTATAAGCATGCAAGGATGGCTCAATAGACATTCCTGACTTGCAAACTCCCTATAATGGGAAAAGGAGAATTTATCCTTAAAATGACAAAGACACTCTCTTAAAGGGTAACATGGAAAACTTTAAAATAGCAGAAGAATTTATACCAAAATGAACACAAGAGTCCCCACCATTTATGTTTACTATTTTTAAAATGCATTTATTCAACCTCCAGTCACTCAATACAACAATGAATACACAGTTGACTGAAAAAAGGACATAAATTTTTCATTTTTAGATTAAAGATATCTATCTCCCTGGTAATCATCTCAATCTATTTAAGGAAATTATTATATCTAGTAATATGAATGCTTTAAAAATGTATAAAAATCAGTACTTACCCTACATATCAGCAATAAACAGTAAAAACAGAAAATATTCCATTTATGAAAGCAACAAAATACCCACAAAAGTAAGCAAATAAACAGAAATACATTTAGCAAGAAATGTATGAGGCTTTTATTAAGAAAATAATATGGAGTTCTCCTTCTGGCAAGATGATAAACCAAGATACTTGAAATCCCCTTCTGCTGCAAGCACTTAGAAATGCTGGATTCACTGTAAAGGGGGAAATGTAAATTCTTAGCTAAGTTCTGAAGAAAGAACGGAAAATCCTTGGAGGCAGACAAGACAAAGAGAGTGAAAATCAGAGTGATGAGTGGATGAACTGATGCTATGGTTGTCTGTGGTAAGTGAATGAATTCAGGGTTGTGGATTCCATACACCCTGGATTTTAACATGCTAGCAGAGTCAGGAGGTGAGGATTCATAACTAGGCACTTGGGGCATACAGAGTGGGAATCCTGCAGGAAGCAGGGACCCTTTAAGGATATCTCCCTACGTGTAAGAAGCAGAGCAGAAAAAATTAACCTAGCAAAGGGGCACATTGAGAGGAAAGGATAGCTGTCTTTGACTGAGTCCTTACAGAAGAAAAATAAGCTCCCCTGAGAAATCTAAATATTAACTTTGCTTCTTGAAATTTACGCTACCCATGAAGCCTATAACTATGGCTTTGAGAAACTGTTCCCCAGTTATCTGTGTGATGCCTTGCAAAAGTAAATTCAAAACCTCTCTGAAGAAAACATTCCCACATCTCAGACTACGTGGTATTATCACCAAGGCCACTGAAGTTGAGCTCACAATTCAAAATACACACACACACACACACACACACACACACACACACACACAGATGGTTCACTGTGAGTTGTAGTCAGAAAACAGGAAGATTAGAACCCCAATAAACTCAAAACAATCTGAAAAAAGTCCATAAAAAGTATGCTCAAAATGGGTAGCGATGTAAGTACTACACTTAAAAAAAGAATAACAAAATATTAAGAAGATCTACTAGGCAGGTTTTTTTTAAATATCCACTATAACTTAAAAACATGAAAAATATAATCCTTGACATCAAAAACTCTGTTGGCAAAAACAGAAGTTTAGACACTAATGAAAAGAGAATGAGTGTGTTGGATGACCAATCTGGGTAAAATAGCCAAAGAGAAAGAGATGGAAAAGACAAACAAATGTTTAAGAGAGATAAATAATTTAAAAACACAGCAGTCAACTAATAGGTGTTATAGATGGAGAGAATAAAGAGAATGTGGGAGTGGCAAAGGCCAAAGAGATAGTTAATAACAACCATTTTTCATAACTGAGAATTAAATGAAACCTTGGATTTAAGAAGTTCTGATCAGAATGAGTAGAACTAAACCAGCCTTTCGCCATAGTAGTAAAACTGTGGACCACCCAAATCAAGACAAATATCTTAAAAGTAATCATAAAGAAAAGACTTTGAAAACAAGTAAGTGATAACTTGAATGCCAAACCTTTCAACTACAAAAATAGAGACCAGAAGATAGTGCAATACTGCTTCCAAAATATCGATAAAAGTTATCCATCAACATAGAATTCTATGCACATCTACACTACTATTCAAAAGTAAGCATTGTAAAAATATCTTAACGAGGATAAAAGCAGAGATTTTGATGTATGCTCACAGACATTGGATCTAATGAAAGATCTAATGAAGAATGAACTTCAGGAAGAAGGCAATTAAATGTAGAAGAATGGAGGGGGTGCAGAAAGCAATAATTTGCTTAAAGGAAATGAGAATTTATCAATGGTGGTGAAAAAAACCCAAATAAATGGAGAATTGTATCAAGGTGTTACGTGGGAAGAATCACTGTAAAACTATCAGTTCCTTGAAATCAATGCTTAATTACATTCTAATTTACATAGCTTTAGCTTTAAGATGTGATTTTTTTTCTTTCTTTTATATTTCTTTGTATATGATTGTTTTCCTCTAGTATACCCAAGGCATTCACCTAGTTTTCAGGAAGGAGATGAAGTGTGCAGTTAGTATTCTCACAGCAGTGGGTATTCAAAGAGTTAATATTTGGCTTTCAACCCAGAACAGCAAAATAGAACAGAAGTATAGAAATTATGAAGACAGAAAAAGATTGCTAACTTTCTTTACCAGTTCCTTCAATATGTGAAAAGGTGGGCCTGTCAGACTAGATGACAGAAGTTTATCTAGGGGAGGTCTAGCTCTGATAGGTAGAAAAAGAGGAAAGATTTCCCCTTCCATCCTGAGGGCTTTGTGGGGATAAAGAAGAAAGTGTTTAAGTTTCTCATTTCCCTGCTCACCTCCTGCAATGCCCAACCTCAAAGTGGGGAAAGGGGACGTAAGAACACCAAAATGTGTTTCTGTGGACATCAGTCCAAGAGGCACTTTTCTCTAGGAATTCTTGGAAGGTGCACCTTCTAAAAGGCTTTCGGAAAAGCCCTCTATGAGACACCATCCTACAAGGTATGGAATTGACAGAGTAGCAGATCAGCGGGAGACAGAGACAGAAAGCGCAGGCAGTGTGCTCTGCTTGTGGAATGTGTGTGGGAGGTTCTAGAGTTTTCCTGTGCCCTGAGAACCTCCATGGACTGTGAAAGACCATAGCCAGTCCAAAGACGCCTCTGCACACAGGATCGAAAAAGGCCGTTTTGAGCTCTTCCCCTGCCCCTTGTTAGTTTTCCTATTTCATTTGGCATTTATTTATTTGCATGTTCTATTTTAATTTTTTGATTGGTCTTATTGGAGAAATTTATCTTTTCTCGTAGATGATTTTGTCATTCTGACAGGCCCTCCTTCTTGATTGATTACATCCACAGGTACCCTCAGGAAGTTTCCAAACCCAAACTTCCTGACAATCTGAACCTCCTTCTTCTGCTGAGAGGAATAGGAAGTAGGAGTTTGGAACTGATATTCCAGACCCCCTAGCCCATCCAACTTGTTCAGTTCATGATGTCCCATCTTCATTCTCTTTCCTGATCCAGGTCCCCTGCCTGGAAGTCCTTCAGGGACAGAACGGTTCCTTGGCTCTTTTCTCCCCACTTTTCTCCTTTGGCAACTGTCACCTCTGTCTGGTGAAGTCGTCCAGGTCAACTGCTCTCATTAATTAATCTAGTAAGTATATTGCTGCTGGGAGAGTCATAACCAGGTCTGAAGAGCGTGGAAGGGTGGCAGGAACTTGTATGAAAGTTCACCATATTCCCTTGGAAACAGCCACGCCTGCTCTAGCATGTGACCTGTTAGATCGCTAAAAGTTTCTATTACTCAGGGTTAACTGCCTCTGGCATGGCACTTTCCACTTGCTTCAGAGCACCACTGAGAGCTGGGTCCAGCCTTTCAAAGTCAAATTAGATTTTCTTCTCTGTGACTTATGCTGCTGATATTTTTAATATTGCCTAAAAGCAGGGCTGAAGGCATAGGTTCCTTAGCTAATTGTGAGCTTCAAGTGGACATGACTTCAGAAGATTTGGATCTAAATCTCAGCCTGCCTTTGTCTAAATATGTGGCCTCAAACAAGTGGCTTAATTTCTCTGAAACTTCATTTCTTTATCTGAAAAGAGAGATCCACATAATTTCCTCACAGTGTTGCCACTGTCTAAGATAGCACAATTCTTAACACACAGTGCTCAATAGAAGTTTATTGAGTCTAGTCTAGTTGAAGTGCCAGGATTTTTTTAGGATCTGTCTTGAAGGTCTGTTTCCTTGTGACTCATGTCTGTGCAATTCGATTATCATTTAGTGAATACCTAATACTGAATCCTAGGTACTGCGCACAACATGGAGGTATGGAGGTCCTCCATGTTGCCCCTGGTCAGACCTGGTCCCTGGTTCTGACCTCCTAGTCCAGTAAGAGAGGGACAGAGGTTTGAAGGCACTGATAGAGGGAGGCCTTAATTGGATATGGCAGCTTTGTAATGTGCCTAATTGGCTAGGCTGAACTATGTTTCCCAGAATTCTTTTGTCTTTACGTTTCCAGTTAGGATGGCCAACCAGAGAAATTCTTGTGGGGAAGCAGCCATTTTATCGCCCACACCCATTGTCATTCATCTGCTGGCTCACCTCCCGGGTATGAGGCAACAGCCAGGCCGGCCACTGCTCTTTGCTTCCGGGATCTTTCAGTTTTTCAGACTCCTGGGCCAGGTGTGTGTGTGTGTGTGTGTGTGTGTGTGTGTGTGTTAGCTCCTTGACAAAGCGCCCTTGGTTTTGTGGGACATGCATATCAACCAGGTCAGAGAACTTGAGGTCATAACAATTGTACTGGTTTTGGCCTGTCCTTGTGGGCTTCAGCTTATGTGTTTAGGTTCTGGTTTGTTCTTTCTCTTTCCCACTGTACATCCGTCTTCCCTTCCTAACTGTCTGCCCTGTAGCATTTGAGCTCAGGACAGAAGCTCAAGCTCCGGTGAGGAGGACAGCCATATAGAGAGTGCTTAGTGAGCTCCTAAAAGGTTCTGCTTCTCTGATTGAGCATTGACTTGTACATCAAGCCAGAGTTAGGGACAGGGACAATGAGAAGAGTTGTCAGAGGGGCCATTGTCTGCCCATAGTGCCCTAGTGAAGCTGGCATCCAGGCTCAATGGAGATTCTGGAGCACGAAGATTTCAATCATTTCAATCAATTTCAATTTAAATCCCTCCCATATTGTACAACCTTGACTTCTAACTTTATTTTAGTTGTGGACTGCCTTTTTTTTTTTAAGTAGGCTTCACACCCAGTGTGGAGCCCAGCGTGGGGCTTGAACTCACAACCCTGAGATCAAGACCTGAGCCGAGGTCAAGAGTCTCACGCTTAACCAGCCGAGCCAGCCCGGCACCCCTGTGGAATGCTTTTTAAAAATGAAATCTTATGCACGTGCTCAATACAAAGGTCAAGTTTTTAATTGTGTCTCCCAAAAACAAATGTTCATGTCTCAACCCCTGGCACCTGTGAATGTAGCCTTATTTTTGAAATAGGATCTTTGTAGATATAGTCGATTTAAGAGAAGGTCATAGTGGATTAGGGTGGACCCTAAATGCAACGATTGATAATTTTGTAAAAGGAAAGAGAGATTTGGAGATGCAGACACAGACACACAGGAAAGAAGTCCAGACAAAGACGGAGGCAGAGGCTGCAGTGATGTGTCTGCAAGCCAAGGAATGCCAAGAGTTGCTGGCAACCTCCAGAAGCAAAGAGAGGCATGGAGCAGCTTCTTTCTCACAGGCTCCAGCAGCAACCAACACAACCAACACCTTGATTTCAGACATCTAACCTCCAGAGATGCAAGATAATACAATTCTGTTCTTTTACACCATGCAAATGGGGGCGTTTTGTTACCGGAGTCTTAAGAAACTGATGCATAGGTCAAAGCCAAGCTAAGTTGCAATACAGTCCCTCCACTTGCTCTCATCTATTCCACTAAACCCAGGGAGCTCTTGAGATACACATGTAGAATGCTGGGGCTCCTCAGGAAAAGCTTCAAAATTTCTGCTTTAACATTTTCTGGTTCAACAGTCCCCAAGCTCTGCTGTTGGGCTCATCACAGTGGGGGACCTTGTGGCCCTGACCCTCCAACCCCTGCAACACCCTGCAAGGTGAGCCTTTGACTGCTTCTGTAAAGTAGGATGGCATCTTAGACAGCTACGTGTTCAGGGCAGGCCTGAGATTCCCAGAGTTAATCAGCCCTCTGAGGACCCCAGCCCGGCCGCTCCCCAAGCCTGGCGAGCACCCCAAAGGCGTGATTATCTGATGGTTCTTGCACAACCAGCACCGGGGCCTTTTGCCTAATTAATCACAGAAATGTTCCTGCCTCTTCAGACAACAAAATAATGAGCAGGCCTGTGAGAGGTTCAAAGACTGCGGGAAAAACACGCATTCCCCGAGGAAAGGGCCCGCTGGAACAGGGAGGTCAGAACAATCCCTGGGATCTATTAGAACTCCTGCCTGCATTTTGTTGCGCGCCCCCCTTAATATAAACATAATGACAGTGTAAATGTGTGTATAGAGAAGATTAACACATACACCATTTGGAATTTAGAGCCAGAAAATGCTGAGTGTTGAGAAGAACTGTAGAGATCACCGGGTTAACTTGCTCTTTTTATAGATAAAGACACGGAGGCCCCCGCAGGTTAAGTGACTTGCCTGGAGCCATGTGGCTAGAGGGTGACAGAGCCAGCCCAGGCCCCAGATGCCCTAACTCTAGTCTGTACAGGCGAGGATGGGGCGCCTTGAGATAGAGGATCAAAATCAAGGACAGAGGTTAGACAAGAACTTGCCAGAGTTAGAGGGCTGATGTCAGATCAGAGCACAAAGCACGTCAGAGGGTGGAGGGAATGATAAGGCACCAACAAAGTCAGAGCGTGGAGGTCAGGTGAGAGATTGCAGAACAGTCAGAGGGTGAGGCCAGATTGGTTACAGTTCATGGTGTGTGCCTGAGACTTCGGGTGTTCTAAGTTTAGATGAGGCATGAAATCTATTTTCAAGGAGTGCGAGACAGTTCAAGAGTGAGGAGAATACATCTTGAATACCGGAAAAGAGCTGTGTCAGTTCTAAAGGAGTAAAGGCAGAAGAGGTTTCCAGGGACGAGGGGACCCTTCCAGATGCAGTGGCATTGATGTAGGAGGTGTTCAGTTTTGAGAAGCCTGGGGAATGTGTGCGTCACGCAGAGGGAACCGGAGCAGGGTGTGATGGAAGAAAACTCTGGAGAGGTAGGGAGATTGGGAATTCAGATCGATGGGAGCAGAAGGTATGTAAAGGGAGGCCCAAGTAAGCAGGGCCGATTGAGAAGGGCTTTTCCAGGAATGTGGATGCTATTTAGAAGGCAGTGAGAAGCCACTGACAAGGCTACTCTGCCCACAGCCTTGCAACCCACAGCCTCCAGCTCCCTCCTCGGGGAGAAAGAGACATGTATGTCATGTTCAGATTGTGTCTCACACCAGGGTGCCATGTCTATGGGGCCGCCATTCACATCTACACATAACAGGCGAGGGCCTGAGGGAAGGGGCAGAGTTTCACTCTAGGCCTCTCTGCTGAATCCTAGAGCAGCAAGGGAAGCCCCTTCCTCCATAAAGCCACACTGGCTCCATGGCCGTGAAAATATTCACTAGCAGTCACGTGTGTCCAGGCTGTGCTCTAGGCTGGCCATTCTCTAGATGTCCCTTGAAGCTGCTTCCCAAGCCTCCCCAGCTTGGAGGCCCGATGCGTGTCCCCACTCTGTCACACAAGGCTGTGCAGAGGGTTAGGGTTGCACAATGAGCTAGTAACGTGTTTTGTGTCTTTTTTTACTCGAAGGCTGACTTTGCCACTAACAGTGTTTAGCAGTGTTCTGCTTTGGGAACTATATTCTGGCAGCTGTGTGCAGGATGAATTGGAGGTGGTAAGACTCAAGTTTGTGAGCTGAGCAAAGAAACGATGGTGACAATTCAGGAGGCTGGTATGAGATCAGCATATGAGGAAGGAAGGCGGAAAGGGCACAGGAAGCTTCAAGGTAGAATCACAGACTTCATACCTGACACGATCTTCTTGTCTGACTCCCTAGATGATCTCAGCTTACACATCTCACTTCCGTGCCTCATTTGCATATAGAGCCAACAGAACAACTCTGGGAACACACATCTCCTATATGTGCGATTTGAGTTTTGGGGTAAAAATACTTGTAAGAAAGATTAGGCGTAGGGTCGAAACCATGTGGTGTTTCTTTTTCCCTAAGTTTATTTATTTATTTTGAGAGAGAGCAAGAGAGAGCAAGGTAGGGGCAGAGACAAAGGGAGAGAGAGAATCCCAAGCAGGTTCCGTGCTATCAGCACCGAACCGTGAGATCATGACCTGAGCTGAAATCAAGAGCTGGACGCTTAACCGACTGAGCCACCCAGGGGCCCCACACCATGTATCGTTTTAACTGTAAATCATAAAATGTTGAGAAGAAGGATGACTTGACTCCTTTAGAAATGTGTGGTATGCCCAGAACGAAGCAAAAGAAGATCTGTCTCTTTCTCCCCGAGGAGGGAGCTGGAGGCTGTGGGTTGCAAGGCTGTGGGCAGAGTCTGTATCTAAGGAGACAGACATTCCCAGCAGCTGGGCAATTGGTAGGCCAGGAGTGACCCAACTGGGAACATATAAGGAGAAGTTGTCAATGAACACGAGTGTTTATAAGGCCTAAAACACCGTCACCGAGAAGCCTGCAATGGCCCAACCACATAACCCAAAGGAGGCTCCTGTGCCGCGGGATGCATCATGGGGGAGGAAGGAAGGCACACAGGTAGGTAGGTGGTCAGTGAGCGCTGGCCCCTCCAAGTTTTGCCACTGGCCTGAGAGACTGGAGGACCTGACTTTGTTCTCAGTCAGCCATTAGTTAGTGGTATAAATTCCAGTCTCTGAATCTCAGCTTCTACCATTTAAAAATTAGGGTTTGAAATGGCTCCAGGTAGTTTCTAAAGGTTCTTTCAACTTTGAAAGAGTATGATTTTTTATCATTAAATATGAAGCAACTCTTAACTGCCATGAAGACGGTGCTCTTTCTTTTTTTTTTTTTTTTTTTTTTTTTTAATTTTTTTTTCAACGTTTTTTATTTATTTTTGGGACAGAGAGAGACAGAGCATGAACGGGGGAGGGGCAGAGAGAGAGGGAGACACAGAATCGGAAACAGGCTCCAGGCTCCGAGCCATCAGCCCAGAGCCTGACGCGGGGCTCAAACTCACGGACCGCGAGATCGTGACCTGGCTGAAGTCGGACGCTTAACCGACTGCGCCACCCAGGCGCCCCAACGGTGCTCTTTCTTAAAATACTTCCTAAAAAGTCTTTGCAAGTAGATTTTAGGCTGTATCTCTATCATTTTTCCTAACTCCAATGGCTGGGCCTACGCTCTTGTGACCTAGAAGCAGGTTAGTCATGGAATTGGAACTAGGGCCTTTGGGACACTGTGTTGCCTCATTTAAATAGTGTTGGTGATGAACATAACATTTGGATGTGTTCAGCCCCGGGCGCACATCAGACTCAATTGGGAAGATTTGAGAAAACGGTCATGCCTGGGTCCCATCTCCAAAGAGTCTGCCTTCATTGGGCAAAGTGTACCAGGTCTTTCTTCCCCTCCTCCTCCTCCTCTTCCTCCACTTCCTTCTATCTTCTTGGGTGATTAGAAGGTACAACAAAAGGTGAGAGTTAATGTGACAGCTCACTGGATGTCCATGAGTTGCATCTAATAACCCCAGTGCACTTTATTAGTGCTAGTGCTGGTCATTGCCCTGTTTGAGCCACCTATGGGGTTTGGTAGGTGAGAGAGTGGAGATTACCTGGCAATGTTTGCCATGCCACTGGACAGGGGAGTGAAGGCTCACTGGACAGGTGATTGTTATGCCCAGAATTCGTGATCCCCAAAGACCACTAGGGAGCCGAGTCTGATGCAAAAGCAAAAGAGCCTTTATTCGAGCTAGCTCGAGCTCAATCCCCTACCTGCACCGACGCAGCGGTGAGATACCAGGGAGAGAGAGCGAGTTTCAAAAGCACAAAGGTTTTATAGGGGTCTAGGGGCAGTTGGTGAGGTAATGGCTGTGGCCTCAGCCGATTGGCTGGGGAAGGGTCGTGGCCTCGGCCGATTGGCTGGGGAAAGGTCGGAGTCCTGTTATGCAGGTCACTGGGCATGTTTTGATCAGGAAGTTTGAACAGGTGAGCGGGAGGTTACTCAAGGGGAGGAGGCGCGGTCTGAGGTTTCTGCGATTTTCCCAGAAAAGGGGTCATGTCGGGGACCCACTCACGGTGGAGGACACAGAACAAGATGGAGTCGACCGGCGTAGGGCCGCCCTTTCAGTGATCACCATGTCTGAGTGGAACAGGGCCTTGGGAAGAGCTCTCGCACTCTGGATCTGCTAAATGGCAGAACATAGTAGATTCTGATTGATCTCGGTCACATGTCAATTGCAGGCCTTTTCACAAATTTCATGCAGAAGGGGGTATTCTATGGCCTCGATACCAGGCTCGCTTTATCTTTTCGCACGACACTCAGCCCAGCGATGATCTTAGGAAATTTCTTCGTATGATTCTTTGGTTAGTGTTGACTACAAGGTCTGTCAGGAGGAGGACGTGTGCCCACCGTTGCATGTGCAGAGCTCAAGGGCTCAATAAAAAGAGGCCAAATGCACACATGAATGAAGACATCCTGTCACAGGGACTGGCATTCGAAGCTTCCTTAGAGGATCGGGTTGTGGGTCAGGGACAAGCTTTGTACTTCCTGCTGGCTGAGGTACTGGGTGACGCAGCCAGAGGCAAGCTGGGCTTACCGACTGTTCTGGCTCTTCCAGGCACAGCTGCGTCCCTGTTGTAGTGGCAACTGTCCCAAAGAAGTCAAAGACGTGACAGAAGACAGGAAGAGGATGCCACTGAGTGTGTATCTGTGATTGCCGTGGTCTCAGGACACCTTGGTATTTGCCAAAGTAGCCTTTTCTGAAGGCAAAATTGAGCTGGAGGAAAACCTTCAAGAAATGCCTTGCTTCTGCAGCTTTGACCTCATACACTTCATCAGGAACCTTCTGTGCCTGGGAAGAACAATAGACGCCACTGTATTCCCTCCTCCCAGGCCCCAGGGGCCTTCAGAGGAAAGCCCCAGGCCAGGGTATTGCAGCTCCGTGAAGGTGGGGACAAAGAAAATGGTTCCCAGAGCAGGTATCGGTTACCTGAGAGATTTTAGCAGCTTCTCTCTCATTTCTGTCCAGGAATGTGGGAAGGAGGGGGGCTGGGTTTGCTTGGTCAAAGTACAACATTCAGGCAGTGGTTTTGAGGGAGGCACAGAGAAGGCTTATGAAGTGATAATGGCTTTCTCATCACAGGGTCAAGAAGCCTGGCTCTGGGCCTGAGCCCCCATCAAGGTATGGGAGGTGGTGTTTATCAAGCTGTCCCTTCAGTACCTGGAAGGCATCCCGCACTTGTCTGGGAGAATCCTGGGCACCTCATCTCTCTGTAAACATCTGCAAAGCAACTCCTGCTAAAGATTCTTTCCTGAAGATTCTTTAAGCAGGACACTAGTCCTGGCTCTTCAAAGGCATTTAAAGAGCGGGCAGGAGGAGAAAAATATAGGGGGAAACCATAGCCTCCTGACCCTGAGGAGACACCTTCCATACCGCAACAGATATCGATTCAAATTAAGTGTGGCTCCGGGAGCTGACCCCTCCTCTTGCTCAGGGTTGCTGGGGCAGCTATTACCAAAGACTTGTGGAACATCATTTAAAAAGGTATTTAAACACCCTCTTCCTGAGGGAGCAAGCTAGCCCAACTGGACGCTTGTCAGTGAGCCAAGTTGGAAGTATGAGTCCCAGAGACAGAGTCTAAGCAAGAAACTGCTACAGAGCACTGAGGGAGGAGCCAAAGCAAGGAATAATATTCAAGTTCAAAGGACGCAGTAAGTCACAAAGGGGAGAGGGATCCATGCCTTACTTAGTGGATGGACTTGGACTGGAATGAGGGGCTGTCTGAACCAGCAGAGATTTCTTTTTTTTTTTTTTTAATTTTTTTTTACGTTTATTTATTTTTGAGACAGAGAGAGACAGAGCATGAACAGGGGAGGGTCAGAGAGAGAGGGAGACACAGAATCTGAAACAGGCTCCAGGCTCTGAGCGGTCAGCACAGAGCCCGACGCGGGGCTCGAGCTCACGGGCCGCGAGATCATGACCTGAGCCGAAGTCGGACGCTTAACCGACTGAGCCTCCTAGGCACCCCCCAGCAGAGATTTGTAATGAGCCCCATGCACACAGCGAGGGGAGCCTGGTTGGCTATTAGAGGCCAATGGATGGATGTGTCCGTTTGACTGAAATCCGCCAGGTATAAATGGATACATGTGATGGGATATGTAGTGGGCTGGGAGATAGGGGCTCACAGTTTTAATCCTAGCTGTACCCCACTGTACTTGGGGGGCTTGGTCAAATGACCACCACCTTTTCTATCCAATGGGGAGAAGGGAAGATGGATCCAGAGGGCACTGCCAGCCAAGACATTTTGGATGTGTCCTTTTGGGCTCGCTCTAAATTTAATTCTTTTGAGTTTCCACAATCATCTTTCCCTGTTAAAATGATGTCTCTGGGCTTTTCTTGTCCAGTAAACCAAACCACACCAAACCAAAACAGAAACAAAACTAAACACAATAAACATACAAAAAATCCTGGACCTCAAAGAACATCTTTGTTGCTCTGGGGAATAGAAGAAAAACATCTCCCTTCATCCAGAGGCATTTTAGAGTTTGGGATGTATCTGATACACAGGGAGAGCTCACTTTCTGCTGGAGTGTGCACTTTCTGCTCACTTATACTGAGAAGAAGATACAAAACCCTGGAAGAAACAAGAGGGGTTCCTAGCAAAGACAGCTTGGTAATGGAGAAAGGGGACCCTTGCACTTATCTAGGTTAGAAAAGCCAGAACGTAGCCCCTGAACCAGGGCAAAGCCCGATCTGGGAGATAAGCCAAGGCTGAAGTGGAAGCAGGTAACCAGGCCAGAAGCTGGGAAAGTGGGAAGAAGGACAGACTGGGAGGGAGGAAGGGGGTCTAGGTCCCAGCAAGTATTTCAGACCGGAGATGAGCAGTGCCAGGGCTAGAACCTAGGGACTGGTGCAGAGTAATTCACAGGACGAGGCAGGAGTAAGAGAAGAGGTTGCCGCCTCGGGCACCTGCACATTTCCTGCCTTAGTCTTTTAGTGAGCTAAGAGTGTCTGGGGTAGCAGGCGCCCTGCCACCATCCACTTTGGATTGGTGCGATTTAGGTACAACTGAATAATAATCTCTCCATTTTCTGTGATATTCAGTCTTCGGGTTGGGCATGCGTCCTTGGTCTCACCTGGATCTCTCATCCTGCTGTTGGCCAGTCTGTTCCATTGCATTTCTATTACAATCCCTGCCTTCCATTTCGGCCATCTTTGCCAAAGCGAAAACACTGATGGCCAAGGTCAGGTACCCCTTCTCTCCATCAGAGCTGCCCCACAAACAGAACTCAGAGGGAGTATCTCAAATCCATGATGAGACACTAATCCACCTAGAAAAAGAGGAAGAAATTGGCATGTACTGAGCGAGGCAGCGCTTCAAATACATCCTTGTCAATTTACACTCATTAAGGTACTAAAGAAAGAAAATTATTATTGTATCATTAGTAGCAGACCATATGGTAAGAGATTTACATGCCTTACATTTATTCTCTGCAACATCCCTACGAGGTAGAAACAATATGTCAATTTTACAGCTGAAGAAATCGAAGCTTAGAACTGTCGAGCGACTGGCTTCAAGTTAAACAGGATTAAATTAAGACACAGCCCTTGGGCTCCATAGTTAATCTTCTGTAGTTCAGAGAGTTTGGGTGATTGTCTGTGATCACACAGCTTAATAAGGGCTGAGACGCAAACCTGGACCTGAATCAGAAGCCCTTGCTCTCTTGCAGGAGACGAGAGGACGCATCTCCTCCTGCGGGGGCATCTTCTGGTGGGAGGAGGAGGAGAAGGGTGTCATTGCTGTAAGCAGCCCTTCCCTGCACGGGCCACCGAGAGTCTCACATTGGAGGGTCTGGAATCTGTAAGGCTGCAGAGACCAGAGCAGGACTGAGCAGAACCCCCTTGCTGTCCCTGCTGGAGTCGCCCTTATTTCTGCGCCTGACCAAGCCTGGTGTCCTGCACAGAGTCCTGCTGGTCCTTGTCCTCTTTCCGTGACCCTCGTGCTTGCCTGTAGGGTTTCTACCACCTCTGCTTCTCACGTCCCCCTACTCTGTGGCCATGCTTGGTGCCGCGTCCCTACCCTCTGCCCTCGCTCACTTTCTGTAGGGGCTCACTCTTTTGTTTTGGTCTCACCGTGTGTGTCTCCCGCTGTGAGTTCCTTAAAAAAATTAATTGATATTAAAAAATTAAAACTTGGGGAGGAGGGTGGAGCTAGATAATTTACCTAGGGCTGCATATTCAAAAATGAGCACATAATTACTGTTTTTAAGTAAGGTGTCAGGAAGCAAGATTGATTTAAATCTGACATCTGTTTACACACAGTGAGCTGTCATTAGATGCCTGTGTAGGGTCAGAAGAGCTATGCTCCGTCGCTATGACAGCTTCCTTTGGTTATGGAAATTTGACTCCGTGTGTTTCTGCAAGGGGGCAGCAAGATACTTTCCAAATGGCTGCTCTCTCTCCATCCGTCTCTCTCTCTCAAACAACCACCATTTTCCACATGCCTACGATGTGTTTGATACTATCCGAAGCACACGCAAAAAAATAGGCAGTTCGAGGTGGTGGGAAAGAATGTGGCAGAGAGGCTTAAAGCATGGACTTTCGAGTCTGAAAGATCTGAATCCTGTCTATGCCACTTCCTGGCCAGTAAGTCTCGTTAACTCTAGAAGCCTCAATTTCCTTTCTCCACCAAGTGGGCATAATTACCGTACTACCCTCACAGGGCAACTGTTAGACTGAAGTGATATGAATTCAGAGCACTTAGCCCGGAACCAGACTGGAGTAGATATTCAGTATATGGTAACCATGGATATTATTCGTATATTCAGACAGGATCCTGACCCCAGAGCACTTGGGATCTAGTCAAGGAAAGGAGATCCTCTTCCTAAACAATCCAAAGGATGTTGGGTGCACTTCACATGCTGTAGGAGTTGGGAAGAAGGAAGCATCAGCTTTCCAGAGGGTTACAGAAAGATGTCAAAGGCGAGAGGAGACTTGAACCCAGCCCTTGGTAAGTTTCTGTGAAGGAGCAAAATGGAACTCATGGGACATGGGCCCTACAGGTAGGACCGCCTAAGATGTCTTTTCCAAGTGGGTTCTCCTTGCAAATACTTACAGGGCAGCTTAAATGAGCCCTTCTGGAAGGAAAGCTCCCTCTTAAATTGATCCTCGATGGACCTGTCATTATTCTTATAATATAAGCCTTGCTCTATGCCAGGACCTCATAGTTGGTTTCTATTGTTTTATAATTGTCTTGTATTACTTTTTTCTTGTAGATGCTTGTCTGTGGATGTATTTTCCTTTTTTAAAAAAGTTTATTTATTTATTTTGAGAGAGAGAGAGAGAGAGTGGAGGAGGGTCAGAGAGAGGAAGAGAGAGAATCGAAAGCAGGCCCCACACTGTTCGCACAGAGCCTGATGTGGGGCCTGAACTCAGGAACCACGAGATCATGACCTGAGCTGAAACCAAGAGTTAGACACCTAACAGACTGAGCCCAGGTGACCCTTCTTTTTCCTTTCTTTCTTTTTTTTTTAAAGTTTTTATTTATTTACTTTTGAGAGAGAGAGAGAGCAGGTGCGAGTAGGGGAGGGGGCAGACAGAGAGGAAAACAGAGGATCCCAAGTGGGCTCTTCATGGACAGCAGACAGCCTGATTCGGGACTCAAACTCACAAACCGTGAGAGCATGACCTGAGCCAAAGGCAGACATTTAACCAACCGAGCCACCCAGGTGCCCCTTCTTTTTCCTGTCTTAAAGTGTTTGTATTTTTCTTTTCTTTTTTTTTTAATGCTTATGTATTTATTTTTGAGAGAGAGAAAGAGAGGGGAGAGGAACAGAGAAAGAGGGAGAGAGAGAGAATCCCAAGCAGGCTCTGCACTGTCAGCGTGGAACCCGATGTGGGGCCCGAACTCAGGAACTGCGAGATCACGACCTGAGCCAAAATCAAGAGCCAGAGGCTTAACTGACTGAGCCTCTCAGGCGCCCCAAGGTGTTGGCATTTTTTTCAATCAAAGCTATACCTACTTTAAAAAGCCAAACGTAACTACCTGACGTGTTATGTAAAAGAGCATTTTCCCAGATCCTACAATCCTCCCCTCCCCGTTCAGAGGCAACCCTCTCACATCTTGCAGCTGCTCATGTGGGCATCCACTTCCTTTTCTCTGCAAAACATGTCTGTATCGTCTCACCTTCATTCCCCTGCTTTGTCACTACTCCTCGACTTCTCGCTGGGCTACGTGGAAGATGAGGTTTAGCTTTCTCCTCTGACACCCTCACTAGGCACACCTGCTCATCTCCCAACCGTCCAACGTAATTTGTCACAACTTTGGTTAGATCAGCATTGAGTGTTCAAGTTATTATAACCACGTGCGGTAGTGACTTTTGGCCAAGCTATGATACCCAGATATTTGGTCCAACACAGATCCAAGCGTCACCGTGAAGGTATTTGTTAGGTGAGATTAACATTTAAATTACCAGACTCTGTGCCCGCTTCGGCAGCACATACACTGAATTACCAGACTTTGAGTACAGCAGAGATCATCCTCCGTGATGTAGGTGGGCCTCACCCCATCAGTTGAAAGCTTCAGTAGACAAGAGCAAAAACAAAGAAAAAAAAATGGCCGATGTCCCTTCAAAGAAGAGGAAATTCTGCCCCTGACAGTCTTTAAACTCAAGGTGCAGAGTCACCCTTTCCCTGGATCTCCAGCCTGCTGGCCTGCTTTTCATATTTTCGACACGCCAAGTCCCACAATTGTGGGAGCCAATTCCTTAAAGTAAATCTAACCTCACGTCTTCCCTCCAGGAGAACCTTGGCTATGCAAACAGTATTCATGGCTGAGCCGTGAAATAAACCATTACTTCTCCTTTTCTGCCCCAACTTCGTCTTTTTCCCGGAAGGAATCATTGTCTTATCTTGTTGTAGACGTTGGCTTAGTTTTCTATTTACTCATCACTAACTCGACCTGGACTGTGGAAATTTCCTGAGATAGGCAGCTGCACGAGGTACCCTCTCAATTCCATCTTCCTGAAGTAGCCTTTACTGGCGGGACAACTTCCTGGGTAACCTGCACAGTTGCACAGGATCCTTGCTGGGTTTAATGCTCTGCTGTTGTCATCTTTGGATCAATTGTTTTTTTAAATGAGGAGACCCACACTTTCATTTTTCCCTGCACCCTCCAAATTATGTAGCTGGTCCTGGCAACCAGAGCTTTCTGATGAACTCCAATCTAGACAGGTGCACAGCCATCATCCTGGTATTACCCAGCTGTCTCCCTTCACCAGTCATAGGGATTACCTTTATGTCTCTTCTGTTCCCCTACCGAAATAAAAGCATCTTGAAGGTAGGTCTATATCTTACTCTTTTTTATCCCGAACACCTAGCAGAGTGCCTTCAGTACAGAGAGAATAGATAACATCAAGGTAAATTTCAAATAGATAGAATAGTAGGAAGAACGTAGGAGGACTTTCCAGGAAGGGGAAATAGTATGAAGAAATCCGGGAGGTGGGGCTGTGTCATCCGTGGATGGGAAGCAGGGAGAAAAGCAGCGTGACTGTGTCAGAGAAGGGTATGTTGGAACCAGTGAGAAATGATGTAGAAAGTTAGGTAGGAGCCTAATCATAGAAAGCCCTAACACCAGACTAGGAATTTTCTGTAGACTTGTAGGCCCCCCAGGACTTATTTCCCCATCTAATGACATCTGATCTGTGTAGTTAGAGAAACGCCAGCTGGGTAGAATTTCACACTTTCCTTTTCTTGGCCCTGAAACAGGTAATGGGAGTAGAATGGGTGGAGGGAAGAACCAACAACTGAGAAAAGGGAGCCCATAAGAGAGTGTTTCCTGTGAATTTTAAAACCCAGCCTAGTACAGAAGCAGGAGCAACACCATTAGAACTCTGGAAGAGAGCCAGAGAGGTCTGGATCATGTTCAGCCAGACAGAACAACCCCCAAACTGGCCGCCCCGTTATCACTAAATTCACACGATTAAAGACTAACAATCATTAGCACCTCATAGGGGCCTCTGATCCTTATGGCATCCAACACCAGGAAAATTGGGCTTGCCCTCTGGAAATTTTCACACTATGATGCCTGTTTCTGGTAAATATGAAGATTAGTGGTCTAATGGGGGACCTCTTGCTGTTTGAGCCTAGACACAACTTGTATGATACAGAATTCTTGAGCTTTCTCCACGCGCACAAAGAAATAAAGGCACCTTTCAAAATCCCTGAGACTATTGTTCCAAAAGGCGTATGAGCATTCTAAAAGGAAGACATTGGGGCGCCTGGGTGGCGCAGTCGGTTAAGCGTCCGACTTCAGCCAGGTCACGATCTCGCGGTCCGTGAGTTCGAGCCCCGCGTCAGGCTCTGGGCTGATGGCTCGGAGCCTGGAGCCTGTTTCCGATTCTGTGTCTCCCTCTCTCTCTGCCCCTCCCCCGTTCATGCTCTGTCTCTCTCTGTCCCAAAAATAAAAAAAAAAACAACAACAAAAAAACGTTGGAAAAAAAAAAATTCTAAAAGGAAGACATTTCAGGGTATGGAAAAGGACTTCACCAATACCTGAAAGAAACGTGTAGATTTTCCGTACTGAAAGATACGTGGAAGTATGTTCATTGTGGCACTCTTCATAATAGCCCAAATCTGGAAACAACCCCAAAGTGTACCAACAGTGGAGCTGGTAAATAAATTGTGGCATTACTCTTCCAATGTAGATACAGCTACAGAAAAGAATAAACCACCATATACGATAACACAAATGAATCCCACAAACGTAACACTGAGCAAAAGAGCCCAACATGTAAGAACTATTTCAACCACATAGTTGAAATAGACCATATATGAAAAGGTCTATTTAGACCCTTTGCCCATTTTTCCATTGAGCTATTTTTTGTTCTGTTTTGTTTGTTTTTTTGTGTTTTGTTGGAGTTTTTGTTTTTTGGGTTTTGCTATTGAGTTGTATAAGTTCTTGGCATATCTTGAATATTAACCTATATTAGCTATGTGGTTTGTGAATATTTTCTCCCCTTCCGTAGGGTGACTTTTTATTTCATTGATTATTTTGTTTGCTGTGTTTTAGTTTAACGTGGTTATTTTTGCTTTTTTTTTTTTGTCTCTGCTTTTGTTGTCAAATCCAAAGAAGCACTGCCAAGACCAATGCCAAAGGGTTCACCACCTATGTTTTCTTCTAGAAGTTTCAAGTTTCCAGTCTTTATTTTTTTGAGTTTATTTATTTATTGAGAGAGAGAGAGAGACAGAAAGAGAATGAACGGGGGAGGAGCAGAGAGATAGGGACAGAGAGAATTCTTAGCAGGCTCCTTACTGTCAGCACAAGCCCAATGCAGGGCTCAAGCTCACGAAGTGTGAGATCATGACCTGAGCTGAAACCAAGACTTGGTCGCTTAACTGACTGAAGCACCCAGATGCCCACATCAAGTTACCAGTCTTATATTCCAGTCCATATCTATTTTGAGTTGATATTTGTGGATGGCATAAGAAAAAGGTGCAGCGGAATATCTTTTGCACGTGTGGGATTCCAATTCTCCCTAACATCATTTATTGAAGAGACTAATTTCCCCACTGTAAGTTCTTGGCTCCTTTGTAAAAACTAATTGACCATATATGAATTTATTTTCTGGGCTCTCTATTCTGTGACATTGATCTACGTGTCTGTTTTTGTGCCAATACCAAATGTTTTGATTCCTATAGTTTCGCAATACTGTTTGAAATCAAGACGTGTGATGTCTTCAGCTCTGTTCTTTTTACTCAAGATTACTTTGGCTATTGGAGGTCTTTTATGGTTCCACACAAACTTTAGGATTGTTTTTCCTAATTCTTTAAAAAATGCCGTGAGAATTTTGATAGGGATTGCATTGAATCTGTAGACTGCTTTGGACATTTCAACAATATTAATTCTTCTAATCCACAGACATGTAATATCTTTCCATTTATTTGCGTCTTTTTCAGTTTCTTTCATTAATGTTTCACAGTTTTCAGCATGCCGATCTTATACCTCTTTGATGAAATTTATCCCTAAGTATTTTATTCCTTTCCATGCTAATACAAATGGGGTTGTTCCCTTAATTTCTCTTTTCTATAGTTCTTTTTTTAGTCTTTAGAAGTGAAACTAAATTTTGTATATTGATCTTGTATCCTGCAATTGTACTGAATACTTATTAGTTCTATCAGTTTTCAGTGGAGTCTTTAGGGTGTTTTTTATTTTTTTTAAGATTTTACTTTTAAGTAATCCCTATACTCTATGTGGGGCTTGAACTCACAGTCCTGAGATCAAGAGTTACATGCTCTATTGACTGAGCCAGCCAGGCACCCCCTGTCTTTAGGATTTTCTGTCTATAACATCATGTCGCCTACAAACAGAGACAATTTTACTTCTTCCCTTCCAACCTGAATGACTTTTATTTTGGTTATTTGTTTGGTTCAACCAACCTGGGAAATAATTAGAGATTGGGATGAAGGTCTTTGAACATGAAGCGTTTACTCAATTTCTTGGTGTTAACCTATTAGGGCTTTTCCTTGAGGACAATTTAGATGCTGTATGCATTTGTAGGTAGCTTCAAAATTTCATTTAATCAGGTGGAATTGGAATAAATCACTGAATATTCTCAACTTCCATTTTCTCACCTGATGTTACTCACTTCACTGGGTCATTGTGAGGATTTAAATATCTAAAACATATGAAGCACTAAATTCAGTGAGTAGCACATTACTAAGTGCTCAATCAATGCCACTTACCCAATTACTGCGGATGCCTTTAGTCGTAACTTTATTTATTATTATTGCTGTTATTATTATTATTATTGTTGTTGAGAAAGAGAATTCACATGAGCTGGGGACAGGGGCAGAGGGAGACAGAGAGAGAGAATCTTAAGCTGGGCGTGCGAGTTATAATTTTGGTTTTGTTTTCAGAAAAAACTTCAGGAGCTCAACTGCCTGAGTTCGAATTCTGACTTTGCCATGTGACATTAGATAACTCACTCCATTTCTCTGTTACTCACTTTCCTCATTTGCAAAATGGAGACAAAATAATACCTAGTTTATGTGTTTTTCTTAAGGCTCACTATCTAACTTCTAGAATAATTCCTGGCATATTTAGCAACAAATAAGGGTCAGAAGTTATTTTTGTCGTTATTTTACTGTCAGGGTTTTCCAGAGTCTGTCAAGTGTAGTCTCAAAAGCAAAGAGTGGAATCACAGAGCGGAAGCCAAGAGTTAATTACCGGGCTGTCCAGTGAGCACAAGGGCTACGTGAGGCCCAGACCGAAATGAAGTAGGAGCTAAGGCGGGTGAGTTACCAGGACTCAGAACTTGACAGGAAAGCAGCAACGATCTGAGCTCCTGGGGGTACGGTTGGTGCAAGTCTAGGAATGTGCATAGGAAACTCTCGTTTGCTCTGCATCTGTTATAGGTCACCCACTGTAGTATGCATGTTCCAACCATTGTCAAATTCAATCTCCACAGTAACTCTGAAAGTTATAATAAAGAAAACAAGCTTCAAAGACATAAAGTCAATTGCTTAGGTCAAGTGGTTGGTGTGGAGGATGGAGTCGGAGATACAGACACAACTCTGAAGCGGATAACTATCCCTCCCCACCAGCCTGCCTCCCACAGTGCCAAGAGCTGAGCATTATGGGTAGTATCTCTCCCTTATCAGGGGAATTGCCAGATCTTATCTTGAAGTATGGAAGCATGGGATACAGTCATGGCCACAGACTTGCACGTGATTTGGACTCTTATGACAGGATAATGTATTTACTAGCAATCATTCACTATGTTTCATGGAGATGGAAAAGCCCAATTCCTTCAGAAAGCTTGCTATGTTTACCTCAAAGATACGAGATTGCACCCAGCCAAGTCCCAGCAGCATCTAGAGGGCATTCTGACCTGACTCCATCCCTCAGCTCTCCCCTTTTCCCAACACCCACACCCCTCTTACCCTAGGAAGTCACTTCCAAGGTCTTGGTGTATTAAACTTAAGTTCCTTCATCACTCGTAAGACTACACTGCAAAACTAACTCTTCTTGCTCCTCATAAGCTGTAACTTCCCTCTCTTTCAACCCCCATTCTCCTTCCATATAAATAACTAGAGAAGAACCAGAGAACCAGGGAACCAGAGAAATTGTATGATTATTGCTAAAGTTGTGGACACCAGGGACTGGTCGAATGTCCTTCTTGGTAAATAGTTTCCATTTCAGACGGTGGTTTCCCTGGGTTTCACTGTGGTTTTTAATTGTATGCATGTTTATGGGAGAAGAGTAGGTAAAACAAAGCACATTAGGGCCAGGCCCTTTGGTCTGGTTCTTTTGAGAGAAGACACTCGATTGGCCAAGAGTTGAAAATCTTCCGGTCCTCGGTGTCCTAGTGACAGTGACAGCAGCAGACTTGTCACTCAGTCCTCATAGAAGTTTTCACATGAAGCCCCCATCATCATGCCAGCGGATTCATTCTTCCACTCTAATTCTCTCCCTCCTTCTCTCCTTCTGGCTCTCTTCTCTACCTGGGGCTCAGTCAACTTCCCCCCAAAAAGCCACAGTGTAATTCATAAGCCTAAATTGATGTTAAGATTCACCGCACAGTGTCTAGTTGCCAATTTAGGTTTTCTAAGAGAAAGAAGAGAAATTATTGAAGAATTATCCAGCTTCGTTGAGACCTGGGCAATTAGTTTCTCGAGTGTTGCAGAGCCATTAAAAGCATCCACTGCTTATTTGCAGAATTAAAAAGCCTTGGCTATTATTTCTTGTTTAACAAACTTTGACCACACTCAGACTGGGGAGCTCCATACAAAAGATGTACAAGCCTGAAAAAAAATTAAAAAAAAAAAATCTGATTAAATTTTAACCAGCTGCTGGGCAGATAGTTTGCCTGAGGCACATTTGTCAGTTTCAAAGGGTCTTTTTATTAATTTTGCATTTTGTATTTTGTTAGTGGAAAGAGCTCCCTCTTTGGGGACTGCCAAAAGCTATAGGCTGCGAATCTTCAAGCAGCCCAAGGACGCTTCTGAGAATGCCAAGTGGATTTGGATTCCTGAGCATTCCCCATTACATGAGCTTTATCGGTCCTAAAAATATATTAACTTTAGGGGTGAGCTATTTGAATTAACTTTCTAGGATCCCTACTGGCTCTGCTTTGGTTAATGTAAATCCCGCTATTTGTATGTAAGACTATGTATGACCTTGCCGTGTGAACCTGAACAATTTGCTTGACCTCTGTGAGACTCAGGTTTCTGGTCTATAAAATAACAGGGTGATTAAAGATAATCTTTATGGTCCCGGCCATGGTGGTTTAGCTACTTGATGACTGGCTGGGGAGTTCTGATGCAGTAAAACTCTCACGTATTTTTCTTTTTTGTTATAACTACATTTGTATCAATAACTAGAATTTATTAACAATTTTGTACGGCTGGATCCATGTTAAGGACTTTACACTCATTTTAATAATTTATTTTTTCAGAGAAAACTTCTAGGATTGGCACTAACTGCATTCCCATATCACAGATGAGGCAACCGCTTATACCAGAGATAAAGAAGTTTACCCAAAGTTAACTACTGCAGTCAGCAGGTGGCTGAGCCAGGATTTGAAAATAAGCCTGTGGAATGCCAGAAGCTGTACTATTAAACTGTCAGTTTCCTTGTTCTGGAAGTAAAGACCAACTTCTGTTTCTGGGCTAGAAATGTGCCCTGAGTTCATACAAATATTTCCAAAATTCACATCCACTGGGGATTGGATGTGGTGCAAATATTTATGCCAAACTGGAAGCTGTCCTGAAAGATTCAGACAGGCCTCTTTCGGCTTCAGCAGCTCCTGGCTGGAGGGGGCCGCCTGAAGCATAGAGACAATTTGTGAAAAGGAGGCAGAACTCAGGGGTTAAATGGAAAATACAAACCTCTTCTGTGATGCTGGGAATTTCATAAGTTCCACTCAGGCATCTTCAAACAGCATTAAATACAAAGTAAAAAAGTCTACCCTCAGGCTAGAATTTGTAGACAACTTACCTGCAGGAGAATATGGCTAAATTTCTGCCTGAAGACAAAGAATCAGGGCTTGCATTTAAAAAGCAGAAGGAAGAAAGCAATTTATATATATATATGGCAATATATATGTTTATATATGTGTGTGTGTGTGTATATATATATATATATATATATGCTTTTTTCTGAATGTATACTTTTTGTATTGCAGCTTTTAATATATATTTTATACATAAATATGTAGTTTCACCAGTGAGACTTTTTATGCCAAATCAATACCTGGCGGACTGACTTTTGCATTATTTAGTGTCCTTACCTATTGGGAGGGACAAGGTACTATCAGCCTTAGTGTGATCATATTTCCCTGGTCTTTAAGTTCCTGCAGAGGATTCGTTTACTTCATTGCTGAAAGCAAATTCTCTGGGATGTGTAGTCTTATGATGAATGTGGTTTTTCTATTTACTGCTTGTCTGGCTTGGGTTCTTCAATTATGATGACCTAACCTATTGATTAAAAGAAGGGGTGGGGGGGGGTAAGCAAATTGCACAAAGCTCTTCCATGATACTTGAGGTGGAAGAATGGGACATGTCCCAAAGGGGCTCGTTTGAATCATTTTGAACTCAATTCTCCTGGCTTTTTGCAATCATACTTGGCCTGCTACTCAGTGTACCATTGCTAGCAAGGAGTGTTTGCTTCCCCTGGTCCAAGAACCCCTAAGAACCGCCGTGCCAGTGTTAGTTAATGAAATAAAACATAGGCTTTTCTAAAAACTTTCAAATGTTATTTTATTTGTAAATACTTATAGACTTAAAAAAAACTGATAGACTTAGAAAACAACTTTAAAAAGTAAAGGAAACTTAGAGTATATTGGACTCACAGTTACAGAAATGTAGGGATTGATTCAGGCTCAGGGAAACAACATAGTTTGTATTAAGATTATACAGAATGTTAGGAACAGAGTCAGGCTTAGGGTCTGGTTTGTCAAACTTGACCCAGTTCTCCTTGCACTCCACATGCATTTGCCCAGAGTTTTAATTTTATTATGTAGCATGAGTCTGCTACACTGGACTTATGTAAGTTTAGAATTTCTGTACCTTCCTGGTGACATGAACCTTTATCTTAAGTAGTGATCAATAATAATGCTTCCATACCTAATCATGCTCCTAGTGCATAAGTTACCTTCAATGAGTAGCAAATAACCTCAAGCTTAAAACAACACCCGTCTATTATCTCATTGTCTGTGGGCCAGGATCCGGGCACGGCTTTGCTGGTCCATGCTTCACAGTCTCCTGCAAGGCTGCTATCACGAGGTCAGTCCAGGGTCTGTGGGCTCATCTGAAGGGGAAGGAGGTCAGCCATGGTTGTCTGCAGCATTCAATTGATTCGTCACAGAAGTTGGATCTAGGGTCTTGGTTAGTCATTGGTGGTTGGCTGGAAATTGCTCTCAGTTCCTTGCCATGTGGACCTCTCTAAGTGGAAGCTTGCTTCCTCACGGTGTGTGAACTAGGGAAGCAGTAGAGAGAGTCTACCAAGCAAGGCAGAAGTTATAGTCTTTCGTAACAAAGTCATGGAGGCGCCATCGCCTCAATGTATTTATTCTATTGTTTAGAAGCAAGTTATGCAAGGACAGATGACACAAGGTTGGACATACCAGGAGATGGGATCCATCTTCAAGGGTGCCTAATATATCTACTTTATCTGATAATAATACAGCCACCCTTGCTTTCTTTTTTTTTTATTTTTCAAAATGTTTATTTATATTTTAGAGAGAGAGAGAGACAAAGCATGAGTGGGAGAGGGGCAGAGAGAGAGGGAGACACAGAATCTGAAGCAGGTTCCAGGCTCCGAGCTGTCAGCACAGAGCCCGACGCAGGGCTGGAACGCACGAGCCATGAGATCTTGACCTGAGCCAAAGTCGGACGCTTAACTGACTGAACCACCCAGGTGCGCCCCGTCCTTGCTTTCTTCTGGTTGATATGCACTTGATCTCTCTTTTTCTATTCTTTTACTTTAAACTTTTCAGTTCTCATGTTTTAGGTTTGTGTCTTGCAAAGAGTATTTAACTAGATTTTGCTTTGTTATCCAAACTGAGAATTGCTGTCTTTCACTGGTGACTTAAATCTCTTTACACTTATCAGGGTTATTGATATGTTTGGGCTTGTATTTTCTACTTTATTGTTTTATTTGACTTGTATTTCTATATTCCATTTTTCTCCATTTTTTTCTTTATTTTTTTTGTTTTAGGTGACGAATATTCCATTCGTTTCAGATGTACAGCATAATGATTCAACACTGTGCTATTTGCTCACTGCAAGCATAGCCATCTCTCACCATTCAATGCTAGTACAATATCATTGCCTATATTCCCTGTGCTGTGCTCTTTATTCTCATGACTTATTCGTTCCATAACTGGAAGCCTGTATCTCCACTCGATTCATTCTGTGCATCCCCTTGCCCCCCCTTCCCCACTGGCAACTATCAGTTTATTCTATGTATTTACAGGTTTGGCTCTGCTTTTTGTTTGCTTATTCATTTTTTTTTAATTTTTTAATTTGTATTTTTTATGTTTATTTATTTATTTTGAGAGAGACAGAGAGAGAGAGAGAGAGAGAATTCCAAGCAGGTTCAGTGCTGTCAGTGAACAGCCCAATGTGGGGCTCGACCCCATGAACCCAGGAAATCATGACCTGAGCCAAAACCAAGAGCTGGACACTCAACTGACTGAGCCACCCAGGCACCCCTCATTTGTTTTTTCAGATTCTATATATGAGTAAAATCATATGGTATTTGTCTCTCTCAGTCTGACTTACTTCATTTAGCATGATACTCTCTAGGTCCATCCATGTTGTCACAAACGGCAACATTACAATGTCTCATCTTTTTTTATGGCTGTGTAATATTCTTTCATATATAATATATGATGTATATACCAAATATATATATATATATATACACACACTACCATATTATATACACATATATATCACATCTGCTTTACCCATTCATAGATGATTGAGAAATATTTTGATTTTCTATTTTGATTTTTTTCCTTCTAATAAAGAAATTATAAATTTCCTGTTTTTGATGATTATCTGAGATATTTTCCATTCACAAATAGTGAAATCAGAAATTAGTATCGTAATTCCCTTTCTGAACAATATAAGAGCCTGATGACACTTTCCTACTTACATGACATTATTATCAAATATTTCAGTTCTCCTTTTTAGACAGAAACTAGATATCATTATTATTTTAAACAGAAAAGATTTGCTTATATAGACCTAATGTTCAGCATTTCTTTTCTCATTGTGCCTTCTTCCTCTTCAGAACATCCTTCTGGGATGGTTTTCCTTCTTTTCGTTTAGGATACATGAATATTTTTTTTAAAAAGTTTTTTACACTTATCAGGGTTATTGATATGTTTGGGCTTGTATTTTCTACTTTGTTTTATTTGACTTGTATTTCTACATTCCATTTTAATATAAGAAACTTTATTTACATTTTCAAAAGAAAATATTGCTGCTCACACAAACCTAAGTTTACAGTTATTTTCATATAACATTGAAGATAATCCTTTGTCTTTGAAAATCTATCATTTCAGTCAAGCTGTTAAAGTCAAGAGTGATGGTTGATTTTATGTGTCAACTTGACTAGGCGTGTGGTGTTCAGATATTTGGTCAAACGGTATTCTGGGTGCTTCTGTGAGGGTCCCTGGATGAGATTAACATTTAAATCAGTAGACTCAGTAAAGAAGATCGAACTTTCTTATGTAGGTGGGCTCATAGAATCAGCTGACGGTCTGACTGGAACAAAAAAGACTGACCTCCCCTGAATAGGAGGGGGTTCTTCGTGCCTGGCTGCTTTCGAGCTGGCACATTGGTGCCGCTCCTGCTTTTGAACTTGAACTGAAACATCAGCTCTTTCTGCATCTGAAGCCTGCCAACCCATGGACTAAAACTTACACCATTGGCTCTTCTGGGCCTCCAGCTTGCTGACTCACCCTGCAGATTTCGCACTTCCTGGATTTCCAGCTTAGCACCAGTGTCTAAAGGTCAATGGCTCCACTGTTCGGCTGGCCCAAGGTGTACTGACCAGAATACAGAGCTAACATCGGCATTTACTCCAGAAAAACCTTGCCTTCCATATTCACTTACAGGTCACACTCATGTTTTTGATCTATTTTTTTTTTTCTTCCTTTTGAGTAGGAGGGGTCGATGCTTGGCGATTTCTCTTATAACCACGTGAGCCAATTCCTTAGAATTGTTTAGAATAAATTTCTCTCTCTCTGCTGGCTCTGTTTCTCTGGAGAACCCTCGGGTTAACTGTCATTTTTTCTGTGGGTGACCTGTTATTGATTTTGATAACCCTTGTTTTTTGTCCTTGACACTCTGTTCTACGTCTTGCAGATTTAGTTTTTGCTGTGCTAGTTGGCAAATGTAGAGCTTCCTGCATGGATAGGTTTCTTTCTTTCTTTGGTTATGCCTAATTCTCACCCGGTTTTAAAATATTTTCCACCATTTCCTCTATTCTTTCTTTGTGGGGCTCTGATTAAGCATGTTAGCTCTTCCTATCTGTCCCCTATTTTTAATTTTCTTGCTCTTGGTGCGGCCCTCTGGGTAATTATTTCAGACGTATCTCCACTAATTCTCCATTTATTCTCACTTCACCAATTCTCTCTTTAGCTTCATCATATCTGCCGTTTACTCAATTAATTTTCAACGGTTACCTTTTTCATTCCTATTTTGTAACTTCTCTATTCTTCCTGGCTACTCTACAGTGTTCAGTTTCTTGCAATTTTTTTGTATTAAAAATATTTCAAGTGTAGTTCTTATAGATTTTATCTGGTAATCGTAATATCTAAAGCTCCTCACTGACTTAGCCAAGGTTGCCCAGGAATCAGAGGTTATATGTAACTGTTTCTTAGGGGTACAATCCTGGAGGTCATGCCCTGGAGGGCAAAGGGGAGTGAGGCAGGAAGGGAGAAACAGCCTAAAAGAGGATGTGTTACTAACTAACTAATGCCACTGGTTATCCCAGTGGAATATTCATATTCCATAGGACTAGCCTCATAGCAATAGCCTCTCAGGAAGCCATATATATCTACTTCCCAAGGTTATCTATCCAGAAGGAGGTACGAGAAAGAATTTTTGCAACGGCTCCTTCTCCCATTGGTCAAAGTTTTGCCCCATGAAGCATTGACTGCCCCACATTTCTGGATGCTACACGTGTAGGCACTGAACATGGTCTTCTTCCTTTGCAGTGACAAGGAAGCCTGGGTCAGGAGGAGAAAAGCACACGGTGCAGGCATGAGGTGGGTCACTTTCAGGCTGCACCTGCATGAAGTTGCTCAGAGCTCACACAGAGCTGGTCATGAGAGCCGTGACTGGGGTGTAAGAGAGGCGAGGTCAAGTGCATCAGAGCCGCTACCTAAGAGATAGATGTCTGGTACAGGGTCTAAATCTGGCATGTGCTGTTTCTGCTGGTCCTTATTCATGATGGTCTATTACCTTGTCTAGCCTAAATCAAGGATGCTTTCTTTCAGAAACATACACGCACACACACACACACACACACACCCCAAAACAAAACAAAAACATATTTTCTTCTTCTTCGAACTTCATCCTGGATTTCCAGGTTAGCATGAGTGTCTAAAGGTAAATGACTCCACTATGAAGTTGGCCCAAGGCATACTGACCAGAATACAGTGCTAATATTGGCATTTACTTCGGAAAAACCTTGCCTACTATATTTGTTTACAGGTCACACTCATGTTTTTGATCTTTTTTTCCTTTTGAAGGGGAGGGTGGGTGCTTGGAGATTTCTCTTACTTTCTGAGAGTCCAGCAGTGCACTCAAAGGTATTTTTTTATATAGCATATAGTATGCAGTGGGAGAGCTCCTCTGGGTATCTGATTGTCCCACCCTCAGAAGCTATTTCTGTTCTTTTTCAAAACTGGAAAGGATGAGAATTATAGTGGCCAAAGAGGAGCTTCAAGAGATGGTATAGACTATAGCTTTGATCCCATTCGAGATACGGATTTAAAAGCTGTATTTGTGTTCTTGTATTTGCTACTAGGAATGTGCTAGACCATTTTTCTCTCTTTCTTGGGGAGCTGAGTTCAGGCTGGCTTTGGGGAGAAAAGGACCAAATCCAATTCTCCAAGGATCCTGCAAACTGTGGCCTAGAGCCTGCTGGGACATCAGCCATGCTTGACAATCCTTCTCTGCAGGCTTGGCTCTGAAGCAGGTGTGTTTTCAAGATAGCATTGACCACAGGTGTGAGTGACACAGGCAGACAAGTGTGAGATGCGAAAAATACAGGCTGCAGCAGCATGACCAGGTGTGGCAGGAGTTCATCTGGCCTCTGAACTCCAGGGGGCTGGCCTCTTCCCGCTGGAAAGAGTGGAGTGGGCACAGGGGGAGAGCACAGATCCCGCAGTGATGAAATGAGGGAGCTATTAGACGGAGGAGGTAGAAGGGGGACCTCCCTAGTGCTCCAAATACTCAAGGGGACACTAAAACTAGAGGAAATTAAGGCATGGCAGCTTGACTGAGAACAAAAGTGAAACACAAAGATCCGGGTAAGAAATTGATTCTGCGCGAATAATCGAAGAATGCAGACAAAACAGGATTAGGCCAAGTGTGGGAGCTGTGAAAGGACTGGACTATCAGCCACCCCAGTGCTTTCAGCCCAGGATTCCGACCTTCACTGGCAAGAGAAGCTTTTGTCTAGCAGGAGGGCATCCCTTTAAGTAACACTGAATGCGTAACCGGAAAGAGACTTCATTTTCAGATCTATTTCAGGTCTCTTATTTACAAAGAAGAAAGCTCCAGGGTGTTGTTATTGTCTCTTTCAACACCTCTCTGACAGGTGCTATTTTTCACTTTTTAACAAAAAGAACATTTGGCAGGCAAAAGTACCCACCCAGAATTGAATGACATTGTTTCATTTTTTAAAGAATACATTTATTTGGTTTTTGTTTACTTTTTAGGTTTGTTAAGTGATGCACCAGCCTTAACCTTAAAAATAAAACAGTCAGGGGGTACCTGGGTGGCTCAGTCCCTTAAGCGTCCAACTTCGGCTCAGGTCATGATCTCACTGTTTGTGAGTTTGAGCCCCGCGTCGGGCTGTGTGTGGACAGTTTGGAGCCTGGAGCCTGCTTCAGATTCTGTGTCTCCTTTTCTCTCTGCCCCTTCCCCACTTGCTCTGTGTCTATCAAAAATAAATAAATGTAAAAAAATGTTTAATAAAAAAATAAAAGTCAGTTACTTTATCAGCAAATATGGGTTTATTTGGGAACCGCAGATAATTACAATGCAGGGCATGTGAGCTTTGGCAAAACCATAGGCAGGTTCAACAAAGGAGAGGCACATTATTCTATGGAGACGGAAAAGGAAATTGGGAGGGGTTGTTTTGAAGGAAAGTACATTGGAGAAAAGCAAGAGTTCAGAAACCGTAAATTTCTTACAGATGATACAAACCTTGTTGGGGCTTATAACTGATCATTGTTTCCTGTTGAAGATTCTTTTGTTAGGGTCTGTAATTGACCGTGAGTAGCCTGGGATTGCTCTTCAGTGGAGCCTCTGGACTCTGCCTTATTGAGGTTTCCCCCTTATGAATTTTCATGTCAGAGATATAGAATTTGCTTTTACAATAAGCTTAAGTAAAAAAAATGAGTTGATTTGAGGAAAATTATAAGTAAAAATAATATGGATGATAATTCCATACAGCACAATTATGAAGATCACCAAGGATTAAGAACACAAATCTGGTATCATTCTCGGATTTTATGGTTCATGCACAGGAGGAGAAACAAAGAAAGAGGAAATTGCCCCCTCAGAGTCATACCTCCCATTAGCATCGGAACAGAGACAACAACCCACCTCTCTCAACACCCAATCCGTAGCCCTGTCTAGCAATCCAGGCTGTGTCATTCTACTTCAACAACAGTGAATAAGACAGTGCTTGCCCCTCATGTGGGAGGCAGAGCCCAAGGTACATGTTCCCTGAGCTAAGTGCCAATAAAAGAGGGTAGCATGATATTAATTGAGATATTAAGCAATGCTTTTGGTTTTTGCTGCCAGTTCACCTTCTCTCCTCCTTTTCCCACCCTATGCAGTCACACCGGCCATTCCTTCTGTGTTCGTTTCTTTAAGAAAGAAATGGGACTGTTCTGGGTTTTTAAATGCTGGTGCTCTTAGAAAAAAAGATAAGATAAAGAGGTATAGCCAAAATGTTAGATGGTCTGGGGAGGGGGGGTGGGGCGGAGATTCTCTCTCCCTCTTCCTGACTCCCAACTTAGAAAGGATTCTTTTGGTTTTGGAAGTGTTGAAAAACAGAGGTAAAAAACTATGTGAACTCAGAATGATAGATTCTGGGGAAGGAGTTTCTGGACTGTGACTCCCAGTCAGAAGAAACCCTCAAGACCTCAGACTCCAGATGGGTTTCGGGGATCTGAGAGGAGGGGGCCCCCACTTCTCTGGCAGAGCTACGGGGAAGCAGAAAGTCCCCAGAGGTGAAATGGCTGCTTGACTTACCTAGAGAAGGAGGATGAGGAAGGTGTCCAAGAGACTCCAGATCCCCAACATGACTGGAAAGTGAAGGAGGGACTTGCCAATGAAGGAGACTGTGCAGATGGGAATGAGGGCAGCTTGGCAGTGACCCATGGGGAGAGATCACTGAGGACCAGAGGAGAGGAGGATTTCAATGGATAGTTGAATTACAGGGGAAAAAAGGTTACATTGTACTGAGTTGATGAGTTGAAATTCACATTGGATTTAAAAAGCAGGAGCCTGTGCATGTGTGCTTAGAAGTAATTAGTTGTTAAATCCATGATCAGGAAAGATTCTTAGAGGATAAATAGGATTCCAAAAAGCAGAAAGGTTGGGGTAAGAATAGACATGTAATCAACCAGGGATTTTTTTAAAAATAAAGCAAAAGAGGGGTGCCTGGGTGGCTCAGTCGGTTAAGCGTCCGACTTCAGCTCAGGTCACAATCTCGCGGTCCGCGAGTTCGAGCCCCCCATCGGGCTCTGGGCTGATGGCTCAGAGCCTGGAGCTTGCTTCTGATTCTGTGTCTCCCTCTCTCTCTGCCCCTCCCCCGTTCATGCTGTGTCTCTCTCTGTCTCAAAAATAAATAAACGTTAAAAAAAATTTTTTTTAAATTAAAAAAAAATAAAATAAAGCAAAAGAATAACTTTCCTTAGAGAAGTTCAAACAGAATGCAGTGAGAGCTCAAAGCAAGGAGTGATTGATTCTCACTGGAGAGATGAGAACACTTTCTCAGGGAATGGGTCAGGTTGCTGACTTGGACAGGTGAGTAGAGAAACTCCTCAACTCTCTGTTCAGCCTCTGTGGACACAGATGCCTGGGGGTCTGGGAGGTACAAATGACTGTGGTGTCATGGGCTGGTGCTCCCTATCTTCTGTCCCATTCTGTGGTCTCTGCAGAGAAAGGATGAGTTTTTGGACACTGATGTGGGGAGAGATTATGAAGTCATGAGGTATAGGGACTTCAAAGTTGCACAAGCCATGGCTCAAATCAGTAGCCTCTGGGAGCCTTCATTGCCTCACCCAGAGAATGGGAACAATAACTCTGCCTCATATGATTGTTGGCAGAAAAAAATTATATAATAATAAACCTAAATTCTGGCAAATAGTGCCTGACAGACATCCAGGCCCCAGTAGCAATCAGGTTTTCTTCCCTTTCTTCCTTGTGAGGAGAGACTTTCTCTTATCTCTGTATCCTTCACTGTGTCAATACTGTGCCTCGCACACAGAAGGGGCAATGAAGAATCTCTTGCTTTGACTTGCTCCAATTTGAAGAATGTGTCGTTGAAACGCAGGCAGTGAAAATCAGCACTGGGGTATCCGTTGGCTGTTAGAACAGATCAGAGAAAAGTTTGCTGTGAAGCAGTACGGTTTTTCTTTCTTTGGCTGTCAGTCAGCACAAAGGTAATCCCAGGAATCAAGGCACTGAAAAGTGAATTTCTGGCTGAAGTGATCACAGCAGCCCTGACATCATACAGCCGCTGCTTTCCATAATCAATGCCAGAGCTTAGTTTATTCACCTTATGTTCCCTCCTGGAATTCCGAACGCCGTACCTGATTCTAACATTTCCCCTAATTGATGCATGTTTGCTCTGGGATTTACATCCTGTTTGATTAATTTGGGGTTTGATTCCCCCCTCCTGGCGCTATGATTTTCATGGACAGAACTGTTCTTTTGATGCTTTGCATGTGGTGGAAGGAGGTGGATCTATGTGCTTGGAGCCGGGTCCTAACGCTTGCCTCCTGACTTTGGGGAAACTTTTCTGCAGGAAGAGACCAGGAAATGACTGACCTGGTGCCTGTTGGTGGGACATTTGCACTTAGTGTTAGAGAGGGAAAGAGAGTTAACACTGAGCATCAGACAGGTGAGACAATTTATGTCCAGGAATTAATCGCCACTTGTGTGTGTCCTATTTGTAAAATGAGGAAGCCGAGGTTCCGGGAAACAAAAAGAAACCCAGCAAAGAGTGCAGCTTTTGCTGGACTCTCATGTTCCTTACTCTCTACCACACTTTCAAAAACAATTAAACTAGAATAGTTTTCTAAAAACTTCGAGTTTTTTTTTTTTTAGAAGGAAATTAATTGCTGCCACGCAGCTCTTTGATGTATTTTCTCGCTGTCTTTTTTCCATTTGCATATTTTGGGGTATGGTTTTGTGTGTAATTGTACACTTTGAAACATTATACTTCAAGTCCTTAAATATCTTCTTAGAAATAGCTTTGCTAGAGTTCTCAGAATTAAACGTTTTGCTTCCATGTATTTAATGCAAGACCATTAGTTAAGGAAACTCTGTTCTTGGAGACTCAGACTCCGGAGTCCTAGCAGACCCAGGAGAGTATTGCCAAATTAGGACTCCAGGATAGAGAATAATGCCCCAACAATGGGACAGTCTTGTCCCGTGTCTTTCTGTCAAGGCTTCCCAAACACTGGCTCCTTTTCAGACTCTCCTTTCCTGGATTTCTTCAGTAATTACCTAGTGCTGGTATTTTATTTTATACGTTTGTGTCTCAGCAAGAATGTTCTGTCTCTTTCAGCAAGTACTCCCCTTTATCCGCAGGGTAGCAGAAATCCTGTGCCTGGACAAACTACTTAAACTGGTTTTGCCTCGGCTTCCCCGTGTGTAAACAAAGGGGATAATAACACTTATGGGACTGGCAGGAGGTTTCTGTAAGCTAATGTGGGGGTTGTGCCTACCACGATGTCCACGTGTGCTGCTGAGAGACCATTCAGCGGCCCCTCCTGGTTCCCTAGCAGTTCAGGGGATCCCAGGTACAAAGATCCCCATAGATTCAGGGGATGAAGAGATAATGTCTATCTTCTCCCAACCAACAGTTTTCGTGTTGGAGATGGGGCAAAAGAGGGATGAAGTAGAGCCTGAAAAGATGGGGAGACCACCGCCTGGAGATCTGGCACTGACAGCACCCGTGGAGGCTCAGAGCTAGGCGAGGCCAGGCGATGGCCAGGAAGCCAGGGTGAGACCAGGAGATGATCCTTTAACCTCCTGCTGCTGCGTGAGGGCCCTAGAAACCGGTGCAGGAGATTGGGCTGTGAGCAGGAAGCAGTGAAGGGCTGTGGTGTGACAGCACACACAAAGGGCTGGTCCTGAGAATTGGCAGGGATTGCACAATGCTCGCCTCACTCCGGGGACCACCCGGACAAGTGTTGGCAGCGGAGGGACACTTGGGCATTTACCTGGCAGGGCCCGGGCCTTGTCTGACTTTGGCATTTGCTGCTGAAGGCCGATCCTTCAGAAAGGGCCAGCCTGGTGCTTCGGCTTCCCAGCTGCCCCCCTCCCCCCATGTCCCAGTTCTCATACCCCCTGTGACACTCACGGGGCTGTCGGGCCTTCCTGGTCACCATCAGACTGCTTATGGGGTAAGAAAGAAACTCATCCAGCTTGGTCAAGAGCTTAGAAAAAAGAGAAACAACTGTGCTTCAGATTCTTTGGGACATTCATGCTTTGGTCAGGAATAAATGGTCATGAACTTGAAGATAATATCCCTGTACACCTAAATCCGCAGGTTAGTAGGGGCCCCTAGAAAAAGTATGGAGAGCTCTGTAACTCTGCTCTGAACAAGGACTGGAGCTTAAGGTGGGAGAGAAGAGCAGAGAAGGAAGCACCAGGGACTGTGCCCACAGGGCCTCACGTTGGGATTCGTGAAGCCAATAGTAGGGTTACCACACATCCTGGTTTGCCCAGGACAGTCCCAATCTATGCCTCTTATTCCTGTATACTTATTTTTTTTTTAATTTTTTTTAACGTTTATTTATTTTTGAGACAGAGAGAGACAGAGCATGAACGGGGGAGGGGCAGAAAGAGAGGGAGACACAGAATCGGAAACAGGCTCCAGGCTCTGAGCCATCAGCCCAGAGCCTGACGCGGGGCTCGAACTCACGGACCGCGAGATCGTGACCTGAGCCGAAGTCGGACGCTTAACCGACTGAGCCACCCAGGCACCCCTATACTTATTTTTTTTTAATGTTTATTTATTTTTGAGAGAGAAAGACAGAGTGTGAGTGGGGAAGGGTCAGAGAGAGAGAGAGACAGAATCTGAAGCAGGCTCCAGCCTCCGAGCTGTCAGCACAGAGCCCTACACGGGGCTCAAACTCACAAACCATGAGATCATGACCTGAGCCAAAGTTGGATACGTAACTGGCCGAGCCACCCAGGCGCCCCTTCTGTATACTTATTCATAGTGACCTCTTTCATTCTAAAAACTCTCATCTTGAAAAATAAATTAATGTTCACCCTGCTAATATTAGTAAGAAGGTATTACAAATAGATATTCTGAAAGAGGAGAAGAACACAAAATTCTCCGAAAGCTTGGACGTAGAAGTCATGCTTCTATTTAGAGACTTCAGGATGCCTGAAAGGATGCTTGCGGCATCCTAGTGAGGGATCAAGGTGAGTGGTCAGGGTTTGTGTGGCATTTAACCAAAACAAGGACTTGACCTCGTCTGATATAAATTCATGCCATTGATGCCCAGTACCACTGGTGACAGACCCTTATGATGAAGGTCTGCCCTGGTAGACCTCTGGCGTCCTGGACCCCAGTGCCTGAACGATTCTGTCGGCTGGAAAAGGAGACTGACATGTGTCATCCTCCAGGCACTCAGCTTAATGCACCATCCTCCGTGTCTTAAACACCTTAGCCAAAGCATTGTAGTATGGGTGGGGGTGGAGGGCGGTGATGAGAGACGGGGACAGGATATGTGTACAGCCATTGCTTCTGCTGAGCTGGACCATCAGATCTGCTCACAGCTCATGGGATTCGGGCCATTTGTCTGTCTGGACCTCTAAGATAGTCAGGGCTCTCATTTATTAAGATAAGAGGAGAAAGCAAAGTAAGCATTGTTTCACTTAATGTAAATAGAAAGTGCCCAAGGGGAAAGTAAATATATTCTATGGAACTAGAAAGGTCATGTCATGTTCTTGGAGAGGGAGGGGAAAGAGAGGAAGCGATAAGTCACATCTCTGCAAGGCAGGTCTGAGGAAGCATACAGGGATAAAGGATAATGGGAGAACTCAACCCATTGTTGGTTTCCCTAATGCCTTTTTATTCACACAGTTGGTCTATCAGTCCATCAGCAAGCACATACTGAGGACCTACTGTGGGCCAGCTCTTGGAGTGGGTATTAAAGATATCCAAGCCACAGCCCCTCTCATCAATTGGCTCGATCTCCAGCTGGGAACACGAGTAGAGGATGCCAGCCCTGTCTTCCCCAGCAACTATGGACTCAGCCGTGCCCAGTTTCTGATCCAGTGCCCGCTGGACAGGTGATATGAGGGAAGGCTTAGCCCCTCCAGCCTGCAGGAAAAGGAATTAGCTGTGCTGCCAACAGCCTGAGATCCAGTGTGCCTGGGGCTTACCCCAGACCATAGTTGTCCCTTAAATTAAGACTACTCCGAACTCCTTCTCAGACCCCAGCGTAGCATCAGCTTCCATTTCAGCGTGACAGCACCTGCAGAGGCAGTGTGACCCACAGGACAATATGCGGGCCTTCTCTTGAATTGCTTCACTATTTTTTAATCCATTCCCTGGTGAGAATGATCTCCCTTCATGTGCACGGGTATCTATTTCACTTGCGTCCTCTTCTCCATCCTGAACTTTTACAGATAGATTTTTTCCCACTCTCTCTCTGAACCAGAGGAGTCAGACGTGTTGATTAAAATTTGATATTATCCTTGCTTTTCTGTAGAGTAATATGATTGCCTGCCATACCCAATTTGTTAAGTTCTGCAACTTTTCTTGATTAACTTTTCAGATTTATATCACGGCCACATCATGTTCTCAATGATTAAAGAAAAATTCATTTTGGCTACTTTAGGGAAGATTTCACTTAACTCTACAAATATATTGCATTTTTCAATATGTTAGGAATTGGGGGACTGGATAGGCTGCAATACGATTGAAATTATTTTGGCCCCGCTACAATATTTAGGCTGCAAATCCTGGATCCTGGTCCCTCATTCTCTCTGCAGACTACAGGTAGAAGTTTGAACACTGTACCTATTGTAACCATAACTTCTGAATTCCAAATCAGGACAGGGAGCCGAAAATAAAAGACATTGTTTTTTTCTGATTTTTGTAGTTATTTTCATTTACAATAAAATTAGATTTAATTAAACAGAGATATTCCTTTATCAAACATAATTGTTTTATGCAGTTGAAGCATTCCTGGAAAATTCTTTTTTGGGGTTACTCTTGGCAGGTGCATATATCACTACGCTATCTCTGCACACTTGTTTTTCTCTCCCTGGCCATGCAATGTTGCAGTTCCTGAAGGCTTTTTCTACGGTTCTCTTCTATCCCCATGTTTTACTCTTGGACTAAGCAATCTTATTTATACACATGGCTTCAAATATCATCTATTTACTGATGTCAGAGTTATTTACCTTAAAAAGAATTTAATGTTTACCCTGCATCCTAACACCTTCTTATCGGAAGGAAAATTCTATAGTCTAAGGCTTGATAAGGTGGGATGTAAGGCCTCCACAATGGAAGCTGGGTAGGAACAGTATAGGGTTCTCCACTGTGCACCTCCAAGAGGTTCTCATTCCCTTCGTAAAGTCAATGAATAGTGATGCACTGCACAGTTCTAGAGAGCACTAGTTAGTTACACTGTGGTCTATGAACAACTGAGTTCTGTAAAACTCCAGGACATGTCATTTGCTGAAGATTGAATGCTTCCCTCCAAAATTCAGATGTTGGAATCTGACCCCCACTCTTTTGATATTTGGATGTTGGGCCTTTGGGAGGTGATTAAATCATGAGAACGGAGCCCTCATGAATGGGATTAGTGCCCTTGTAAAAGAGACCCCAGCCCGCTCTCTTCCACCATATGAAAATACAACCAGAATACAGCCACCCAGGGGTACCTGGGTGGTTTGGTCGGCAGAGCATCCAACTCTTGATTCCGGCTCAGGTCATGATACCGTGGTTGTGTGCTCGAATACTGTATCGGGTTCTGTGCGGAGCATGGAGCCTACTTGAGATTCTCTGTCTCCCTCCATCTGCCCCTCTTCGCAATTCATGCTCTCTCTCTCTCTCTCAAAATAAATAAAGAAAAAGAAAAA